>NC_141326.1:24067456-24229956 GCF_037954235.1 Aulostomus chinensis
AAATCTCCTGCTCGATTGTCTCCAATCATGTGTTGTAGGTATAGAATCACATTAGGTTCTCCTTATCGTGACGCTATTTGCCCATTAACATGTTAGTTCAACATCTATGATGCTTCCACTTGCGAGTGGCCACAGCGATATTTGCATCCTTTTTGTGCCAAGGGAAGAGTCGGGCGAGAGCGAGGGTGCCATCAGGTTGCACGGAACCAGTCAGCACATAAAGCTGCGCCCGCCCCGGTCGCACGAGGGCGTTAGCACAGCGCAGGTTGATGAGGAGCCACTGCTGGAGGAGGTGGTTGGTGTCATAAGGCAGTAAAGGTCCTTGGCGGATGAATTCCACACGACCCTCCACCTCAAATTCTGGCTCTCCCATAGGGAGGCGGTGACGATGAAGTTTGGCGGTCACAGCTGTGGTCAGGGGAAAAAGTAGGAATGAATATTTTGGAAAACGCAACGGTGATAACACAGACGTCATTGTGGTATACAGCTTTTAGAAATGAATCTTACCAAAGTCATGCTGGCAAAAAGCATCCAGGACTGTTTTCATTGCAGGACCTTCTTCCACAGAAGGGCAGTTCTGACAGGCAGGTTTGGGCAAGTCTGTGATTAAAAAGTGAAATAAAATTAGACTACTGCAAGTAATGAAAGTCATTTTAATTAAAAGGCACTGCGGTCTGTTTTGGCACTTAATATTTAGTTGAGGATATTTACCTTTAGCAAAGTGGCTGTATTTCGCGTGAGGAGAGAGGCACATGTCTTCTTCAGCAGGGAAGCGGTCACAGTCCAGTGCTTCAGGCCATGGGTGACCCTGGCAGGCAAGCACCGGGGCACAGCTGTCCCTAACTGCCACACACAGACTGCGACAGGGCTGGATAAAACTGAGGAAAATAAAAAGGGAAATGTTAAATAATGAACACAATGTAAGAAAATAATAATAAAAGGCAGTATTGAGAGGTAAAAATGGAAAATCTCCTTACGTGTCGAGGCAGATGGGAGCAATGAGGGAGCAGAGGAAGGCTTGAGCTTGGGGGTGGCAGCCTGTCTGCAGCAGGGGCCTCCAGTCCTCCGAGCGTGGCACCACCTCACCTTCCAGGTTACTGTGGCCCAAAAAGTTGGGCAGCCGCATCTCAGAATAACCAACGTCTTTGCACACCTTCATCTGGTTGGGAATTGCAACGCATCGGGTGGACTGACCCATGTCAAACGCCATCAAAGGGCACGCCAGACCCACCAACACCACCGTGAAGAACACAGACATGCTGAGAGTTTTCAAAAAATCCACAAGGTAGATGGATGAGCTGTTACTGGAGCTGCTCGCTCTTCTCGACTGGCCTTGCAACTGCAGCTGTGGCGCGCTTTATATACAGTAAGGTCAGCAGCCCCATCAGTCTGTAAGTCTGTTATCAACTACCTATCAAAGACGCAGAGACGATGTGTT
This sequence comes from Aulostomus chinensis, assembly GCF_037954235.1. NCBI lineage: Eukaryota > Metazoa > Chordata > Actinopteri > Syngnathiformes > Aulostomidae > Aulostomus > Aulostomus chinensis. The sequence goes on from NC_141326.1 coordinate 24,068,895, forward strand.
TGGAGACAACGGCTTGTTTTGTGATGACTGCAGACAGAGGAGGGGAGGGGGGGCAGTAGGCAGATGGAGGGTGTGTGTGAGGGGGAGCAGGGAAGGGGGACAATGGGCAATCACAGTCAACCTTTCACTGAGTGGAGCCCAGTCACACGACGTCACATTTGACCACGAGGCTGGTTCAGATCAACTCTTCAGATCAACGCAGCACCGTTTAAACTTGTGATCTGAACTCCATTTGAGATTCAGAGACATCAAAAACTACATGCCTGGCCTGCTCCTCCATGACGTCTGCTTTGAGCTCACGCATGAAGACGCAGTTAGTGAAAATTACAATTATGGCTCTTATGCCTTTTAAAAAATATACAAAACAGTCTAAGAAAAAAAGTAGTCAAAGAGCATTTAAAGTGAATGAAAATAAAGAAATCTGAGGTTTTTGTAGACAGTCGGTCTCCATGTTGCTCGTCAGCTTCCTAATTGGAGGGTTTCATTAGCAAAGAGGCCTCTCCTCTGGCTTACCTTGCTTTGATCTGCCAATGCTAAGTAATACAAGCCCAGCAGCACAAACATTTCAAAATGATGAGGCACTGCATGATACTAAAACCTTAATTACTGTGTTATATAGTCGAGTATCCAACACTTCAGAAATAATCAGCAACTGAAAGCAAATCTATGCAACTACAAAATCAAATCTGAATATGTATTACAATAAATAACGAGCAAAAACCATCCATCTAGTCATGACACACCAACATCCCATTCAGAGCAGAGATCTCGTCGTGAGATGCAGACAAGAGTGCTTATGTGTCTCCTTTGCTGTCTCACGCACTTAAGCAGCTTAATCTAACAACAGAACTGCATTACAGCATCATCGGATTTGTCTGGATGTCGTCTGTCTCCAAATGCAGATGTGTATCTGGGGTTGGTGCCTCTGGGCCTTTGAGGACTTTCCCCCCTGAATCAGAGGCCTCTATCCCCACAGGTCTGCGATGGTCACTGTGGATTCAGATACACCAGAATAGAGTTCATTGTAACTGGTTTAGCTCCTGTTTCTGGGCTTGTGTACCAACCCTGCCTGCAGCCAGTCAGAGAAGCTCCATCAGCCCCAAATTAGCCAACTTTTTACAGCCTGATCTGATGAGTGGAGGCTGGTTCCAGTTTGGGTAGACGAGTACAACCCGTAAGAGGGGCCTAACTGGGCAATTAGTGTCACAGACCAATTTATGGGAACAATAGGTCCACCCACTTAACAAGCTCCCCCTGCCAGCAGCCCAGCAGGGGTCTGTTGTTGGGCCTAATGGCTGCCCTGTAGACACCATGTCTGTCTCAGTAATGTGTTGCCTGCCCCTGCCTCAGCTAATAGGGAGGCGATAAGAATATTGCAGGGCACCTGTCTGTCAGAGACAAGTAGACAGCTCAGAAAAAAGAGAATACGACTTTAAAAATCAAGAAAACCTATGGAACCTTACCAAAAAAAAAAAAACCCTACCTAAGCAGGCTGTCTTATGTACCCCACATAAACAGGGCTTCACATTATTAGTGCTATAGTTAATAGATATTTGCAGAATTCAGAAGTGTGCTTCATTGCTTGTCCACAGGATCCTTCTAAATTTTCACTGTTTTTGAGAGTATCAACTTAAAAAAATAGGCCATTCCAAAATTAAAAGAAATATGCGTGTTTTTTCCATGATCAATGTAATTGTTCCTGAGTGAGATATATATATCTATATCTATCTATATAAATAAATAAAACATCATCTCCTTGGTAGAGATAACCTTTTCAGATTAGTTTAATTATCTCAAATATTCCATGAACACAGTCCCACAAACCGTGCCACCAAGTCTCCATGATCCAATACCCAATGAGGGAAGATGCAAGTTTGTAGATGCTGACTTTTACAGTCATAAGAAAAGCATAATGCAAATTGTGTTTGGGGTCATTTTCCCTCTGCAGTCCAGTCTCCACTGGCAGAACAGGACAGTAGAACTAACACCTGAGACAGATCAAAGACTGAGGCCTTCTTGGGAAGAAAGGGACGGGGGAATGGGTGTCTGAGATGGGCTCCCTTGTAGTACAGTACACTCAGATAAAAGCTGTCTCCTCCCAGCATATAAGGGACTCATTAACTTAACCCCCCCCCCCCATCCTGGCGGGCTCCAGCAGGACTGACAGCCCCTGTGCAGACTGTCACTAACACTCAATTGTCACATCCAGTCTCCGACCTTTGTGGGCAGACGCTGCCACGCCGAGGTGTGCAGACAACTCACTATGGAAAACACAGACAACCGTGGATCCACTCTATTCTGAGCCACAGCATCACTCAACACTGTAAAAGTTCTACTGTCTTACATCTATTTTATCCTACGAAACAAAGAGCTGATAATAAAGCAGTGGAAACTTCAGCACGTGCATATAGGCCAATGATACTGAAGTCACTGTACTATTACAGTATGCGGCTATGGCAGATGCACACAGCAGGAATGCTATGATGGAATTCATGACAATCTACTCATAATCTGTGTTCGTTCAATTTAACAACGCACATTCAAGCAGAGCAGCTTAATAAAACACGAGACAAAATAACTGTTCAGTGTTCTCAAGCGTCATCTTTATTTCTAACCCTGTGTGCAACTGCGTTTGTCCCTTTCAGAAACAAGAAAGTTCTCTCTTCAAACCAATTCAGTTAACATTGCCTGATACCCAATTTAACAGTCAAATTAGAGACAACCCAAGCAACATGAAGAAAATAACATAGAAGAACAGCAGAAGATGTCAAACACCATCAAGTATAGCATCCATGATTACATCATGCTCTCATCCTCCTCTTCTATTCTTCCACAGGTCTGGAGATATTAAAAAAAAAAAAAAGTTATGGTCATTACTTACAAATCTAACTGAAAGTGAAGCTGATAACATTCTTGGCAATCATTTTAAACCACTAAGTGCATCAGATTGGTGAAGACTGGTTTATTGAGCAGTCCAGTCCAACAGAATGTCAGTCAGGCTCTAAAATTAATTGTTAGAACATTGTGGACTGGATGCTGCCAAGAAACTGAATCAACCACGTATGTGCTGATACTGAAAATAGTCACGCCTTAATGGAACACAACAACTTCATGAGAAATATGCTAATTGGCCATCCTCTCCAGAGCCAGTTAACAAGACGGATACCCCTCTCTCTTCAGTGGTGCGGTAGAGAACTGAGATCCACAGAGACCTGGTGACTGCTAGTTAGCTTAGCACAGTGAATGGTTGTCAGTGGGCTATGTGGCGTATCAGTGAATAGTCACCAAATACACTATTCTCCCATACTTCTTACATACTGCTTCAGTATTACCAGGGTTGCGTAAAACCATGAAATTACAAAAGAAAATGACAAGTTATCTTAATTTTAATCAGATACAAAGTTGGAAGTATATTCCTGTGGGCTACAGTGATTTAATGGCGCAGTGCCATATTTTAGCCAACAACAAAAACCAAAACATTTGCACTACTACTAAACATGGAGATTTGAGTGTCCCCTTTTGGACAAAAAAAAAAAAAAAGATCCTGATCTATGTCTATTTAAATAAGCAAACAGGAGGATCTACAGGTTTGTCTGGCTCTGGGGAGGGTGGCAAACAGCCAATAGCACCACCATCATGCAGTTTAACTTTAATGAAGCATAAAAAACACATTTGTGTTTCGTATTCATACTCTTGTCCATCTATTCTGGTATACTGCCTTTGAGTGCCTCTGATTTAGACAGTGTGAGGTTCTCAGCAATACTGCTGGTGTCTGTGTTAGATATACAGAGGTTTAAACAGGTGCTAAGGCCCAATTTTTCCAGTATATTAGACATGTGGCATATAAACTTCCATGAATGTAAATTATCATTATTATGAAATATCTACTATGACAAGCAACCACATACATACACAAGAGACTCTCTTAGGGAGGGAGGGGGGTCACAGCCCAGATATGCCCCATTGATGAAACAGTACTGCAGTAGGGCCCTGAAGCATGGGTCCTGGAGAGAAATACACATATCAACTCCACTGTATGTATAAAGACCTAGTATTAATACAACTGAATATTAGGATTGTACATTAAAAAAAAAAATTAAGGTTAATCACTCACCATGATGAGAATGTGGGGGTTTCCAACAAGCAACAGCATGGCTTTGGGGCGAGTGACAGCCACATTGAAGCGTTTGGGGTTGGCCAGAAAGCCAAGCGCACTCTGCAAATCATCGCTCTGCATGGATTCATTAGAGCGCACCTAGATATTAAGAGAATTACAGCAGAGCAATTGCCAAATTTAACTGTGAGAAGGGTGTGATGGAGGGGGTTCTGCTCTGCATACTGATGTTTTCAAATTGAAATTGATGTCCTTATCTGCCAGATTTTGTTTTACTCAAGAGAAGCAAACTAATGTGATGTTAGTTGGTAAACCTCCCACCAAAGAAAATGCTTCTTTGACTGACACAAAAATAGTAACAAAAGTTGTTGCGTCGTCACTAACATCCATTTCAAGGTGAAATAAAAATGTCAAGTTTAGCACTTTCATTTTCAGCGATTTACAATCAAAAAAAGTGAGCAAAAATACATTCTCGTACCCACCAACAGGAAATCTTGTGTTTTGAGTATTGCTAAAGTTTATATTAACATTGACACACAATAAATAGATAACTTGGTATAAATGCAAATCTGTTTTCTAATCTAAAATAAAATGCTTGGAACTAACTAATGTGTGTGTATATCTTAACCACTTATCACGTGTAAAGTCTTAGAACAGCAAGCACCACTTTGAAAGCCCATTCTCATTCCCCCTGGTTTGATGCCTCTTTAACCCAAATTCTGCAGTTGCTTACCGTTGACACCATGATGACCAGGAACTCTTGTCCCTGGAACTCCTCTACAGAGCCCACTTTGATGTCAGACAGGCCAACCTTACCCAGCAAAATGCGAATCTTCTCACACTGGAGAGCCATAAGAATACAGGTGGCATTTTTACTGCATGTAAAACCAACAACATTACAAATCTAACTAATTCGTCTGTATCAATGCTTGTCATGTGTTAATACACTCATTTAGGCTGGGATGATAGCTTTATCTTCTGATGCAAAACCATCTCATAAATGGGCTGTCAATGAGATTTCAATTCTGATTATGGGTAATGCTATTTCCATTGTTTTGTGTCTTTTAATTCGAGACAGACAAAAGGCACATTTCTAGAGGCTGTGTATATACAAATGATGTGAGGCCATATTGAACTGAGCATCCTTCATGAATGAACTTAGAAACTCTTCTCGCCAAACCTGCAGATACAGTAAATGTGGTAAATAATAATCATGCATGATAGAGTTAATAGTTGGATGTAAACTGAACTACTGGCTGGTAATGCCTTCATTTGGTTTGTAACATATTGAATCAGGAATAAAACACTGATTCACTACACTTAAAAGAAGCATCACAGTACCTCAGTAAATCTTTTTTTTCCCCACTGATTATAATGAATTGAGTGAAATGACAAAATACTTCCCGTCAAGATAGAAGAAGAGAGGGTATCTCATTGATGCAACTGATGTCCTTGACACCTTGCATTGGGACTGGGCCCTAGAAACCACAGCATGTGTTCCACAGATTGCAGTCTTACTTGTTTCTTGTAAGGGGCAATGATGCCGATGTCAGATGGGTCTACTGGGTTGTAGAGCCTCTTGGCCAGCTGGCAGCAGTAGAGCATGACCTGCACAGCCTCCACTGGGTTAAACCACGATGGGTTGTTACCTTCCCTCATTTCTGTGCCCTAAAGCAGAGCAAAAGCAGTGAAGACTTGCGGGGGCTAAATTTCTCTGTCATGGATTATCCATTTCTTGACAGATTAACTGAATGAATCAAACCAGGACTGTAAAGATGTACGCAATAAAGAGACTGGTAACGAAAAATGCAATCATAATCTGTAATGTGGCATATGCCTCATCCACCCTCCAAAGAGCTGAGCTATAAGTTTTATCCTTTAGACTCCTTACCCTTACACCATGAAAGAGGAGCGGGAAGCCTTTTTTAGGCAAGTTTTTCCACTGGCAGAGGGAGTCCACTACAGTCCTGGTGGCTTTAAAATACAGTTCACCTTGGTAGAAAAGCTTGGAGGGCAATGTGAGCAAAGCCTCATGCGAACGGTAGTTGTAGATCAGCTTTGTCACCTATGGTAGAACAAGTAATGTTTTAGGAAATATGCATATAGTATATGTGGATAAGACAGTTCAGGTAGAGTGTTTTTTAGCCTTTCCCTGCCATTAAACCAAATCGTTAAGGCACAATGCACTGACAAGGTTTCCAGGCAACTGGTGTTTTCAGAAAAATAAATGTAGTTAATGTTGTAGTTGAGATTGGTCAATTATGTCAGAAAAATGTTTTATCTTAATGAAAGCTTCCAGTTTTCAAGTGCTTGGAAAACAATGAATCAATCTAGAACAAACTGATTTTTGTATCAAAACTAGGAATTCTGCACCCTCTATTCTATTCAGTTGTTCATGGAACTGAATATTCTTGGAGTGTTGGAAGTTTATTTTATTTTGATAAAACAGCGTTACTGGCAATCTTTCATTAAAGCCTTGCAGACAAGGAGATATATGAAGATACGTAAATGTACGTGTGTGTGAAATACTGGTTTGTGTATGTCACGCTGAAAAAAAAAGAATAGACTTGTAAAGGAATGCACAAACTAGTTTTGGGTTGTATCCCCACTCATGTCTGCCATAAAGTGGATTCGCCATAAGCCTCTCCAACAACGACAACCCCAAGCCAAAGGCAGCAGCTAACTTTGACTTCACAATCGGTCCCAACTGACAGGGGTCTCCAGCCAACACGATCTAAGCAAGACGGGGAAAAAAATCAGAATTAATCGCGGTTCATTGTTTTCTGTACTAACCAGTATTGGTTATTAGATATAGGCAGTGTGTATAACTAGAGGGACCTGTCCATCTCTCTCTGACACCAAGCTAATGGGGATCAGAGCCTCCGGTTCTGTTGCCTGGCCTGCTTCATCCAAGAACACATGCGTAAAATGTCCAACTCTAAGAAAGAACATATTCACAGTCAAACTGGCTCTAAAGGAGGGGAAATAGGTAAAGTGCTCATTTAAAGTGTTGACCCTCATCCCCTCTACAGCTGAGCACTTACTGTAGTCCTACATTATAGAACATGCCAGCGCTGGAGCAGGTGCTGACCACAATTCGGTGGAAAGAGGCTTGATGAATGTCCTCTCCTGCCCTTGAATACGGTTTCAACACATCTGGGATGGACTACGGAAAAACATTACAAGTAACAACATGGCTTGAATATTTAAAAAGGAACAAAGCATCGAGACCCACCCTGGTGGTGTCTCTATAGACCTTAAGGTACACATGAACATGCATGTCATCCATTTGATTCTTCATACCTGCTCCTGTCTACAAGAAGCATTGAGACGGGCCAAACTTGCTGCATGCAGGAAACCACTGTTATGCAAGCGGATGCAGATGAGGTCAGCAGCACTGTTGGAAGGCGTACATACAAGTACTCGACTACTGGGCAGAAAGTGGTACACCTAGAAGTGGACATATTTCATCAAGTCATAAACTTAGATTTACCACTGCATATAATAATTATCAATTTTTGAAATGGCATCAACAGAGTTTTCAGTTTATTCAACATATTATGTGAGGCCTGCTTTGACCAAAAGCCCTCTGATGAATATCACCCTTGATTTGTTGTTGTTTTTTTTTAAGTGTTTGATGCACCTGTAGTATGGCCTCTATAAGAGTGATGGTCTTTCCAGTGCCAGGGGGTCCAAATAGAACATATGGGGTGGGTCGACACACTCCAGCCAAGATCCTCTTCACTGCCTCCCTTTGAGGGGGGTTGAGGTCAGAGTTAAAGAAGCAGCCAGGGCCTGGGATGGGTTTGGGTGCCTCTTTGCCCTCTGGTAGAAAACACACGTGCATTTGATTTAGGGCAGAGTTTAAACTTTCTCTGTACATCCAAAAACAACAAGCATACCTTTTGTCTGTGTGGCCTTTGACTTCATGTCAATTGAAACGTTTGACACCTTGTCATTTTCCATTGCAGGAGCCTAGTGTGGATAAATGAGACTCAAACATCAAGCACATGTTTTTATATCTCCTTATCACTCATTCCGTTCACCTCGGTGTCCTCTATGGTTTTGCTTTGATCTTGTTCCTCTCTCCACTTTCCTGTCCACTGAGGGGTCTGAGGAGTCACTCTAGAGGGGAAAAGAACTACAGAGCATTGTGAAAATATAAATGTCTGGCGTGACCATTACAAATGATTATCCAAGCCTGAAATCCTTCTGTTAAAAATAATTAACGATGATAACACCGAACATATGATAGGTTTTGTCTTTGAAACAGCTCTGTAGTTAAAAAAATGTCACTTCTAGCTGAGCAAATGATTAGAAATTACTTGTAAGAAGATACTGTTTACGGTGAAATGTGATAATGAGATCATTCCTGGAATCACATGGCAATTTCTCCCCTCAGTCCAGGAACAAGATTCAGAAAATATACACAACAGCACCATCTAGTGTCAATTTTTTGTGACCATTAGTATTTCATAACATTATACTCAGATGGCCTTCAAATGAAATCATTTTTCAGAAATAAAGCCGCCCATATGTTCACCCATAATTAGCTGATAACTCAAGCACATATGTATAAGTAGTGGACTTAACAACTTCATTTTACTATGATTTTTCCAAAGAACAGAATGTTTTGGGCTATGACGTTGCAAAGGCTTTAACAATTAGACAACTTACTTGACTAGTAGAATTATGATCATTTCCTTGAAGTTCTCACACACTGATACAAACAATCTGAGCTGTCATTGGTCAAAATTAAACACTTTTAGTGGGCATATTTTGATGCAGACAATTCACCCCCAATGACTGCAATGCCGCCATTTTGCAGACATTGTGTTGACCCAAAAATACAAGGAAAATAGAACAATTGAAAACTACTAAAACTGTCCTTGAAGAGCTCAGAGCCACTTTCAGATTACCTCTTTGAAAGACAATGTCAAACTTCCAAATAATGCTACATGTTGCCAACAACAGTGCAGCTGACTTGTTGTAATTTTACATTGTCTTCTTAGTATCAAAATTGCTAGTAAATGCTTGTTGTATGAGCTTGAATAAATAACAGCAAACACCAACTTACTCTCTCCAAATTGTTTTGTCTGGCCAAGAGCGTGGTGGCAACGCCTCATCGTCAACCTGGCAAAGGAAGTAGTCAAAAATACTAGAAGTAAGAAGTACTTGAAAAATTTCGAGACACATTATGCACATGTGAAATACAAACGCAAATACCAAATTATTCTGGGATGATAAGAAGACAGACTATGTTGTACCTGTTGTAAGAGAACTCAACATCAAGAGGCTCTCCAAGGTAGCTGCGCTGAAACTCTGAGTTCACTTTCAAACTCACATCCTCATCATTGATCTGTGAAAAACATAAACAAGCTCTACATTTAGATTAATAGAGTTCTATTTATAAAACTTGTTTTAAAGAACATCAAAGATATTATGCATCAAATATGTCATTACCTCCATGACATAACTCACATACTCCATAACTATGCCGTCACTCTGTGGTCTCTTCAATATTATTCTATCACCTGTGGATGAGAGGGTCAAAATGTTTCTGGAGAAAACAAACAAAACAAACAAAACCTCACAACAGGAACTTTGGTAGCACCGACTTACCTATACTGAGACTGGGTCTACCCTCAGCCAAGCCATGGACCACTAGATGTAGATAGACAGCTCCTTTTCTAAGAGGAGTACAATGAATCGCAAATTCTCCCAGTTCCCTCTCCGCATGCAATTCCTCCAGCCAGAGAAGGGCTGAAAAACGGGTGTGTGTGTTGGATGGGGACAGCACCTGGGCAAACACACGCAGAAGATGAAGGAAATTAAATATTTCAGTTTAACTGAATTTGACTTACTGCACTGTAAAAAGAGTTAACTGCTTTCCTGTTGCGATGGTTACAAAATAACAAGTGTATTAGTTTGCAAGATTAATAGACAGCTTGACTGCTGTTACAAAATAGTTGTTCATAAATGAGGAAATAATGGACATGCATCCAATCAGATTCAAGTATTCCACCTAGACTATGGTATATATTGACCCATTACTCAACAAATCTATTTAGAAAGCAGCCCAAATTCAAAGCAACTCCACGCAATAACTGAAACTTAATCATGGGAGCTCCTACCTCTCCCAAGCAGGGTTGGACCACCAGCACATCATTCTGTGCCGCCACACAGTCTTTTAAAGCCTGGGGAACTGGGTAGGATGGTAGGAAACTTGGCAATCGTCGCTTAGTGAGCCTTGAAGTGAAACAGAGTCAATAGAGCAAAAGGTGAACATCAGTGTAGTCAATGCATTCCCAGTTCACGTAATTACTGGTTTTGGTACCTATGTGGCTCTCTAGGAGTAGAGACCGTGATCATGTGACTGTCCTTCTGTGATGCTGGCTTGGTGTAAATGGGACAGTATGGGTCAGAGGGCTGCAGCAGGTTCTCCTCTTCACTACCTACTGTGACCTCCAGGCGCCTCCCAATGATGAAAGAAGAGAAGTGCAGTAACAACAGCTCAGCACAGCTTCCCAGGCTCCTGTGCAATGTCCCACATAATGGAGTTCAGCTGCAAAGTGTGCTCAGACAAAGTGGGAGCCAAAAAAACTTTCTACATTCATCTTTTCTTTAAGTACTTCCACAACTGCTATTATTTATACTATTACGACTACAAATGTCAAAAAAATAACTTACTTTGCTTGGCAGGCAACTCCAATAGACACCCTCTCTCCTGGTTGAATATCCACTTCTCTTTCTTCTCTCCTCACACCAGAAGAAATGATAGTCTCCTTCATTATCTCACCATTTGCTTTGTCTTTCCCTTTGCCATTACTGATTTTGTTCTCTGAGGGCTCAAGAGTAGACCCAGACCCCAAGCCGTCTGTTTGCAATTGCTGCTGTTTCGGCTTCAGTGGTACAGACCCTTTGACAGTGGTCAGTGAGAACTGTTCTTCTGAGTCCCAGCCAGCAAAGTCACAGCACTTCAGTCTGTGAGTCTCTGAGCCTTTATTCCTTTTTAAAGAGAGCAAGAAAGATTATATATTACAATATTATGGAGCCTCTGGTGATGCAAAATCATTTGTTGTCTAATGATGTGTTAAATCCTCTTATTTCATTTTTTTCTAATTTGATGTTACAAAATGCCACTCGCTTTAATTAGGGCAATCAGACCTCAAGGTTGGTTAGTTGTATAATTACTTAAATGCATTTTACAATAGAACTGTGAACAATATCTTGCATCTATGTTCACTTACTGTATCCACAACACCAGCAATCGAATCTCGCCCATCATCAGTTCCCCGAATTGGCCATAGTCTGTCACATCCAGCCCTCCTTTGTTTTCCAAGACGCTCATGAGATCAGCCTCCGGGAGATGTGTAGCTGTGAAATTCACACTAGGACATGAACAACAACAAAATGATCCAATTACTTCTCTGCATCAAATCTTTCACATCAAAATTTGAGACTTAGCTTGTCAGGCAATGACATTAGAGCGACTGTGGTTAATACCCCTCTGGGCATGGCGCCATGCACAGGGCTCTCCAACAGTAGAAGGACTGACTGCTCTCCACCATCACCAGGTTAACCAGGTGCCCTGGACACGGCTGGTAGTGGGCAGGCAGCAGTAGTGAGTCCAGGCTGAAGAAGACACTGTCCGCCACCACACCATTGTTACCATACACACTGGTCACACACACCTGCAGAGAGCGGATGTGAGAAACGTTTTAATATAGAACAATTCAATTTGACACATGAACAAACATTCAACCATATAAATTTGATGACACTGCATTTGACAAAAGTAACAAGTTCTGAAAAGGACGTAATTTTGATGATCATGTATATACTCTATAGCCGTCAAGGGTTCATTTACCTGGTTTAGACGGCAATAGCGTAAGGGGGCCACAGAATGAGCCTGGGTGGCCCACTGGGTAGGATTGATAAAATATTCTGCTTGGACCCAGTCTCCTTTCATTGGCTCAAAACCTGAAGAAAAAAAAACATGAAGCATGCCACCAGGCAGGAAGAGAACATTAGCCTTCAGCTAACTCCTAGTAAATTTTACTGTAGTGCTAAGTTTGTTTAATATGCTGTCAGTCTGGGAGCCTAACAAACATGAATTATACACATATGGGCGACTGTTACAGGAGTAGAAAATGCTAGCAATTCCTAAGAGCAAAACACCCCTGTGAGTGGAGACAACAAAGTGAGTGTATGTAAAGCACTACGGAATCCAAAACGTTCACTAACGTATTGAGTGAAGCGCAGTGAATGTAAGTACCTTCCCAAAGACTGGAGCGTGGGAAGAAAGTTGTCTGGTTAATGTAGCCGCCATCTCCATCAAATGATGTGACTGTGCCAATGAGAGGCCGCAGCTGCATGCTGTCATTTTCGCTACACCTTCCTTCACCATCCTCCCAAGAATCATCGCTCTTCTCCACCTAGAAGACAGAATTCAAATCATTTGTGTGTCAAAGCTGACATCAGTGTCTTTAATGTAAATAATTTACATCGCCACTTGTCTGTCAGCAATATCATAAAAAAACAACCGTGATGATGACTCAATGACTGTAAAACCAGATGGAGGGCCTGAGCATGGACAAAGGAAGACCTCAGTCAAATGTAAGGCAGTTTCAGTCACTTTTGTTTGTATTCTTTAATTCTGATTGATAAAGTTGGAGTTTTTTTCACATTTTAAATAATTTTTCAATGAATACAAATACTATGTGATGCTGTACAGACTACTCAGATGTCACAAGGAGATAGTAAGGGACATCTAAATAGACGCATGGTATGATGGTTGAAGATTTGTATACAGTAGAACAACTAACAATAATCCTTGGCGTTCAAGTTTTCCCAAATGACCCACTTTAAAGAACGTCAGTTGTTGGTTTTAGTTTAAGGTTAATTAAATGTAGTGCTCGCAAATGATGGTGGTAGACACAAGTTTCTCACCCTTACAGCTTTCCACCCTCCCTCCGCACCATCTCGCACTGCGATGCAGTTCACCAGGTCCCCTTTTTTCAGCGGCATCCCACCCAACACCTCTTCACTGGTGAAGTAGACTGCCTCATCTATCATGCCATAATCCAGGCACAGCTGGGTTACCACACTGCCCCGAAGGTTGCGAATATCCGCCGAGCCTGACAAGCAAGGACCAAACTTTCTGTTTTATGCAAACAAGTACAACAACCGTACTGAATGAATGAACTTCATCTGACTGTATTTAGTGGACATGTTGCATTTACCTGTTGCACCGGGGAATATGTCTGCTTCATTCACCTCTACTGTCCTCCACAATGGAGAAACCAGTTTGGACAGCACACTCCGCACAACGGTAAACATCAAACCGGATCAAGAGGCTAGCAGCCCACCTTAAGGAGACGCGAACAGTGGAGCTGCTGTCACTGGATTACATTCTACCAATTTTATATGTTAAAGTAGACAATACCACAGAGGAAAACTCGTTTATTCAACAAAAGTTGGCTTCATAGGTAAACCTCCAGACAAAACTATCTAACTTAAAGGAAAGGTTTAAGACTAAACTAACTTTACGACGACACAACGGGATTTCAAATGTAGAAGCTCATGCTAGCTGCTAGCTTAAAGTTACCTGAGGTCACAAAATAGTCATGTCATGATATAATTAAGTGGAGTTATTTATTCACCAAAAAAAAAATAATTACGGGAACTGACATGTAACATTAAAAACTTGAAATTACCGTTCTCGACAGGAATATAAAACGACAATTCACATGGAAACGTGGAAGTCAATAAAATCCAAATCCAAGAGCGCGTACGTGCGCGGGCGCGGTGGGTCAGCGTTATGAAGAAAGCCGTGCTGCAATTAATTTGGTCAACCTGGCAGATGTAGCCCATCCCGGGTAGGCGTGGTTGGCAGGAAAAGTTTCCTATCCGATTCCTGTGGTGTGATTTCGCATTTCGATTGTCAAATTTGATTTTTTTTTTTTTAAATAATCGTGCACTTACATGCAGTTAATTCAGTAAAGATTGATTAGATTCAAAAAAGAATTTGGGGCCAGATGATCTGAGATCTTACTTAAGGCATTCACTGAACAGCATCAGTGATTTCATTTTGCTATTTGGTGTTGCAAGATACTACAATACTGTAGCTCATCTATCTGTTACATTGTAAGTGAAAACTTACTTTATTGTTGCAGCTTTAAGGCTTGCAATGAGCTTTTCAAATTGCAAAAAAAAACAACCAAAAAAAACAATGATAACAACAGCTAAATATAAACTAAACAATGAATTTGTATAATGCCCTTTTCTTTTTGAACAAAATATAGTCAAATAGCCCCCAAAGGATGGTGTAAGCTTGTCAGGAAACTAACAGCCACCTCCACAATAGCTAAGGTTAAAATGAAGTTGCATAATTGAAATTTCTTTTAACTGTTGTTCAAAGGTTCGCCAGGTGCAAAATTAACAGAGAATTTGTCACAAAATGCATTGTTTTTCAGCGATAACTGTCACTGTTAGCATGCTAAAAATCTAGCCTCAGCCTGTCTGGTCCTAATTATACCACTTTGAACCTCAAGAGGCTCTCGGACACCCTAAATCACAGTAGCCTCATATATACACATACCTATGCGGCACAAAATTAATTTCCAACAGGATTATAAATGTAGTTATCCAGCTTGTGTTTGGACGCATTTATAAAGCACTGAAGCGCCACCTGTCAGCTGTCTCGTTCACCTCCGTCCTGTTGTCCATTGGCATAATTCCAGAAGAAGGAGGAACATTTTTTTCCCTCTTCATGCATACATAAAACACTGTGTTTATGCCATGTTGCAAGATAAACTCTTGGCTGAGAAAAATTGAGCTTAAATAGTGGTGCCAAGGTTGATTCCTACAAGCCTTCACTCTTCAATGTTGCCACTATGATTCACTTTAGTTACTCACAGTGCCAACAGAGTTGTCTGATTCTTCAGTGTTGCTAAGGGACAAGTGAACATCCAAGGATGAATTACAACAGCGATCACAGCTTTATGAGTTATATTTGATAGCTCTGCCACGGTAGCTGTGTGTAGTGTTCTTGTCCACTGTTCACTGAAAGAAGCTCTACTGAGAATTTCTAATGAAGCAAAGCCTTTGTGTGCAAAAAGTACAAAAGCATTTGATTTAAAATCCAAAGTAGAGGAGCTTATTATGCTTCATGGCAGGATGTATAATTGATTCATAATGTATATGAGTCGATTTACTTCTTTCTGTGTTTATATAATATTGTAGTATATTCAGTAAAGGGGCACCTGGTAATTCAGTTCATTTTTCAATGGTTGGGGGGGGGGGGGGGGGGGCACCATGTATCTGAGGGTACAATGGCCATCTAGTGACTGGTGTGTTCCCAAACCTTCCAGAAATCGTATCCCATAATAATGTACAGGAAGCATAAAAGAGCATTTGTGAACTGTACCTGTAAAAATGTTCAAAAAACCTTTAGTGCTTTTACCACTTACCACCACAAGAGGTCAGTGTTGGCAGTCAGTCAACAACAAGGTCCATGGAGGACTTAGCACACTCTGGTCTACCTACAGCAAATGCCACTAATTGACAGAAATCATACCAGCAATTGATCAGAGGAGGACAGAGTCACCTTCCCTCTGATACTGACAGAAAAATCATATGCTTATCACAGATATTTACTCCAGAGTCAGAGAAAGGCTGTGTTTACGTCATTACTTCAAGATCTCTCGTAAAATTTCTGCGTCATTTCAAGTTAATGAGTAAAATAGCTCAACCCAAAGGGAGTTTTCTTGAGATAAAAACTTGTTGGAGGCAATTTTGTGAAAACAACTAATACAATTAGTAAGAAGAATTTATTCACAGAAAATGTATTGCACGCTAGTCCAAAATAACATTGTCAGGTCATTTATTTTCAATAAAAATGTTCAACATTTGCTGGCTCCAGGTCTTTGATTGTATATGCAATAGGTATTTTTCACTGCTGAACTTAAGTTTTATAGATCAGACAAACAATTATTCAGGAAAATAACTGGCAGATAGTGTAAAATGATAACCTGAAATAATCATTAGTTTCAGGTCCTATCAATGATGAATCTGTTCCATCTGTACATTAGATGTATTCAGAAAGTACCAAAAAGTAGAATTAAAAACTTGCCTCATTATTCTACTGAATATATTCTACTGTATTCCTTCAAGGTAATAAATCACACAAGAAAATTTAAAAAAAACCTGAATATAGTGCTGTAAAATGAAAAATGAGAATCTGTTCAGTACAGTAGGGTCAATCTGAGTTAATGTTCACCACAGACGCACAATACATCCAAACGCTGGAGAAATTTGATATTATTTGAACCAGAGGCATCATTTATTCAAAGGTCAGCTGAATTTTTACGACCTTTGTCAATGCCCAAATAAATCGAAAGAAGTTACTCAAAGTGGCAATAAATAAACAGCCATTTCCTCCAAAGACAGTGGTGAAACAAAGAGCGAAGTGAGTCAGGTGACAAACAATCGGCTGGCAGCAGCCTGGAGTCAGTAGTGCAGCCCTCTGGAAAATATGGGACTGATGAAATGATCCATCTCGAGATGTACCTCCATTTGCCGTCCTTACGATGCAGATAAGTTCCTTGAGGCATGTTGAATGTACAGAAAACACAGAAGGGGAGAAATATGTGCAGCCAATGGTTTTTTTTGTGTTTTTTTTTTTATGATGGCTGTCTCTCATTACGCCCAAATAAATACATGACATTTTACAGTTTTACACTGAATTTATGAAACTACAGAGAAGATTTTCAAAGCTGAGACAGGAGGCGGGACATTTTTAGTATGAGCAGTAACTACAGCTATAACAATCCTGTTGGTTTCATGGCGATTTCCATAACCTTTCTTTTCATCGTATTTTTGTCTGTTATTGTAACAGTAAAAACCATTCACAATGTCGTCTACATCTGGATCCAGATCTGGCCAGAGCAGACGCAATAATGGACGAGAGCCCTATCTTGCAATTTTAGGATAATTCCTTATTTAAAAGAAACTGAAAATGAAGGCAGTAAGGGATCTGGCATTGCACCCAAAACAAAAATCTGATCTTTTTCTGAAATTTCTATAAAACTTGAGGATTCAATAAGACATTCACTAAGCTTCCAGTAAAAGGCAAAATAGAAAATTACCCTCCTGTACAGTTGAAATAGTCTGTGTCAAATATCATCTATCTTAAGTTCCTGTGGCTGCACATATGCAGTAATTTGCATGCTATTTTTTTTTCCATACTCCATTTTTCTTTGTGTTACTTCTGACTTTCATTTAATCAAATTACCAACTGAACAGTGAAATTTACCAGCCAGTCATTGAATGATAGTGCAGTGTCACAAGCCCCCTCCCCCCCCCTCTCCATAGGGGTGTGGTTCAGTTGTTGTCAATCATGGATCCAAATTTAAGAACAAACAATAATATGTAGCCAGCACAAATATTAGGTCTTTTTTCACAGTGGCCATTTTGACATGTCTTTGCAAGACAAACTCAGCCAATATTGGCCCTGCTTCATTTAGGCAGACCGGGGTTCTGGTACTGTGCATGCCTCACTGGAAAGACTGAACCATAATTAATCTAATCAGTTACACATGTGTTTACACTGCAATGACATGTCAGAATGTCCTCTGTGAAAAGGGCTTATTTAAGAATGTGTAATGTGTTGTTTTTTTTTAATTGAATTAATTATGGTCCCTTCCCAACATGAACTGTACCAGAGCTCTGGCCTGCCGATGAGCACGCAGGGCCGTAATAAATGGGCCCCAATTGTGAAATGTTCTTAGGCACACATTTGCTCTTACAAGGTTGTTTGAACCCTCAATATAGTCTTGCAGACAAGGAGCGAAGCCTGTTGTCAACCTGTGAATTCTTGCTCCTGACATCTATTGTGCGCCTCTTGTAACTGTCAATCATCCAGGTCCACAAAGACTTAACGGTTACACAGGGTACGCGGTAGACGTCAAGGGTGAGGAGCTACAAATAGCCATCAGGTTTTTACCTTTCTCTCTGTCAAGAGAGGATTGAGGTAAAAAAAAATCCAACAGAGTGCCGCAGGGATAGTGTATTTTTGTAGGCCAAACCATAAGTTAGCATCACCATGAATTCCTGAGAGCGACAGTCAGTTTTTACATTGGATTTTGGGTATTGTCCCCCCGCAAAAATAAGCTCTGTGACTATGTGACATTTTGTTCTGCAAGAAAAATAAATGGCATGGATATCTACATACATAGCAACAATATATATTTTGTCACAAATGAACTCCACATTTACAATTTTTTTAAGCATAAATGCAGTCATCAAAATTGCAAAGCTGATGTTGAGCCGTGAATGAGACCCACCATGGATGCATGACTTCGTTACCAAGACTAGCTTTGATTGTGGGAACTCGCTAGCTGATCTCATTTAGCCATTGATGAGCAAACGCGACTAAAGACAAATCAACACTTCTAACTTCACGAGTGGTATTTATTGATGTATTTTATTTTAATGTAAAATGAAACTTTAAAAATGTTTTAAAATAGTGTTAACCACAGATCTTGTTTCAGGCACCAAAAACGCACTCAAAACCTCACTGACTTTGTGACGGGGGAAGCGTAGTGTCATCAATGTTTACATCCATCCATCCATTTTCTACCGCTTATCCTGTGAAGGGTCGCAGGGGGGGGGGCTGGAACGTATGCCAGCAGCGAGAGGCTGGGTCGCCAGTGCAATGTTAACATTTTACAGATTTTAGCATTTATTTTTGCATGAATCAATCTTTTTTCTCCACATTGCCCTTCAGTAACCTCCAGTGTGTTTGAAAAACTCCTCCTATCATGTTTATATTTTGTCTTTGGTCTGAAATAGGTGTTCATTTAAAAAAAAAATGTTGCTGGATAGTTTAGAGAAACTGCCGGCAAGCACGCTAAGAGGCTACAAGAGAGCTAAATGAAGATAATACAGATAATTATTGTTGAACAACAGGCAAAATTAGCCTCTCACCCAAAAAAGGTGTGAGGTCAAGTGTTGTGTTTGTCCTGCATGGCATTGCCAACATGGCTGCTGTGACTCCAGCTGACAGTGAGAATGTTGGATTGTCTGGAAGATGAATTCAGTGATGGAAGATTGTCAACATGGAGGCTAAGGTGGGGGCCCCTGCAATCCACCCAGCTATGCCCCTGATCAGCTGCGGTCATATCAGGGATGGGAGAGGAGGAGGAGGAGGAGGAGAGCACAAAGAGAAAGAGAGAGAGAGAGAAGGTGTGGGGGGTGGGGTGAAGAGACAGTGAAGGAGGAAGGAGGAGGTCTACGTAAACCCCGCCTCCGGACTCGGATCCTCTCGCATTCCTTATTCACTGCCTCTCACGTTGAGAGAGAGAGAGAGAGACAGACAGACAGAGAGAGAGAGAGAGAGAGAGAGAGAGAGAGAGAGAGAGAGGAGAAACAAGAAGGGCTCACGAAAAAAGAAGGAGAAGAAGAAGACGTAGCAGAAGAAGAAGAAGAAGTAGAAGAAGAAGGGGAGCAGCCAAACGACCATGGCAGTATCCAAAACGTCTCAGCTAAAGATAGAGTCCGATCTCAGCGCACCTCTACCACCGTCGACAGCGGCACGGAGCAGCATGCAGTCGCACAATAGACAGCTGAGTCCAGATGAATGAGGAGACCTGGGCCGTGGACAAAATGAGGGTCATCTTCATCCTAAACGCCGGTTTCGTCGCAGCTTTCTCGCCTTTTAGATGTGAGTCGGTGATGTGTGCAGCGTTTAGGACGACAGATAACACGAACCAACCTAAAATAACCAGATCATGCCTGCCGATTGAGGAGTAGTCCGACCAATTATAGTGGGCTTGCACATACATTATAGCCTATATATAAAAATATATATATTATCTTTAAAGTGGATTCAGCTTCCGGTGCTGTCGAAAGCTGAGTTCATATTATTATTACATTATTGGCACCAGACCTTAATTGATATCCAGTTATATGTAGCCTTTCGGGTTATTATAGACTGATAATGTCCTTTTTAGACTTTTTATGCTTGGTCGTTGTTTATATAGACATAATAACATGACTGAGTAGGAAATCTCTGATCAAAGCCAATTGATCAATCAAGACAATCGGGAAATGTTTGTTTCCACGAGTGATAATATGATGAGTAGGCTTCCTTGTAATTTATTTATTTATTATTACTATTATTAGGTCGATAAGTAGCTATTATATTATCAATTTAGTAGGTAGTTTAACATATTTAACAGTGGGAAGCTTGTTTAAACACTTCCCTTGTGAGATGGAAACCGCTTATTTATCGCCCCACGGGGGGGCAAGCCGCCCCGAAGCCCAGAGAGGCCAAACCTCTGCGGGCAAACCGACGGGGGGTGACCTCTCCCCGCCACCTCTACCTCTACCTGCCGGTAGCTCATCTGAAGAAACTCCGAAAAGCGGTGATGGAAGGAGAAACTCGGGCGTGAAGAAGCACCACCACAAGCACAACCTTAAGCACCGCTACGAGCTGCTGGAGACGCTGGGAAGAGGCACCTACGGCAAAGTCAAGAAGGCTATTGAGCGGCACTCCGGCAGAGAGGTGAGCTACATGGAAGCATCATGCACACTTGTGTAACACCCTTTAGTAGCAAAAAACAATATTAGCTACAGTGTTTTGGTTTTGGTTTCTTCCTGAGAGGCGTGTGTTCACTTCCAAACTCCGCTGGGGATTCCCCCCGTGCTCAAAAGAGGCCCTCGGGGCCGGGGAGCTGTTTCTGCACACGCCTCGTCCAATGCTGGGCCTCACGACCGGATGCTGCAGGGCAAATCCGGCTACCGACTGAATGATGCGACTTCAGTGACCCCATATAAGCATCATGGGAACCAGCTAACACTCCTTAAGAGTTAGATTCATTATTGTTAAAGCCCCCCCTCCAGTCAAAAATGTGTTCTTGTTTCCATGGTAGAAGTGTAGAATGATCCTTGTGCACATGCATGTTTCTACATTCATTTGTGAAATTGTATGTTTCCTCTGTGCTCCTGAAAATCTGATTTTGAAAGGGAAGTGCTATTTTCATGACTATAGTATTTTTTAAGATTATTTTTGTGTATCCCAATGCAATTGTAGAGGGAGTGAAACAGAAATGTGTTTGCAGGAGTCAGTCCACCATCTTCCTTATGAAATAACACATAGCCTGTGATAGGACACCCACAGTCTGCTGCTCCCCCACCATCACAGGAGCCACGTCCTTGTAGAACAGCACATCTCTCTGAATAGCCTATTTCCATGTGTGGCAAAATTTGACCCTTGTGCCCAACCTGGCAGGACATGAAGAACTTTCCATGTGCTGTGAATGCCGAGAGGAAACTTTATATAGGTCAACAATGCCCCCCAATGGTTTCATAGCTCCTGGCAAATGAAACTATTTCATGTCATTGGGGGTCAGTAGTGCTTAGCCTGCTCTATGTCTTCATATTCAGTACTGCAACTGAACCAGCTCTACTGTGAAATATTCAGCTTAATAAAGTAAATTAAGAGTGAAAGTATCTTCTGTTGAGAGTGAATTTGAGAAACTTTACTTCTTTTGAAAGCTGAACACATAACTCAATATAAATCGTCTTGCCAAACTTTTCAAGAAAATCTATTAGTCCACCCACGGATGCTCAAATTATTACAACACAGCTCCGGGGTCGAATGTTTTTCTTGTTCTCTGCAGTAATATCCTCAGACTCAACATAGGATGTCAGAGAGAAAAGCACTTCCTGCCGTCATTGTGATTCACGTGGGAGGTTTTATATCTTAGGAAAGTCCTTGGAGAGTCAGTGCCTCCCCACATGGAATATCAGAAGAATGCCAGACAGAGTGTGACAGACGGCAAGCTCACGGGCCTCGTGTGTCTAGCGCAGCGTTGCAAGAGTTTACACGACCTCTGACCCAATGCTAGTCCCTTGTGTGCCTATGTTAGATGCAGCAGTGTGGGAGAGACTGTTATGCAATTATCTTATCTCCTTTTCTTGTTCAGTCCACAAACCAAATGAGAGGAGAAGAAGGAGCAGAATGAGGAAATAGACAGGAAGCTTGATATGTGATGTGTGTGTGTGTGTGTGTGTGTGTGTGTGTGTGTGTGTGTGTGTGTGTGTGTGTGTGTGTGTGTGTGTGTGTGTGGAATGAAGTGAAGGGAGGAAGATTGATCAGCGCCGTCAGTCTGTCAAAGAAAGTGGAACTGAGTAACTGTTTTAATCACTAAATCCCATGTTGGACTGCTTTGCAGCTTAATGGAGATCTTAAATTGAATCAGTGAAGTGCAATTAATCCTAGAGCTGGTGGTGACATGTGTTTTTGTAAACCTCTGTGGACGTGTTTGGGTATTAAAGAGAGGCCTGTGGGTCTTAATATACTGTATGCCATCTAGAAGGCTATCGTGAAAAGGTTGTGGTGACACATGAAAGGCCATCCACTGCAGGAAATGAGATTGGAGGGGAAGGTTAATATCCTGTATGGGGGGGATCCATCACAAACAGGCAGTTTGCACAGAGACACAGGGAACCTCGCCATCATAACAGGGAGGACGGCCTCATTAAAGGGTAACAGAGTCATATTAATATGAGCTTAAAGCAACAGATTACGTCATCCCTTAACAATGGATTCACTGGAGAGGTACACAAGAGGGGGAACACTGACATTCCTTGGCTCTATGTGGTGCCCTTGATGAGGTATTACTATTCCTGGCTGTGTTCGAGGATATAGGCCTTTGGAAAGGTGACTGGCCTTTCCCTCAACCCTCCCTCCCCCTGATTCTCACTCAAAAACAGAAGATGATGATGATCTTCAGACTACGCAGGGATGGATGAGCTTGTGATGAATCCTTCATCTGTTTTAATGGCCTGAGAAAGAGCAGGAAGATGTCAGGCTCTACTGAAGCGGAACATGGACTTTCACTTCAAACAGACTCTGTTGCAAACAAGGGGGGTGGGGGGAACATAGATTGGGCTGGCCCCATACCTGGCAGAGGCCTACGTGGGCAGCAGTGTAGCGCCTGTTTACTGTGAGTGACAGTAATAGGGGTCCACTTAAGGACAAGCGTTGCTGTGTCAGTCAGCCTGGCCAGCTGGCAAGTGGCTGATCTGCAGTCTTGTTTAATGATCCACATCGGGGTCGGGGCAGGAGAACATGAGGAGATACACAATAGATACCTGGCTTTGTGTCTGTGTGGGAGAGCTTGCTCAATCAGTCAGGTTAGCATACCGTGTGGAATGAGGGTCGTGGCAGTTGAAGATTCATCACTACCCGAGGATATTCCGGAGAGAAAGTTCCCTTGCCTTTATATGCAACTTTTGTAGGCCATAGCTCAATTACTTCCTAAATTAGAGAATTCCTGAATTAATACATCCAAACCTGGAGGCTGAAAAACACTCAAAAATGTTACTCGCAATTTGGGATTGGAGATAAAATGTCAAGACTTTTAATGAGGTAAAGGAAAACACCAGTGTTAAGACACAAACAAGTTTTACTAATTATGAACACAGCACGCAGACCCCCTGGAACCCATCTTGTTTATTATGGTATCATTTCTTTAAATTCTATGTAATCAGGCATGCTCTGGAAGGGAACTATTCCGGTTTGGGGTTATTTTTATTGATGTGCACGGTAATTAGCTTGGCACTCGCTACTGCCTGTGGTTTCTGCTGCATGGAATAAAGCCGGGCTTCTCAGACTACTACTGCTAAGCTAGGAGAGGACAAAAGTTTAAACTAACAAATGAACAGACTATACGGGCTTGATCAAAGGAGAACCGGAGCTCAATCCAGAATGTTTAGGCTACAATTATAGTGACATGTGCTCAACTGTATACTTTCAATGGGTTTATTTGGAGAAGGCCGCTAACCTCTCATTTAAGCGGTGCATATGCTAGACGTTTGAATGCATCCAGTTTCCCTGGTGGGACTGCCACGACAGAGAAAAACGATCAAGTTGACCGTTGTTGACTGTTGAGCCTCCTGTCGAGGGCCAGCAGCAAGACATGTAGAACCCCTGCTCATTCTCTTTAGATTCCCCCGTAAAACTCAACAGACCAGCTCATCAAGCTCTTCTAAACGTAGTTGTTCTAGATTTGAATCACTAAAAACTAGTGAATGATCATTGTCTCTTTGTGTTCTCAAGGACTCATCATCTGGGTGGAGATGTGGCTTCTTTGGTTGAATCATGACTTCTGTATTATCGAGGAACACCCTGACCTCTGTGTTGAACACATCACCAACACTTAACACCTTGCTCACCACGTTTTTGACACTCCGAGCTCTCTGGAAAGAGGACAGTTTTTATGGCCACAGCTGCACCCACGTAGACCGTTTCCATGGAAAGCCCTGTGATTCACGATGTGAACCTGCCTTCTGATCTCAGAAGGGTTGGGGTCCAAAATCATTGGCACAGCCCAAACATTGACTAAGACCTGGTTAAATATAGATGTGGGACCTGAAGAGTACAAAGCGAGCCTCCATTATGGCACCGCATGCCAGCTTGTTTTTCACAGAGAGAGCCCCTTCATTTTGTTTCTCTCTGAAAAGAGTCTGAGTAAATTACACTGTGTGAGACGAGTATGACGCCTCTCCTCTGACTCATCTTGCTCTCATGTCAGCAAAGAGAGGCAACAAGGTCAAAGGTTGCTTCATCATCCCAACAGGACCACTGAGAGGGGTTCAAATGATGAGGAACATGGCTTATTAGGGAAACAGATGAAGGACTATATTTTGAGTTTGCTCACGTGGTTTTACCAAGGCAGACATGCATCACGTGGTGTGCTCATGTACTCTGTAGGACCTATGCATGTTTTAAAGTTCACTGATAAGAAAATGCACGGATCATTTTGTTCTCTAAGAAATGCTTTCTTTTTCGGCTCTGGTAATCATTCATGACCAGTGGAAATGAAAACTGACACAGTTAAATCTTTTCAAAAATATAAAAAACTTTGTAATTAACTTCTGAAATCGGTCTCTCCAGGTGGCTATCAAGTCCATTCGGAAGGAGAAGATCAAGGATGAGCAGGACATGGTTCACATCCGCAGAGAGATCGAGATCATGTCGTCCCTCCGCCACCCACACATCATCTCTATATATGAAGGTGAGGGTCCGCCACAAGGCTGGGAAAACATACACACACGACAAACTGAACACACTGTTTAATTTGTATGCACATAAACACCCCCCCCCTTCCATCAGCTCATTCAACATTCATGTTATGACATGCACGTGTCATAATAAGACCTGGACTACAGCTCTGGGATGTTATTCATCTTCTCTTCTCTGTTTGACTGCCTCAGCCAGTAAAAGTCTGATGGTTCTGAGGGTTTGTGATATGGGGGTTGACATGGTGGTGGGGGTGGCTGTGGTGGGGGGGCTTCTCCCACATCTAAGAGGTCTCATCTCTTGTCTTCGCTGGTCTTGATCTCAGGGCCAGACATCTGCTGATACTTACAGACAACTGCAGCTGGGATCCAGACTATACTTATGAATGTGTGTGTGTGTGTGTGTGTGTGTGTGTGTGTGTGTGTGTGTGTGTGTGTGTCCAGGGAGACAGCGAGCTGACCTCTGTCACCCAGGCCTGCATACTGTCTGACTCCTGTCCAGTGTTATGCACTGGGAGGAATAGCCTTAAGCCTTCCCTGGAGCAATGTCAACATATATCCACTTCAGGAAGCAAGTTTTTAAATATCAAAGCCTACAATTCAGGCTCATACTGCACACACATTTCCTGTTTAAGACCCCCTTTTTTTAGAAACAAGACCTTTTGAATGACTGTAACCTTACTGGGGGAAAACATAGATTAGAATTAATGACTAGTGTAAAGGTTGAACAATTCACATTGAATTCTTTCAATATATTGCTTGCAATTAATCACCTGTTATAGTAGTCCAGGCCTATGTGCAGGCAATTAAAGTCACAAAGCAGGGCAGTGCGAGTCAGTTTCCTATGATTTGTGACTCATGACTATTTTTATGACTGTGTCAACAAAGTAACACTTTCAATGCACCTTTCAGCACAGCTGCCCTGGCACAATGGCATATGATTGTGTGCCACTGACCAGACTGGCTTACCCACTCTCCTTTGTGAAGTTTCAAAGTCCCAGGTTGTTATCAGTTAAGTGTATATGTGACAAACAGCAGTATTTGTCATGGAAATGTGCCAGCAGTCAGCTGGAGGGCTGAAGTGCTGCTGGGTTTGTGTGTCTTGTGGGAGAATGATTAAAAGGGCACAGCTTTATAAACTCCAATGA
This sequence comes from Aulostomus chinensis, assembly GCF_037954235.1. Classification (NCBI taxonomy): domain Eukaryota; kingdom Metazoa; phylum Chordata; class Actinopteri; order Syngnathiformes; family Aulostomidae; genus Aulostomus; species Aulostomus chinensis. The sequence continues at coordinate 24,095,250 of NC_141326.1, forward strand.
GCCTCTTTGTATGTTCTTTCGCCTGTAAGTGCCTACCCCACCAACATACTTGACCAGAATCATTGATCTCCACTTTGGTGTTTCTCCTCAAACACAGCGTTTACTGTTGTGGCCTGGCCTCCACCCAGCCGGGCTTTAGAGATATATAGGAGACCGCCAGATTTGTGTATCCGGCAACACCCTCTTCAATAGCCCCTGCTAACTGCCTTGTGTGAAGCAAACCTGAACCAGATGTGTGTTTAAAGATTGATTTTTACCACTCTCTCGCGCTTACATTCCACATACATCAGCATGCCAGTGCATTTAAAAGAGGGTTTTGCTTTTTGCGTCTAGAATACAACGATACGCCCTTGTACCCCCCCCTTTAAAAAAACGAATCCTAAGACGCCCTTTTGCACAAGTTGTTACATCCAACAAAAATGTCTCAGAAACAGATGCTGTACAGCTTAAAGGTACTGTAGGTAACACTGGAAACAAGCTAGTGCCTCAAATGTTTTGCTACAAAACAATCGGAGCTAGCATTTTATCAGAAGGTTGATGCTTAAACAGGAGAAAGATAACATTTCTTTGATTTGAAGAGCTTTTTGAAACATTTAAAAATGGATATTCTTCGCAATTTTGTCATTTATTGTGAGAGAGGTATTTACAGACCGGCTCCTGATTCTACCACCAATCCTTATACTCCCATGCTAAAAAGACAAAAGAAGGTCCTCTTCTTCTTGCGTGTATTATTAGTAGTAGTATTTTTATTATTCGCTCATGCAGAATATGTCATCCTGAAGAGGCCAATCTACTGTGTAAGGTTGGAACGCCTCTTCCGAGACACCTGAAAGTTGTGTAATTTGAAGCGGCACGTCAGCTGCTCTTTCTCTCTCTCCACAATGACTCACTATCTACAAACCTGTAGGCTGCTCCAAGACAGGAGCTGCTCCTAGTGTTATGTGTTGTTCCTTCAAGCCTGACGTGATGATATACGAAGTTCATCTTCCTGTTTCAAAAGTTTCTCTAGATAGTATTTAAACCTAAAAGCTGAGCAAATTAAAGTGCTTGGCAAAGCTGTTTTCAATACCCGCTTGTTTATTGTCTGTGTTAGGATGACCCTGATGAAATGCATCCATCTAAAAATTGTAAGACAACCAAAAATACTCCTGGGGTTCTGACCTCTTGGGTATTTTTCTTCTCTCAATACACCTTGGAAGTAGTTGCGGTTGTGCCAGGAACCTCTGCGTTATTGTCTGCAGTAGTCGTATGTGTCCACCCTCATCTTCTGACATCAGTCTATCATCAACGTAGGGCAATCGAACAAAAGGTGCTAATCAGTCAGATGTGAGGGCCTGACCTGTGAACAAAGCCCAGTGAGTGACAGCAAAGCTGCAGAATTGGCTGGTGGACCCATCTGGCTATAACAATCCCAAGTTATGTAAGCCAGGTAATTACTTCACCCCCAGGGGTCAAAGGTAAATGGGAGTGCAAGCTGAGAATTGGCTCTCAAGCACAACCCCACCCCAGGTCACTACTGTGTCCACCAATCAGAAGCTCAAATCTGCTCAGCCCTCCCGTGTGCTTGGCTTTCATCCCGTCTGTTACTTCCCGAGCAACCAGACAGTCACAATCAGAGAGCATTACCATCACTCAGCAACTGTGTGTTTTTGCAGGGGATTATATCTTTAAAAGGACCCTGGGAGGGAGTGAGGAAAGTAGTGTGACAAACTATGAAGGTGCTCACTCAAGGGTGCAGAAAGCAGAGGCCCTCACCCCCGGTGACCCTGCTGTGTGGGAAAATCAACCCGCACAATATAGAGCAACATGGCTGACTGTGTTGTTGTCATCATCTCAGTACACCCTTGGTCTTTTTTCCCCTCCCTCCTCTTCTCTCTGCCTGGCCATTTTCATTCCCTTCATGCCAAGGTGCTGGGAGAGGAGGATGTTGCCAAGTTGAAATGATACACCAGAGGGCTAAATACTGACATTGAATGATATGTTTGGTGAGGTCAAGTTGGATAGCAACACTTTTCCGTAATACTAGAGTAATGCGAAACCTTTCTCCACTCACCCGATGAGATAGAGGTCATCTTTTCAATTCTGGTGATAATCATTCATGTTTCATATGTATTTTGAAAAGTATCATTTTTCTCCAATTCCACAGTCAGAGTGTGAATTATTGTGCTTGCTTATTTGTTTTACCGGTAATTGTGTTAGTCATCGTGGAAAAAAAGATATTTGTTTGTTGGGAGGATGCAGGAATTTTTGTGAGCAAATGAAAAGAAATTAAATGAAAAACAGAGGATATGAATATCACTGAATAAGTTTCATATGAAAGTACAAGAAAGGCTATTACATTATTGATTCTGATTGTGATAAAAACAGGGTGCTCTTACCAGTTGTGAGTCAGGAATTACTAACAAACGCACTGTGCTGCCTGCACTGCACTATATTTATTTGATATTTTCCAGTCAGGTGGACTCTCAGGAATTTTGGAGCTCGATGAGAAATGTGGTGACATGATGTGGATTTGAATATGATGTGTCAAGGCCATTTCCAGACACAATAGTGGACTCTGAGAAGTCCCTCTATCTGGTTTCTGCGTTGTCTCTTTTTTGTGGATCTGCACTCACTTTGCTCACAGAGGAGTGCACTTGATTGAGTTAACAGTCCCTCCCTGCTATGTTGTGAAGGAGCCAGATACACAAGGTGGGGTTTGAGTGATGTAATGCTGGGAGAAGGGGTAGAGATGTAATGTGCCTCTTTGGAATATGGATTCCAGCTCCAAAATTAAAGGGGGTAAACTGTTTTAATCGCCTTTCTTTCTACGTATGAATTTATGACAGGTTCATTCTAAGTTCCTCTCATCTATTTTCCTGAAAGAGCACATTAATGGCCAATTGCTTTTCTTATTATTCCTTAGTGTTTGAGAACAAGGACAAGATCGTGATTGTGATGGAGTACGCCAGCAAGGGTGAATTGTACGACTACATCAGCGAGCGTCGCCGCCTGAGCGAGAGAGAGACACGACACTTCTTCAGACAGATTGTCTCCGCTGTGCACCATTGTCATAAGGTAACATAGATTTAAGAAAAACATCCACTGTCTTTCTCTTTGTTAAATCTTTCCATCACATCCAAGCTTTGTTTTTCAGGCCTCAGCATGTATAGCGAACCGTTCGCCATCTCCACAGTCAGCCATGAAGCCAGTTAATCTGCAGGCCCTATATAGTATGCTTTTCTTGGCGCGCTGGTGTAGGGAGTCATCTGTTTCTGAGTGAAGATGGAACACAGGCCAGTTTAATTCAGGCTTATGCTCTGATTACAGTGTACCAAAAAGGCCCTGCATTAATTCTGTCCTCATCTGTTGGTGGATGTCTCAAGATACCCCCAAAGATTTTCCCCAGAGATTTCGTTTCGGCCACGCCCATGTCAGCCCACACCTCGGTAACTCCCATCAAAGCCCCAAGGTCACAGCGCTTGTTCGGATGAGCTCCCCTCGCGTCACGCTCGTTCCAGCTGGAGATAGAGATGATGTCATGGTCCTCAGATAGGAGAGTCCCAGACAGCCATGAACGATAAATCATCTTTACCAACTAACCTCCCACCAGCTGGAGTAGCATGACTCACTAGCACAACAAGAAAGCACCCATTTCTCCCTTGTCACCAACAGCCATGTCAACGTGAGCTCCCTGTCGAGCAACAACCATCGAGAGAAGCCATGCAACCCTTGATGGGTGTGGCGGTCAAGTCACTTCTTTCAGACCACATGTCAATTCCTGGATTTTTTTTTTTTTTTTTAAACCCAAGCATTCCAAACATGGTTGTTTTTTCATTCCGAAATTTTGTGAGAACACGGGATGATAATTACATAGTCATGTTTATATGAAACATGTGAATCAATTTAAAAAGGAAATCACAGCAGACGTCAGCAGAAAGACAGCAGACAATTAAAGAGCACTAGGCCAAGAGGCTGATTTGATTTCCCCTGAGAGCCATAAGACTGCCTTGTCAGAGTAAATCATCTCTTAATACAATGGACCGTTTCTTACTTGAACATATTTCTCATGAATAATGTATTGATTCATACTTGTTTTCTTTTAGAATGGAGTAGTGCACAGGGATCTGAAACTGGAAAACGTGCTACTGGATGAAAACTGTAATATTAAGGTATTTTGTCATGTGATCTGTGTTTGGTTTCACCTCAAATAATTTTTTTACGTGTTTAACAGTCACATCGGCGCTTTGAGATGCACTCATTCTCCTGCTCTTACAGATTGCTGACTTCGGGTTGTCCAACCTCTACCACAAAGACAAACTGCTGCAAACCTTCTGTGGCAGCCCCCTCTACGCTTCACCAGAGATCGTCAATGGGAGACCATACCGAGGCCCAGAGGTGAGGGCTGATGAACCAAATGAGCCCAACAGTGACCCCCACCCCAGCTGTTTGTGTGTGAACTGAATTGTCTCTTATAAAGCCGTCATTGTTATTTGTTTGAGTCTCCCTCATTGCTCCTTTTTTAAATTGCTTTCATCATTATTATCTCTCCGGTGATTATCATCATAACTTAGCCCATACACAAAGAGGTGCCTAGGCCTTATTTTCACTCCTTTGATGGGATTAGTATTAGTCTCCAGTCTAAAGGAGGTCTCTCTTGCAAGTCCACTGTTGGCCAGCTCAGATACTGTCCGCATCCCTTCCTTATCCTTTACTCCCTATAATGTCTTGGTCCTTTGAAGTGAGGAACTGGAGGATAGTTTTTGCTCACTTTCTCTTGTACTTAATGGGATCAGAATGAGCCCCACAGCCTCAAAGAGCAGTCAGAGTCCTAACTAAATAGTTTTAGAGAAAGAAAGTGAAAATGTCTCCTCGGAGCCACTTATCAAGCAATTCCGGAGTCATTCTGAAGGGCGTTGTCTCCAAATTGCTCTCAGTTACATAAAACAAAACAAAGTGTGTGTGTGTGTGTGTGTGTGTGTGTGTGGGGGGGGGGGGGGGCGGGGGTGTGTTGCATTTTTAGATATTCAAGTGTAACCGTTCAATTTAGTGTAATTCACTATAATTTCCTAGAGTGCTAAAAACTACAGCAGTCCGAATGCAATCGAAATTACAGATCACCGGTTGGGGTGAGACCGCAAATTATAGCAAACATGGCATCGAAAATAGAACACAACAATAGTGCGTGTCCTGACTCACCCTCAGGAATGGACCAATAAGCAGCCGGAGAGAGGTACATTCTTGATGTGGGTCCAGGGCCTCAGACGAAGTACATTAGCTTCTTAACTGGCCTTATCTGATTTCCTCTTCCTAGAGTATGTCTCAGAGCTTCAGCTACCACCATCAGCAGCATTACATTCTTCTCACCCCCCCCCCCCCCAGCTCAACACTCTTCATCAAATTCCCCTTCCTGACACACAAACACACACGCACACACACACACGGCACGCATCACAGACACATTACTGATCACTGAATGGCAGCAGGTCTGCAGTGAGTCATCACAACTATGCCACCTCTGCTGGAGTCATAACCCCCACCCTCACCCCCACTCAACTCCCACCTCCCTCCCCATGGCTCTGCACCTCCTCATGCTCCAGACACAGGGTCTTATGTAACCGCTTTACTTAGAAAGCCACATTACATTAGGTTGGTGTGGTCAGAAAGTTCTTGCTTCTGCCTGACAGAGCAGGACAGAGGAAAGGATTTATCTGCATGGAAACAAGCCATTTCCCACAGGAGTACTGGCACTTGTCATTATTTCTATGAAAGAGGTGCTGCTGAGGCACTGCAGCATCACAAACTCTTTAACAGAGATGTTCTTGTGTGATGTTATTATGGAAAAAATGATTAGAGCACTTATTAATGTCAGCACAAGTTGCGTAATATCTAACACACCTCGATTTATGATGATATGTTTTAACATGGGCGGAGTTAGCTAGTGTGTGAGCAGATTTGTTTTTTATTTTCAAACCAGGTTGACAGCTGGGCTCTGGGGGTGCTGCTGTATACCCTGGTGTATGGGACCATGCCCTTCGATGGGGGAGACCACAAAAACCTCATTCGTCAGATTAGCAACGGCGAATACAAAGAACCCACGCAGTCTTCAGGTACTCTACAAAGAGTGTTTATATTTTTGTGACACAAGGAACACACACCAGTTTATTCTGTTTCTATAATTATTATTATTATGTCATCATATGTAGTTAGTGAGGCCTGTCACTTAAAAGAAAGTCAATCCTCTGTTTCTAACTGGATAAGAAACTATTCTGTTAGAAATGCAAGTGTGTTGAGCAAACTTTTCTTTTTTTCAAACTTTTCTTTTCTATGCATAGTACAACTAATTTTTTTTTTCCCAAGCTCATTGATGTTATATATTTTGAATGTTGGGGAAGTTACACAGATGGCGTTATTGTCACAGACAACAGACATTGCTAATTATTTCTCTGTTCATTAACAGAAACCCACATCAAACACTCCTGTATGTTTAAATTTAGACAGCCTATGGTAGTGCTTGCAGTATTTAATGTTCCCACAATGGTACAAGTATGACAAAGATTACAGAGTACATTCTTGCTGTTCCCTTCTAGATGCCCGTGGACTGATCCGCTGGATGCTAATGGTGAACCCTGAGCGCCGGGCCACAGTGGAGGACATAGCCAATCACTGGTGGGTAAACTGGGGCTGGAAGAACAGTGTGTGTGACTGTGAGACCCAACACGACCACGGAGGCTCACCGATGCTGGCCCGCTTCATCGACTGGCAGAACCGCACTGAGCCACGTGGTTCTGGAGCCAAGCCTGCAGCCATGCCCCAGCTGCTGCGCCAGAGGCCCAAAAAGTCCAAGAAGGAAAACGTTGAGGCAGGACAAACCCACAGTGGAGCAGAGGACAAACCAGGTCTGAAGAGACCCAAGGGTATCCTGAAGACCAGGGTTACTGAGGAGCAGCAGTCCGCCAGTCTGGAAGAGGTGGAGTTGGGTCAGACAGCCCTGCCTGAACAAGCAGAAGGGGGAGAGGAGGCCTCCAGTCCAGAGCGAGAGGAGGAGGAGCCGACCCTGGGAGGAGGCTCACCAGCTAAGATGGTGCCCTCCCTACCCAAGAAAGGCATCTTGAAGAACAACCAACAGCGGGAATCAGGGTACTACTCCTCCCCTGAGCGCAGCGAGTCCTCAGAGCTTCTAGGAGGTGCCAGTATGTCTCTGCTAGCCACCTCCCCACCCAAGAGAGTGATGGGAAGAAAGGGCATTTTGAAGCGAAATGGCAAGTATTCCACCTACAGCGGACCCCCCTCAGCAGCAGCAGTGGCTGGAGTCCTGGGGGAGCCAACTGCTTCAACTGACTCCGGCCTGTCCCGCAGTCAGAGTCGGCCCTCCAGTATAGTAGGGGAGGACAGCTCCGTCCTGTCCCTGTCACCCAGCTCCCTCGGCGGTGCTGAGTGGCATCCCTCCACCCCCCACCTCCGCCCAAACATCAGGGCCTGTGTCTCAGCTGAAAACCTGCTGCATCTTGCCAACTTCAAGGGCTTCCAGGCTGCACCGCCGCTCCAGGGACCCAAGTTCAGCCGTGGCTCCAAAATGAAGGGCTCCCCGGGGGACAATGGCAGCTTCTCCTTGTTGGGGGACCTGGAGGACATGACTCAGGTGTACCAGCAAGCCCTGGACATCAGCAGCAACCTCACCTAACAGATGGGCAAACAGAGAAGCAGAGCAAGATAGTGTGTGTGTGTGTGTGTGTGTGTGTGTGTGTGTGTGTGTGTGTGTGTGTGTGTGTGTGTGTGTGCAGATGTATACAGGTAGCATTAACGACCAGTTTGTTACTGGGATACACTTTCTGGGATGTTTTGGTTTTCCAAACAGGGCTGGTGGAAAAAAAAACATATATATATATACACACACACACACACACACACAGGTATACACACTTAGGTGCACTTCTCTGGCAAGTTAGGCTTCTGTGAACAGGAAAGGAAAGAGAAGGAGCTGGCACTAGAGAATGCCACCCAGTCTGCTGTCTCGGCCCGCCCATAGACTTTGCTGTGTTCAACATGTTTACATATTCAGCAAGAAGGCAAGTTAGAATCACAAACGCAGAAACCAGAACCTGGTTGTCTCTGTTTTTACACCACCCATTTTGAGTTTACAAAAGCACCTTTAAACTCACACGGAGCACATGCTTTTGTGATCTTCACTTCCTTTCAAAAAAGAAAAAAGAAACAAACCAGGGTCTTGTTCCAAAAGTAACTGACATTGCTGATTATTTATTAATATTTTTGTAGCTTTTAGTTTTATGTGCAAAACTGGTGGGTGCTGGCTGTTACTGGAAGAGCCCAAAGCTCCTTGTCTCCAACTCTTTGTGCGGAACTGACATATATAATTATTGATGACAACCCTTATGTATAATCAACATATATAACAATGTCTGCACATGTAAGACATGCAGGCAACTATATCTTCATGAAAGCATATGTCCTATATATGTGTATGATACTTGGGAATATGTAGGAAGTGCCTTTTTTGATTCATGATGAAAAAAAAAATTATGTATGTCATTTCCTTAAAGTGTAGGGAAAAGCCAGGCCAATCTGTCACCAGTTCTTTTTTTCTTTTTTTTTTTTAATTTTTAGATGTGAATGTGGAGAGACCCAGGGCCTTCAGTCCACACTTGACTAGCTTTACTTGTCAGGGTTCAAAGGTCAGTTGAGAACAAACAGTTCTGAACCCCCCCCCCCCAATCCTTCCACCCAGATATGATGGGATCTATGGGGAAAAAAAAAACTCCCTTATGTCAGTGTTGGAGTCTAGTGGCTTGGTTGAACACAGATCTGACTGGTCTGGGGGGGCTCACCTAGTAGCGGGGGGGCACTAATAGACACCATCTCACAGTTCTGGAATGTTCCTGGCGCTTTGGTTGTTTCAAGGTTACCTGATTATGTTTAATGAGCGATTTCTTTCTTCTTCTTTTTTTTCTTCGCCAAAGACATTTAAGGTGGTTTCTACTCTCAGACTAGTTAATCATTTACTCAAAGCCCTTCAAAAGAGCTAAGTAAGGTGGTTGGTTCAAACCTGCTGATGACACAGCAAAATTCCACAGACAAAGGCTTGAGGACGTGTCGGAGCGGGAGATGTGTATCGGCCCCCGGCTCGACTCAGCACAGGTGGGATCTGCGGTTTTGAGCTCAGCCCTCCAGCTGTGTACACTCGTCCATTATGTCAACCAAGCACAATTAGCCAGCTATTGTTTTCAGTTGAGAGTTAAAAAAAAAAAAATGTGAGAGAGAGAGAGAGAGGCCGTGTGTAGCGATTTATAGCTAGAGGGGGGAAAGGAGTGTGAAAGAGTGATGCAAGGAAAGGTGCAGAGAGGATGTTCCTGTGAATCACAGGAAAGGTCAGTTAGGTTTATTTTTTGAAGGAACTGTAATGTAGAATAGTGAAAGTAAAGGAAGTGAGTAGAAAGAGTGGATGGAAAGTTTTTGATTCATACCAAAGATTTCATGGGAGCCTGTTGGATTTTTCTTTGACTTGGGAATCCCCATTGGTGAATGAAATCATTCCCAGATTGGCTTTACCTCACGTTTGTTTTATTTTTCTTTTTTTTTGAGATTTTTTTTTTTTTTTCAAGTGCCAGAGGCTGTTGATACAGCTTGACTTGGAGGGTCAGTGTGTGTTCTGTATGGCCTGAGACGGTGTGTTACACTTTTCAACAGCAGGAAAAGAAAACAAAAAAAAAAACAAAACAAAAACGAGTGGATGGTGACAAATGATGTGGACGGAAAACCATGCAGGAAAACCGATCATGTGTTGAATGTTTTCAGCGGTCTGCCGGTGTGAAGGAAAGGTCCTGGGTATTGATTCAAATGAAAGACAGGTTGCGTATTGTATTGCATTTTATTGCCTTTTGTATTGCATTTTATTTTCAACTGGATTTACAGTGATAAAATTATACTATGTTAGTATTTTGTTTTATTATGCTTCTGTTTTTGATTTTCCAAAATATAAGAAAATTTTATATTGCTTTATGTTATGGCAGAAAAAATACTTCCTTCCTTGAAGTATTAAAAATGTATTTCCAAAAGGTGACTAATTTGATGTAATATTGATGTATTTTCCCCTCTTTTTGTGGGTCATCAACAATTGTAGACGTCAAGTCTTTTTTTTTTTTTTTTTTTAAAGAAAAGTTATTGGAAAATACAAGTATATGGTCTAATATATCAACAGCTGACTGTTAAAAAAAAAGTGGTGTTTCCACCTCGACTAATGCGGGGAGTCCCAAATTCTGGAAAAATCTCAAGAGGAAAGGAAATAAAGCAACGGAAAGAATCTGATGATGAAACTTTAACTCTGCCAAACTGGAAAAAATGGTGCATATCTGTTAGTTAGCAGAAAGTCTAATCATAGGAAAACTTGACTGGATATTGTTATGACAATAATAATAAATTCGTATTATTATGTTATTTAAGTATTATTTTCGTTATGGCTCATTACCATTTTTGCCACAGTTTTGTTCTGGTGATCCTGGACTGCCAAGGTAGGTTAAGTTGCGTGCCTTTGGCATCTTTTTTTTTTTTTTTTTGATAATGCAAATTATTATCAATGTGTTTTTATACTTGTATTTATTGGTGATCAAGCCATTTAATTTGTTATCAAAGTACTTCATGTTCAAGCTCTTTGGCCTGCTTTGGACTGTGTTGTGTTCCGGACTGCACACCACAAAAAAAAAAAAAAAATCAATTTGTTCAAAATAGAGTGGTTTCATCTCATTGTGAAGGCAAGCGGCGGTCAAGTGTGTGTTTTTAACAATAAGAGTTCCTCAAATCCTGTAAAATGTCTTAATTCATCCATTCAGGTGTATTTCTACTCAACACGATGCCTCTGTAGTACTGTATCAACTCAAATAAATGGATCTTGAAAGATTCATGTTGTCTTCACGCCTCTTTTTGTTCCTCAAGTCGAGTTCTAACAAAGCTCTTACAAACTCACGAAGGAATAAGTCAAATAAATAGAATTCTGGAAGTTGTGTTTCTATATTTGTTAAAAAAAAATCTTGCATTTAGATTTAAAATCTAGACAGAGCAAAGACTGGATTATCTAGCGCTTCGCAAATTTGCTTGTGAATGTCTGAGGTTGTCGGCTTAAACTGACTGTGGACTCAACTTTACACTCAACTTAAATTCATGGGGCGTTTCCATTTTACTTTGAATAATCACAACTTTTAAGACTTCTGGTTGATGGACATTCTGACTGTAAGAAATCCTATCCAAGCGAAACATAGTTACTGCTCTGGCAGCCAAACTGGTGTGTGCTCAAACAAATAATACTTATATTGATAAATGTTTTCACTTAAGTTTGATATTGCGGTTTTTCAGTGTAAATTGGTTTCAGCAGAGCCCAATACTGAAGTGCATGACATCAACTTTGCAAACTTCTCCATCCACCTAAAATAGGCCAAAAAGCTGTCTCTTCCAGTGCCAGAAGTTTTATCCTGTCAAACAGAGTAAAAAGGAACTGCCTTTTATCCTATGGACATATGTTAAACTATAACTAGACACATGGCCTAATTTATTTTCTTTTTTGAGAACAAGTGATCCAGAAACCTACATAAATACAAGAAAAAAAGGCCAGTAATGTTGAGCTGCACTGCACTGGTGTCCTTCAATTAATTAACAAGGGTAAAAGGCCGTGCTGAGAGAATCAGCCCAACTCACTTTGAAAGTATTTTTGAAAACTCAGTGGCCTCATTAAAGTATGCAGCTCATAGTAGAACTACAGTACCAGCGAGCGTGAGCCGGATTGAGGCCCTTTTTTTTTTTCCCCCCTCCCTCTCTTGAAATTAGCCAATGTTTCCACACAGACTCGGCTGCTGCAGTTAAAGTTGAATTAACTTGATGAGTGCTACTCCACCCAAAAATCTGTTTTTTCAGCATTAAAGACTCTTTCTCTTTAAAGGTGGTTGTAAAAACGTGTCACTCACAGTACCCAGTGGTTGTAGTTGGCTCACATTCTACTTACTTACAGTGAATTCTGGTAGTAAACTCTTTTCACAGTGGGAACAAAATGTCCACAAAAAAGATTTCTAATCACATCTGCAGAATAATCCACCTTTTCACTGCGTATTTATGGTCAGGATGTTCCGAACATGACATATTTCTGGCGAAATTAGGTGAAAGTTACAACTTTCATCTCGTTCCTCACATCCAAATCCAGACTTCGGTTCTTTCATTGATCGAAAGAACTGGCTGTCTTAAGTTTCAAGGAAAACTATTTAATGAACACGCCAGATAACAAGTACATCATGCCAGCCAACCATTTATTATATTGGATAGAGCAGCTACAACAGAGCAGGTGCTGCAGGTTGTGTGAGATGGATGTCATAAATAACAGAAGTAGAGATATATCTTTATTAAAAGTGACTTTAGCACAACGAAAACCTCTGGATGCATCATACTGACCTAAATTTAACTTATCAGCTTGATTAGTCATGGAGTGCAGACCATAAACTTTCAAGTGACAACTTTAAACTCCAGGGGAGATAAGTAGAGTTTACTCAGAAGCAAATAAAAGCATCCTCTTGAATATTTGCAGACTAGGATATTCTGGGAAAGAGCTGCTTCGCTGACATCCAGTCCCAATTCAGGAAATGGTGATACTAGACAAATATAATCAGGACTAGGCTGGCAATTACTTGATGGACAGCTTGATCCTGCAGTAGGATGGCATGTGCCAAAACCAACAGTAAGTAGTGGCTTACTAGCTGGAAATAGAGCAAGTATAAAACAAATCCTTCGGGCTGTTATGTGACAAAAGCTTCAATGAGTACTATTGTATTTTTGTACCCAGCACACCTGATGGTAATTTCTCGGTCAATAACAACTTGTTCTCTGGAGAAAAGCAATTTTTTTGTCATCCCAAAATGACAGAATCAAACAAACGGCAGCGGAGAACACACGTCTGGCTCAGGGAAGAAACAACAGTGTCTGTTTTTGGGACTTGGAGAGTCAATTGGTTGTCGAGGGAGAACATCACTGTTGCTGCCGGGTTAATTTAATCCACATTTTGCAAGGCAAAGTGAGAGTGGGTGGCTGGAAGCTTTCTTTCTGGGCTTTGGTACTGATGAGTAGAACAGTAACCAATACTGGCCAGACACTTGCTGCAGGCCCTGGAAGAAGACAACATCAAATAGTGCAGAGCAGGTTTTCCTCAATCACACATTGGAACTGTTATCCCCCAGCTAAAATTGACCTCATTAAGCCAGTCTTTTATTTGTAAATGTCTTTTACAGCAATTTTTATTTTGTCATATTGACTTGTGAACACAAGAAAAAAAAAGTCACATCAATCAGTAACTATTTTGTGATTTTATTTTTTTTTTTTTACAGAAGGAACCAGTCAATTATTTTTAATAACAGCTGAATGTTCCTTTCAGCTTCTGTGTTTTAAGATGATATAAAAGCAATAAGAAAAACAAAAACCACAAAACAATATGAATACTCACTGCAATAAATCGTCGATCCACACAAGAGCCAAAATCACTGTAGAGACAACAAAGACAAAATCTTTGCAGCAGCTGCTCTCGTGATATGATCTGAGTTTCAAAGGGATTTCTTTAATGTCTTCAGAACAATTTCTGCTTCACTTTTTGACCTTTAAATAAAGTCCAGCTGCTAGACCCTCTGAACTATTCCCTCTGTACACCCTCCTCCCACCATCTGTAGAAGGTGAGCCCCTGAAAGTGGAGGTGGAGGGTTTACTGGTGGAGGCGGCATCCCCAACTACAAAATCAAAATGCCCCCTTCTAATACCACATCCGGTCTTTTAGAATGACCCTGACTCCATGCCTTGCAGATATGGAAGTCTGCATAATGTTGAGGATATAAGTTTTTAGCTCAGGGCACAGACTTGAAAAGAGGCCTCTCCCTTCACAGCCCCCTGGAGCTGCAATGGATAAAAGTCGTCACACGCAGAGGGATTTGAGACATGAAAGCTAGAGAATTTACATGCGCTTCAAATCAGTTTACAACTCCTTTGTCTGCAGAAAAATGGCTTCATATGAAGAAAGTCGAGGGGGATATTCTGCAAATTGAGCAAAAAGCAGCAGAGGATTTGGCAAGGTCAGCCCTGCCTTGGCAGGTCTGGCTGCTATTGCAGGCAGGATGTTCCACAGTGAAGGTTTAGGGTGGCTGTTGTAAACCGAGCGGCCTGTTCATTGCAGGAAAAATAAACTGAGGGCCGGGCCGAAGAAAATCCTGAGTACAGTGGAGTGTGTGTTAGCTGACACATTGTTTCAGAACAGTCTGAAGGGCTGCTTTCCATTGCTTGTACAAGCACACACATACACAAATGCATGAGCACACATTTTTATAGGCCCTCGTTCATTCTTTCTCGCTCTCACATGGGTTCCCAACTCATATCCCTGCAGGACTCCTTTTCCTCTGCACTGCTGTGATAACATTGTGACTGGATATGGAATGGAATAAACCACCCTCCTTTCCTGCTCAGTTTCCAGTCCTCTATCATTCATCCTCCATCCAGTAGCCCCCTCCACACACCCAACCCTCCATCCCTCTCCTGTCCAGATGCCTATTTTTAGCAGCAGCACTGCTATTCTGGAATTTGTTGCTGACTGGCTGCTGCTGGGTGTCTGGGCGGCGATCTCTCCTGGAATGTCTGGCCCACTCTCAAACCACTCCAGAGTCCCAGCGCAGGGCGGACGGCTCAGGGCTCTGATTACAACTTTAAGCCTGCTTGTAGCTGTAATTCGCTCTTCCTCCAGCAGAAACACAAAGCTGGAAAAAGCGTCTAAGTCCTGTAACTTCAGAGTAGTTTAATGTAGAACTGGGCTTTTGTCTGTGTTCAGTTTTATGTGTGCTTTTATTGATCACGTTGTAAAACTCTGCCTTTATAAGAACACTCCTCCTATCTGGAGACAAAAAGACTGTTACCCGCAAGTTAGCTAGTTAAATTCTAGGATAAAGACTTTTTCGTTTTGGTCACTGTCAAAGTGGAGACATGCAGGAAAAGAAAAAGTTGGTGCAAGTTTTGGGAGACAGTAATTGAGTTTAAATACTTTGTCACTTATAAAGCCATATAAAGGATTATTTTTGAGTATTTTTAGTAGTGCGTGTACTTTTTACATAGGCTTAACATAGAAGAACTCCACTTTCAATTCCACTGTAGTTGTAACGAATAACTCCTCAACTAAAACCTGCTCACCAACTTTTTTAAGTTCCCATCAGTGAGTGGGATGTCAATCTATGAACCAAAATGTGCCACATTCTTTATTTTCCTAACTGTTACAACAATCTTTATTGCAAATAGCAAACAGATATACTTTTACAAAAGACTATATGAAAGAAATGGGCAGAGCCAATATGGAAGTGCTTTAGTCTTTCATTCTTACTAATGGCCAGCAGGAGACAAGTCAACTACTCAAGTTGATTTTGAGCGCATGTTGTGAAGAAGACTTGGATTGTACGAGACTACGCTCTGGGTCTGAGAATAAATCTTTGGTCTCTGCTACCTTCAAAAAAGCAAGATTGTATTTTCTTAAGTCTGTATTCACCGAGAAGTCACACTGGTAGAGGAAAACAAGACACATAACGATGTGTGATGGATAAACAATTTATGATATGTGTGTGACATTTCACTTTAAGTACAAACTTCCACTACGTCGTCCCATTCTCCTCTTGTTTGTCGAGATTAGCCAAACATTAAGGATCGGCGCAGTCTTCATTACATGTGCAAAAACAACAGGAGAGTTTCCCGAAAGCTATTTATAGTTTTCCCCTTAGTTGTAAACATGAAAGCAGTTGTGCAATGAGTGGGGGGAAAAAACAGCAAGAGAAAAATTCAAAACTCGCACATTATCTAATCTTTTCTTAACAAGTCAACTCCTGTGATAAGTGAGTGCGAATGTTTCATTTTTGGAATTACCAAGTTACAGAAGTAAAGGCAGAATTCCCCCAGTTCAGATACTAGCAAAGGGCTAGGTGGAGGGGGTTTCAGGAGATGAAAGTACTTCATTTTGATGCGTACCAATGCCTTTAGGGGGAGGGTTGGGGATAGGCATGTGGTGGTTATGGTTAAAGTTAGGGTAAGTATCCAGGAAATGAATGAAAGTCAATTCACTGCTTACATATTTTGGTGTGTTTCTGCATGTGTGTGAGCGCTTGTGTGTGTGGTCCATGAAAAGAAAATAAGCAGCACTAATGGGAAGTTTTTCCTGTCTTGGATCAGGCTTAAGGGGTTTCAAAGCAAAATTGTTTGCAGTGGAGGGAACGCCGTCCAAGCCCACCTGTTGCTCATGATTGCAGAGATCCGCTTGAGCTGGGCCTTGTCGAGAGGCGTAGTGTAGTGTGCCACTCAATGACATCAATGGAGCGGGCAGGTCCATTCATTCCACAGGATTACCCGAGCAGAGACAATTCACTGCGATGCTACAAGTACATTACAGGCATGCCTGAACTGTCTGTCACATTTCTTTATCTACCACCCAAACCCTCTCAGCTATGAGGACAATGCTACTGCTCCAGTAAATCATTGCTTTGTAGACTTTTCCCCTCTGGCAAAAAAAAAAAATAAGAGTGCAGAAGATTTATTTTACACAGGTCTCCATCATTTTTAATGAGATAAAACTCCACCCTTCTAAATGGCAAATAAAGTTCATCCGGTAAGGGCGTGGAACCCCTCAGGCCAAGTGATTAGGGTGTAAAAATAACATGATGGAATTCAGCCAAGTCTGTTAATACACGTATTTATTTACCCTTTGCCTCTTCAGAAGCCAAACGTAGGAAATGCTTGATGGTATGTAACCCTCCGACTGTAAATCAGTTCACTCTGCGTCCTTGAGCATGTGATAAGAATTCCCATCACAAAACATCTTGTTCTTGTTAGCATTATATACACCAGCAAGTATGAAAAGTGAGCAGTCAGCAGTGTGAGCATGGATGCAACTAATTGGCCTTGGCTCCCAATAAGGGGATGTGGGTTTAGCTTCAGTATGGTGGAGCAGAGGCCATGGAGAGTGATGAGTGGAGACGGGGAGGAAGTCCGTCAGACGTCCGTGGCTCAGCCGTCCATCAAACTGGCCAGTCAGGTAATTAAACAGCCTTCGGCGTTCTGTATGAGAGCAGCGTGTCTCCGGAGTGTGAAAGGCCGAGGAGAGGGCTGGGAAATAGAGTCCTGTTCGGCTGAAGCTCAGCTATATACAGCCTGGCTACGCTGGGACACAATCCCATTGCCACAGGGTTTTAGCACTGCTGGTTTTAGCTCATCCTTCAATTTGGTTTTTGTTTCGCATACTTTTTCTTTGACCAACCCCCATCCTCATCTAGTTTAGCCATAGCTTTAAGTAGAAATACAGCAGAGAGAGCTGGATGGAAGGATGTATCCCCCAGCTGGCTTACATTCCTCTGGTTTCCACTTGTGTCTGCTTCTCCTTTTTATGGGTCAGTGTTTCTGTGATTAAAGTTTCTTTTCCTTTTCCCTTCTGCTTTTCCTCTTTCCATTCATAGCAATTTTCCTCTCTGCGTTTTTCGCCTGTCCCTTTTTTTTTTATATATATATATATATATATATATATATATATGAATTTTGACCAGGGAAATTCCCATCAGTCGTTTCCAACCGCCGTTTTACCAACACAATTAAAAAAAGAAACCTCCTCTTTTTTAATGAATGTGAATGCTCAGTTTAGCATCTTCCATGACCGGCCATGGTGGAGCAGCTCATTGTAAATAGCGCTGTGGCAACAACATTACTGTCAAACATTCTCACGCTCTGCCACTTTAACGCCGTCTCCTCACATAGGCTTATCATCCACGCCGACTGACTGGCCATCCTTAAACTGACATTACAGTGATTGATACGGCCGCGGGTGTGGACTCCTTGTCTAGCTTCCTCTTCCTCCGCTGGTTTCCAGAAGCATCTGTTTCACACGGAGGGGGGGTTGATGAGACTCCAAGGGTGAGATGAATGATTTTGGCTGTTCAAAGCAGAGACAAAGCAGTAAATATCAAATCATATCAGGTATATGCTTTGGATGCAGAGACTCGGGTTCCAGATGAGTGCAGCTTTGCAGAAGTTGGATGTAAAAATGACTTAAACTTCATAATTAAACCTTAATTTTTCCTCATCCAGTTCATTCATCTTATTAAGAGAGAGTGTTTCAGATGCATGTTTGAAAAACCAGACAACAAAAACCTGCTCTCGACAGCTAATCAAGCATAAAGTTAATTCAAGCAGGTCAGGTGAGTCCACTTGAATGAATCTATCACCTCCTATCAGCTTTTCACTTACATTCTTTTGCCACAGGCCACTGGTTCGGTTCCCCGTGTTGGCTTCTTGGTTAGTTGGGCGTGTCCTGGTTGCTCTGGTCGATCAGGGTGCTTGTTCAGGGTGGGGTGGCAACTGGACCAGGACAGCTTGGTAGGGTGAAGTGGTGATGTACAACGGGGAAGAAAAATGTTTGGAAGGCAAAAAATAGACAAAGAAAACATGCTTGTCCTAATTGCTTCTTGCATGTGGATATTACTTGTGTGCTACTGGCTGGTTCTTGGCTAAAGCTGCTGTTAGGTTTGCTCATACTTGCAAATATGACATAGAACTGAGCAATTCCACCAAAGTAATTTGCTCAGTCACCAACTTAAGATTCTACAATTTGCAATTGTTTGGAATGAGTGACTAAACTTGGCCTCTCATCACGAGAGCGGTTTGTTTAACTGACCTCTTTCAACCTTCACCGCACTGAGATAGCTTGGTGATAAAACCCATTGACCCCTTCTGCCTTATTCATCCCCATCAGGGTGGTCCATCTACCGTTAAGTCTCTTTAAGAGATAGAGGGGCAAAAAAAAACTTCCCAGGAGTACACAGGGCCTGACATCCACTATCCCATTACAGCCCACCTAAGACACTGCCACACACATAAAACAACGTGAGACACAAGCTAATGAAGTGCAAACCACTCGTCCTCATACTCTTTTTTCTTTCAATCCCCCCTCACCCTGTTTAGGGTTAATTTGCAATGTCACCAGCAAGAGATCCTTTCAGATAAATGAAAACGTGTTTTTATGCCAAGCATGCTTGTGGGAATTGAGACGACCATGAGGAGGTTTTGCGGGTCTTCTCATAATGAGGGAATTAAAAACAGCCTCTGGGGGATGAATATGCACTTCTTGGATTGATTTAAAAAGAGGAGGGGGTGGATGGGTGGGATGGTAGACAGATATCAAGGTCTGCATTGCCTGCCAAGTCAACATTCTTTTAAAAAGGGTCGAGTTTCAAATAAAAGCAACAGCTCTGCAACTTCAGGTGAGTCCCATTTGATGCTCACTTACGGTGACATTCGAATGGGAGTGATATGCTTTTTCTCTCAGGCCAAGATACATATCTCTCTTTGACAGCTGTGTTTTTTGGGGTGAGGTGGGAAGGGAGGGGGTGTCTTGTCTTAACATGGTAGACAGGCTGGTGAGTTGCTCCTGAAAGATTCCCTTTATGAGTAATGGCCATCTGGGCCATTTCTCTGGATGTGTGTGAGCATGTGTATGGTTTTCCTATTTCATTTTTTCCCCCTCTTGTCTTTGTTCTTCCTCCTAAATAGCGGTGAAATGTTGAAGGAAAACAAATGAAAAGATAGCGCTTTGAAAATGGATCCATCCCAGCAGCCCTCTACCACACCCCCCCCCCCTCCTCCTCCTCCTCCTCCTCCATTTCTGGCCCCCTCCTCCCTTCACTTGTGCAGGCTTGACAAAAGAATATACCTCTCTCCATTGCATGCAACAGAGGGTGGGGGGTTGAGGTAGAATGAATAAAGAGAATTGTAAGGGAGGAGAAAAGAATGATGGATACATGAGAGGAGGAGAAAACGATGTAAGGGAGATCAATTCAAGGAGCCTGATGATAAAAAATGTAGCTGGAGAGAAGATAGCAAGAATGATCAGAGAGAAAAGAAATGGGAGAGAGAAAATGAGATGGAAGGAAGTCCTCCACTCAGTAAAGATGAAGAATATTAGGTTGTTCGAAAAATGTCAGAGAAATGTGCGAGGGGAAAAATGGATGGAGGAATAATGAAGGTCAGGATTGGGGTTCAAAAAAACTGAAAACTGTAGAAAAAAAGAGGAGCCAGAGAGAAGGGGAGACTTTTAAATAACAATAAAAGCACAAAAACATTGATTATTTACAAAAATGTGAATTAATGCATCTGAAATTCACATTTTTGTAAAGTTGTAGAAAACCTAAAATATCTGCCATCATGCAGCTGCACAGTGGAGCTTTCATTTGGATTCATGTTACTAGTCACCTGAGAATGTTTGCTCCAAAGATCTGATTGTTTCCATCAACTCCGTAGAGAAATATCTGGTTCTGTAGCTGCTTGAAGCTCAATTTCTTTACAAGCTGATGCTTTTTTGTGTCTGTTTAGTGTTTGGTAGTTAGCATTCAGAGGTTGTTGGCTAAATGCTGCTGTTGTTGTAAATGAAGCAGATTTTATTGGAAAGATATTCGTAGGACAAGGCAAATTTATATTTATGCAGTTGATTCAATGTGTAAGTGGATACACCTCTAAACAGAAAGGCTGATACACTTGTGAGCAGGGTCTACGGGGGGGGGGCTACACTTAAGTTTATGTAGATGACCTCTGCTGGCTGCTGGCCTTCTGTGCCACGGTGCTGATTTTCTTATATTTAAACAATGGTGGCTGAAAAGGAACAAATTAGTTTGTAGTTACATTTACTGTATCGCATGAAGCACAAAGAGGAGGAGATGGTGGGGAAATCAGTGAGTGTGCGTGTGTGGGGGGCATAGGAGGACGTGATTCTATGACTGTTGCAGTCTGCGTCATTCCTTCCTTCCTTTCAGTTCCTTTCGTAAATGTAACTTTTGTTCAGCTTCAAAATTGTCTGCTCCGTTTCAGATTGTTTGAAGTGCACAAAGAAATTCAGTGTCTCAGACGCAAAGGCTCAAAAGTTGTAGCGCTCTTGTGGTTATGGTGTAGGCTTCGAATAGACCTGACACCCAAGCATTAATCAGTGGTTCATTGTTGGCACACAGCCGCTCAAACAAGTGATTTGAATCATTCTGCATTTTGATATTGTTAGGTGCAGCTTTAACAAAGGAGAAAGAACTTGGAGAGAGATTATTTCCATTCTTTGAAACACACTCCTATCACTTTCCTAAATAAGGTATTTCATATGCATCTTTGTGCAGATCCAGCTGTTACCATCCCAAGCAAAACAATTATTTGGTGATTAGCATGGAGCTGCCATAACTTGTTCGTCTGACCACTGAAACCACTGACACCAAGACATTCAGAATCTGACAACATCAAAGACAGTAATATGCACACACACACACACACACACACACACATACACACACACACACACACACACACACACACACACACACACACACCTCCCACACATCTTCTCCAAACACAAATCTTTCATACACTAATGACACGCTAGTGGTGAGCTATGCACTGAGGGTGGGAAAGATTAGTAAACTGACAGACATTCCTGGCAGCTGATGTCAGCGCACTATCACAAAATATGCTCTATATGATGTTACGAACCAAAATATGAACCCCTCGAACAACGTGAGAGCTGATATGTTTGGATGAGGGTGGTCCCAATGGGCTGACCCACGGGTCAAAATCATAACTCCTGAGGTAGAAATTCCTCAGGCTTGGTCCAAAGAGAATCCCACAAAGGTGAGAGGTGGAGTGAGATGCCAGCAGACTCAAAACTAGCCAAATGACTGACCACAAGGGCGCATTCACAGCATTCTATCCCCAGACGGTGACGTCTTGGTGAGTTTACTCAGGACAGATGTCCTCCTCATAACCTGTGTGGCAGCGGGGGGGGGGGCAGTCATTGTTCTTTCCAGGCTAGCTGTGGTGAATCACTCCATATGCATTCCTGAGAAGCTCATCCATCTAAAATCTGCCAGAAGTTTATATAGATGTTGGAGCAGAAAAAAAAAACAACTTTAGACCCTGCTGCTTAACTGGTTTCAAGGTCGAGTCATGTGAACTGTGAATAAAGAGTTCAAGGCATGTAAGATGTAGATGTACTCCAGTCATGAGGAGCAAGAATCACTCTGATTGATTCCAGCCCACTTACAGATATGTCGTTTTGATATGAAGAATCCATGCATCCATCCATCCATCCATTTTCTACTGCTTATCCTGTTCAGGGTCACGGGGGGGGGGGGGGGCTGGAGCCTATCCCAGCAGCCTTTGGGCAAGAGGCGGGGTTCATCCTGGACAGGTCACCAGTCCATCACAGGACCAACACATATAGACAGACAACCATTCACACTCACAGCCACACCTACGGTCAATTTAGAGTATCAATCAGCCTCGTCCCCTCTTGATGTCTTTGGACTGTGGGAGGAAGCTGGAGTACCAGAGAGAACCCACACAGGAACAGGGAGAACATGGAGACTCCACACAGAACGATCCCGTGCTCCAGCCACAGCTTGAACATGGAACCTTCTTGCTGTGAGGTAACAGTGCTAACCACTGCACCACTGTGCTGCCTGATATGAAGAATATTTAGGAATCATTTGCTAAAGTTTTATAATTTTCATCACAGATTTAATAAAAAGAAGCCTTGAATCTGAGACAAGGGAACCAGGGGAACAAATGAATTTGTTTCCGAGTTTTGGAATTTATTCCCGTACACCCTATGATTCACAACCTGAAGTAGTGTAAGTAGTCGTGGTAACAGTGGCAGTAGTGACTTGGTTAGGCTTTATCTTTCCTTTGCAATCAGTGTACATCTTTGCAAACCTACCAACTCAATTACAGGACTTTCTTTTCAATCTGCATTTTGTCCCAGCAGCATTCACAGAGCTTTGACTGAGCTCTGACCAGGTGCACATACAGTACTTAGACATGCTATTTCCATCTTATTCACATCCTGAAATGGCTGTTTTATCTGGAAATATCTCCAAATAAAGCAGCTGCATAAACAGGAAAGGCAATCTGCGTACATGCGATGCTGAATGCCAAGGTTTCCTCCGACACATTTGACTCTCAGCGACAGTTTCCCTCCTGCAGAGAGAAGAGTTTCATCGTGGGGCTTGTTATAGAAAAACGATCTCACTCTAATTAACCTCTGCCTTCTGTGGAGGGAGATGGAAGCTTCATGCAGCACGTGTGACCAAGCACATGCTTCATATCCCCAGTGTAAACTTTTTGCACACACACGCAGCCCTCTGCATTGACACTCTACAAAGTGTTTTGTCTTGATGGTGGTGTGTTGAACTTCCTCTCCTGTACACATGATTTGTCTTTCAGTCAGGCAAGACCGTGGGTGGAGCACCTACTTCTTGTGCAAAGCTAGAAAAGGCTGAAGGGGTTAAAGGGAGCCCACTGACCCACATAAACAAGCACTCTCATTCATGGCCTCTGTTACTCCCTCATTGCTAAAGCCTGACTCACAAACATTCAAACACCACTGAAGTGCCCCCCCGCCTCTTTCCTCCTCAAACCCCACCATCCAACTATTCTTGTCCCACACAATTCACCCTCTCTAGAAAAGTTCTCTCCAGTATCCTCCCACATTTAGAAAGTCAGCATCCCAATGCACTTCATGCATGCAGGATCTTTCTTAGCTGTACATTGACTCCAGTTGAGCACACGCACAAATGCATTCACCCGCACCCAAACCTCACAAACACACTGGGAGAGGGAAAGGTCAACATAACTCTTTGCTCAAGAATGCCAAAGAAGTTTATGTTGCCATTGGAAAAGGGGAGGGTGGAGGCATTCTTTGTGAGCTCAGATGAGCAATTATCCTTTTCAGCACACACACACACACACACACACACACACACACACACACACACACACACACATACAAAAAGGCCTTTTTTCTGGGAACGTGTCTCCCACCGATATTTCTCCTTGCCGCAGGAGTACAGCAACATTTGCACTAAATGGGCAAATGTCGATCTGTCACTTAGTAGGAATGTGTTATTTTTTTACTGTGACTATTTTTATCTCCATTTATTTCCATGGCGCCAAGTAATAACCTCTTGTTTGGATATTAAACAAAAAGTGCAACCAGAAAAGGTTCTTGAGGTATCGGCTTTCCAAAGTTATTGCACTTAACATGCAAGTTAAACGGGCCTATACAGAAAGTGAATATTGCATTTTGGGTCATGAACATAGGTGCTCATTTGGTTTATGGTCTGAATTTACAAAGATGTGGTGACAAAATAAAGTCATGACATCATAAACACAAAGTAATTAGGACATTATAGGCCATGAAGATAGAAAAAAACACATTTCAACTAATAAAGGCATCTGTATGTGTTAAGTAATGATAGCACCCATGTCTGAAGGACTTTACTGCTGAGGGTTTTGGGGTTGTGTAAAGCAAGCCCCTGCTGTGTGACCAAAAAATGCTCATATCTCTCATACAGTATCAGCTTTTAAAAGAGTTGAAATAAACCTCAGGGCTTTAAATAGGTCCAAACCCAGATTGTGCATGTATGGAGATTCACAAATGCAACACATGCGAGCTTGTAGCCACAAACACACACACAGTCTGGCACAACCAACAGATCTTTCCTCTTCTTCTGCTGTTACAGTGTTTATTGACCTGTGATGGCGTCCACAACAACATTCTACAGGCTGGTCTGTTTATGTGGTCCTCATCTGTGGCTGAGTATCAATGGCGGCACATTTTTCCTTCACAATCAGTGTTGTTCTCTCAGTCTCTCCCTCTCTGTTTATCCTGTCCTCTACATGGTCTTCCTGCATTTTGCCAAAGATTAATTGAATTGTTTTCTGGCGTACTCTACTCACAATGTGAATAAATGAGAGGTATGCAAGTGTTTACAGTTCATTTTTCAGTTGGCAACTCAGAGGGACTTGTGTTTTGCTTTGCCTCTGCAATCCCTAGAAAGAAAATAAAAGATGCAAGAACATCTTGGAGCTGTAGAAAGATTTCTTCATAAGATTTCAAAGGAAAACACTTGAGAGTGAATTTGTCAGATATTTGAATTGAATTTTGTCGTGTGAATTTTCTCCCTGCTCTCAGCTGGAGATATTGGCTTCTACGGCTGTTAACATTTTTGAGCAGAATTGTTTCCTAATACAATTTTCACAGTGTACAGTTATCATGTTTGCCAAGGTGGTAATGTTGTCTGTCTGTTCGTCTGACCTTTAGCAGGATTACACAAAAAGTATGAAGTCGTTTCGCCAAATGTGGTTGAGGCCTGTTTCATAGGCCAAGAAAGACCCCATTACTTTGGCTGAGTCTGCGTTTGTGGTGGTACTCAAAGCGTTCTATAAGTTCCCTCTGTAGTTGTAACAGTAGTCTAGCATTTGTGACCACACAAATCTCCATCTAGAATTAAATCAAACTTTATCTAGATAATGCATAAAAATTACCATACGAGGTGTTTAACAAGAAAATGAATCATCCAAAGGATTGAGAGAACGCTAAGCTATCTATTGACATTTATTTTAAGGTGTTAACAGATCAACTCCAGGCTGTTCTTGAGGTGTGGACCACTATTTGCCCCCTCCATGGATTTTGTTGTCTTACAAAAGCCAGCGTCAGAGGACTTGAGTGGTCTCGATGGTTAGTTATGTTTGGACCCAGACGCAGGACAGGAGATCAGTTTAAGGGTTTTTATTATAGACAGATATGTGTTTTGGCAGGGATGAGTTCCCTATGGTGATGAAGGGGGAAACAGAGGTGAAGGCTCCGTAGTCGAGGAATGGATCTTCTGCCGGGGAAGGCAAACTATGAGCTGGGTGGGAGACCTTGTGGAATGGCAGGCACAGGCCGGGAGCACTGGGCACAAGGGTGAAGAGCAGAGGTTAGGGCAGAGGATAAGTTGATGCATGAGCTGATGAAGGTGAAGAGATGACCAACAAGAAGACGCAACAAGTACAAGCGAAAACATAAAGACCAGAGGAAAGAGACTGATGAAGATAAGCTACAAGCTCGTCTAAAGTATTCAGGTGAATGTCCAAATAAAGTTCCAGATATTCAGTTTCCAAGACCACAAACCGGCAAGTAATTTTCTCAAATTTTTTCCCAAAATCCTGGAAATCTCGTGCAGTACTTTGATAAATGAGGCCCGTGATCACAAACACTGATAATTACGTTGTTTTGCCTTTTTGCCTCCTTCTCCCTATCAACTGCCTCTATTTCTCCAATCATGTTTTCAGGATGTTTGGCAGACCCAAGTCAGTGGAGAAATAAAATAGACACAACCCCTCCAGACAGGATGAGAACCTTATTTGCTTTGCAGATAAGGGTTGTGGGTATTTGAGGTGCTTACTGGCATGTTAGCTTGGTTCTGTCTTTCTCCCAGCAGACCCCTGAACCCTCTCTCTATCCACTCCCCCTCTGCTTGCATGCCCTTACTAAGGGTGCACTATATCAAGTTTAAATCATGTAAAAAAATATTATACAAAAACTTTGGAAAAATAGACATACAGCCTGCACCATAGCCTGTAGTACACGTTTGTTTAATTGTAAATTGTCCAAGTTTTCCAGGAACTCTTGCAAAATCCAAGCAGCTATCAGACTTTCGAAATTAATTGTTTACAAAAATGCCACCAGAGATGTTTGGGAGGAAGTTTTAGTTTTCACCATGGTAACAAAATGTCACACAATTCCTGTTTCCACTTGAGAGAGAGCGGAGTTCCATCCAAAAGCCCAGTGATACAGTAGTAGTGGGAAGATTCCGGTTTGTGAAAGACTCCTTGTTTTCGGGAAGCTTCTGGGATGTTTATGATAAGAACACAATGTGTGGGGGGGAAGCTGTTTTCTAAACTATCTAAAAAAGAATGAAGTGGTCCAGTAATTCCAGTTTAAAAAAATGTTGATATCAAACTGGAAGTTATTTCAGATGGATAACTGTCTCAACTGTTAACTTGTGGCAAACAAGTCTTACCACTTTAACTGTTCGTGGAATTTTTGCAAATTTCAAATATTAGATATTTCAACCAATTATTGATTTTCCCATGACAAGATATATCATATAAGGTATCAGTCATATAAGGTGCATCCATTCCAACTGTTTATTTTCTAACTAAATTTTTTAGTCAATCATTTTAAACATATAGCAACTAGTTAACTATTAAATGTTTGTATTGCTTCGATTAAGATATTTAGCAGTTTTTCAGCCTGGCCTGTGTACTTTTAGCAACTCAAAAAGTCACTGGTTTTGATAACTCTTCCAATGGAAGACATTTCAAACCCATTTTATCTCATTAGTTTTCCATTAGTTGAGCTACTTGAGGAACTTTCCATGTGTCTATTGCGGAGTAAGAAGTCGTGTTGGGAATCAAAAATTTGTGACTACCCTGCACATCTCATGACTGCACGCTGATAAATGGAGACGCAAACACGTCAGCTTCACAGTACTGAGGACATAAAATGTGCCTTTAATCTTTGCAAGGCGGAGGGCAAGAATGTGTATTTATCAGTGTGGCGTGTCTACGCCAGCCAAGCAAGACCAGACTGAAGGGTTAAGAGTGAGTGAGAATTACAGGCGTGTGTGATCATTGTAATTATAAAGTTCAGGGTAGCTTCCACTCTATTCATCATCACTTGGAGGTGGTTCACACCTTTTTGCACACAAAGTGATTTAGATAAATGTGCGTGTCACGGGAGCAGGGCTTCTTTTTCTACATTTTGTTACACGTACAGTCCTGGATATGACTGCTTTTGCCTGTGCAGTGAGCATGCATGTTTACCAAAGAGAATCAAAGCTTAAGCAAATGAGCTGTGAATCACGAGTGTGAATTTCTCTCAAAACCTCACATGTTATTAGCACCGGAGCCGGCAGGTGTTTGAGGTCCTCAAATGAGCCGTCATCCTCGCCTCTCCCAAACCTACTGTATGTCCACATATCTGCTGTCTTCTCTCCACAGATACCATAACAAGACTGCCTTGTGAGGTGTTTTTCATTCTCACTCTTCCTGCTTTAATTGCCGTTGGCATCCGCATATCCATCACCTAAAAACACGCAAGTTCTGGATACCTCGATGAATTTGGATGAAAACAAGGCCTTCCAGCATTCCCAAACATCCTGCTCTATTCCAACAGATGCTCATTCCTCCAATCTGTGATTGATCTGTGCGTTGACAGACGAGATGAGCGAGAGATGAAGACACCTGTGAAGGGAGGAGCTGTGGACATCTGTAGCATGACTATCATTGAAGCATCTCAGTTGGTTATCATCGCGGAAATGTTGGTTCTTTTCCCCTTTCCCTGAACAGCATGAAATTATGAAGATGCATTCCTCTGCTCTGTGTGTGTGTGTGTGTGTGTGTGTGGGTATACAATAGATTAAATAGATACATAGATCAAGAGAGACAGAACGCGAGGGGAGCGAGAGGTTTGTGTTCCACTTTCAACCCAAAATGTTACTGTCTCCACTTTATAATGGGGACACTGTGTCCTTGTACAGGGTAAAGAAGTGGGCCAGCAGTATTTCATTAACATCAAAGAGGTGAGTCAGGTGCACGGCAGTTTTAACTTTTGTTGTACAACAAATCAGCAATTAGCCCATTCTTGTGCCTTGGCATCATCCTCCTCTCTGGTTTAATTTAACTTACGTAAGAGTGTCCCCTCACTGCAGCATGACCGCTCTGTTAGGATGCTTTAGTAATAATTATGAGGGTGAAACTGACCTTGTGAATGTTTGTACCCTGTGGTTTTTACATGTTTACTAGAGTGTGTTTATGAGATAACGGCTGTGATCACTGGCTGGATTAAAAATAGATGACGGCAGCAGCTTTTATTTGACTTTCCTGGAGGCGAAGGTGCACTTCCAAGGCAACTTTGAATCAGAGGCTCTATTTGGGTTAGCTTAAAGCGATACTTGACTAAAGTGCAATTTGCTTTTCAATGACTCACTGTTAGCTATCTTGAACTCACTGAGACACACGTCCACATGACTTCTTGGTGACTCCAGAATTAAAAAAAAAACAACCCACATGTAGTTAGCTTGAAGCTAATGGAGACTAACTACCTTCAAAACAAAACTGTCCAAAATATCTGTCAAAATATCTGGTGCCAAGAATTATTGCAGGCGGGGAGAAAACTCCTAATTGTGATTTACTGAAACATAAGTTACACTTTTTTGTCTTAAGTATCACTCTAACATGGCTCCTTTCACAATAATCCCAAATGTACCGGCCGCGGTTTGCCAAACACGCTCCCCACTTGATTCTTTAACTAAAGATGTCTCACCAAAAAACAAAGGTAGGTATCCACATGTTTGCTGGAATCCAGTAGGGCCCATAATCAGCATTTTAAATGTCATACAAGAAGAAACACAGATGTGGTTAATTGTTGTTGGCCGCTATTGCGTATTGAATCACTGTCAAATGGAATGAAACCATTTGTAATTACCTGCGTCTGTTGGTTTGTTACCTCGGCCAAGGAGGTTCTGTTTTCACCCGTGTCTGTTTGTGTGCCTGTCTGGCTGTCAGCAGGATTATGCAAAAACTATTGGGACAAACTTTTTTTAAACTCCTTAAATTTTGGGATTGCTTCATTTAACATTGGAGAACAATGAAAGTTCTTACATCGATGGAGGTCTGTTGACTCTGAGTGCTCCTCTGTCAACAGGATTATACTAAACCCATTCAGTTTGGAGCTATTTTGAATGATGCCTATCTACTTCCACTGTCTGAGCTATCTGCTCTCCCATTGGGCTTCCATACACTAACAGCCCAATGCTGAATTTGAACTTAATTCCAGACACTCTGAATCCTCCACAGACCTGCCTCACAACAGACGTTTTGACTTGACGTCGCGGGAAAAGCACAGGTGTAACTAATAGCATTAATGATGGTTGCATTCCACCCAGGCGTGCCAGTAAGCCATGCCAATGAGCCCGCATGAGCAATATCAGGGCTCTGACATGCAAACTCCCAAATGGAATGCAGAGATTATTACTCTGATTAGTTACACCTGCGTCTGACATGTCAAAAGGTCCACTGTGACATCCAACGTCGTCAATATTTCCTGAAAAGAGGGTAACTAATAAGCAAACCTCTGCGTGTCACAGTCATTATACTCTCCTAATCTGTGTCTGGAATCACTGCCTTGTTTACTCTGGTGCTACTCTGTCTGTAATAGACACTGAGAGTTCTTTTTATGCTGTGCAGCATATTGAACCTCTCCTATTTCAGACACCTGGCCGGTACTTGAATATATATACACATCACCCACGTGCACTCACTCGGCCAAATAAATACATGAACACTGCAACTCAAAATAGTAAATATATGCAGCTGCATGATTAAGTTTGGCTGTACAATGTAAACATGAGCTGCAGATGCATCAAACCCACCCAAACTGCTTCCCTCATATGTCCTTTGATGTATTTTTCATTTGGCTGCCTGACAGTGTGTTATTTATTGAGAGGCATGTATCCATATTATCCACGATGCCAAGCAACATTTGAAATCCAGTGTTTGATTAATTGTGCCTGTTGTTTGAGAGGGCCATGATGTCATTACAGGGCAAGTTTTTCTTCTGACTTCCTTTATTTATATTTTTTTAATTCTTCTTCCAGAAACAATGTCTTTTGGACAATATGGCCTTTGCAAACTTTGTTTTTTTTCTTGATCCTCCTGGTGAGCATTTGCCTTTGCCGTCATTTGTTGTTTGAACCATCAACTTAGCCACTAAATCATCTGTTTTTTTCCAAGACATCTTTGTTTAACCCCTTTTCATCAGCAGAAAAACCAAGGTTCCTCGATCAGAGGCTGTCCTCTGGACACCGGAACATTTCCGTCAACCATATCAATCGGGTCTAAGCAGTCAGTGAAATTCACCCTCCCAGCTGCTGGTGGGTTCCTGGTTACTGCTGGGTCACCACACAGGTGAGAACCTGTAACCTGTCTCATAGCCCTCATATTTCCTGGAATCTCAATGGCATTTTTGTGTAAGGTGGTGCCATCTCTCAGAAAGACGTCTTCTGATTTTGATGTTTGTCTCTTCATACAGCCGTGAGAACAAAAACAGCCATAAACAAGCTGCGAGCTCACACATCAACTTCACCTAAATGGCTGATGCTTGTCACATTATTTGCTGACATCAAACTGCAAGAGAACATGTTTGAACTTGATTGCTGTTCCCACAATTGACTCTCATGCCCTCCCCCCTTTTCTTAATCAGTTACTTCTGTGTCATCCTCTCACCAAAGTTGGAAACAGTGACACTCATTTTGACAAGGGGGGGGTGGGTGGGTGGGGTCCTTGTGTCATCTGCAGTGTGCTCTGAAACTTAAGTAAGCATAAAAGCTTGCCTCAAAAAACACGTTTGTTCATCTTTGTTGGATTTGCGATGTTTTGCTTTATGACATTCGTTAGAGTAGAGTGAGTAGAGTGAGTAGAGTGAAAGTGAACGTGTATGTTTGATGCGTGAGAGTTAAGAACTCTGTTACTATGAGATGCATGTGGGATCATAAGCGTGCAGTAAAATGTCATGTAAACTGCTTTTCTTAATTCAATTTGGGATTTTTTTTTTTTTATACCACCCAAGTTCGCAATTATATAACTGCCACCAGTAAACAGAACGTGCTTTGTGGCAATGAAACAAAACCTGTTGGAGATGAAAGAACCTCTTACTTTGCCTCTCGGATATGTCTCCAGCTCCTCACACAAGCGCGCAGAACATTTTCTCTAACGTTCCGCCAGCAACAGAGATCAATCTTTACCTTTTATTGGTCGTGAAAAGGCCACAGCATGTCTTCATAGTGGAGGTCTATGCAAATAAAAGGCTTTAAGTGGCACCCAAAAACCTTTAAATGTGAAAACATAACCGATTAAAAGATGGTGTGCCATTCATATACCATTATGATGTTACTCATAGTGACTGAGGACACTGCCATTGTCTCACTTACGTTCTGTGCGTTCAATTTAATCACTTTATACTCTTTCAGAAGCTCAATACACTAAACTAGAACATGAAGGTTATGGGTGAATTTAGTGAAGCAGCTCTTATTGCAAATATTATCATAAAAAAAACCCAGATCAAATTGTGACAGTGACACGTGTCATTTTGCTGGGATTGTGCTGCGCTCAAGACCATTTATCCTCTGTTTTTACAGCCAAAACCATAATGACCGATTCAATTAAGTAACCAGTGATGCAAAAAGACACTTTTTATCACGGTAATTGTAAGGTTCAACACAGTACCACAGTGACCAGTGAAAGAAAACGGCTCCTTATGTGGGACATCAAATCCATCAATCTCATTAATAGATCCAAGCTACTGTGTGGGCAGGTTTGACTTGTAACCGATGTGGTCCAATAACATTAGATTCCCACTGGTCAACAATTAATGAGTTCTCGATCCAGTAGGTGGGCCATGTGGAAAATGTTCCTCAATGAACAAGGTATTTCAAAAAGTGCTGCGCGCTAGTTTTCCAACACTGTGAGGGAATTGGAAAGACCCAAAAAAAAATCAAATTTAAAGATGATAAATTACAAATTTACCTCCAACAAAAAGGTTTCTTAATTCTTTCGTCATATGGTTTAAATAGACCCTTTAAATGATTTAATGAGAGATTAGAGTTTATGCTGTTAAGTACAATTATCATGTGTTCAAATGAAGTCACTTCATTATTGAAGGCAGATGTTCATTTAGCTGACACCAATGTGTGTGTGTGTGTGTGTGTGTGTGTGTGTGTGTGTGTTTGTGTGCGTGTGTGTGTACATACACATAACCCACAGCAGGCTGAAATCCAGAAGAAAACCAGCAGTGATCCAGAGTGACTCCAGGCCATCTGTCTCTGCCAGAAGAAATGATAGAGGCAGCAGTGATAAATTATTTCTCTGCTTGTGATCTTCGGGGCAGAATTCTTCCCTTTCCACAAGCATATGTGACCTGTCTTCCTGTTTTTAAGTGCCGCCTTCCCCCTGATGTTTGTGTTATCCCCCTCCAAATGTAGACCTTGTTCTTCTGGGATCCATCGTGCTGCCATCCTTCAGGTGTCTCCACTAGAAGCAGCAGATAAAATGATGTTGGGGCAGAAGTTTGAGAAAGATCGTGCGATGATGTGACACTTAAAGAACGACAAAGAAAAACCAGATGGAAACCACTAGACCTGTAGCCACATTTGCATTGGACTGGCACCAGTCGTAACCTTGGTAACAACAATAAAACAACTAATTTGCTTAAAATGTCAGCAAACACGCAAGAGTTTAACTTTGTGAAATGAGGATTTTTTTTTTCTCCCTCCCAAAATAAACATCTGTTAGATGACTCTGCCAAAGCGCAACCCCACAGTTCTCTTTAAGTATTGGAGTATTATGTGTCTTGCTCGAAGCTAAACCCTGTACACCAAAGATGGCCACCTCCTGCATTACTATACATTAATAGACGGGCGAAGTCAACAGCACGAAGGATGTCACAGGAGAGTCAAAGCTCTATTTACATCATGCTAGAAGCAGCGACCAAGTCTTGTGGACAAAAAAGTTGTTTCATGTTTGCCTTGAGTTGATATCACCTTTGTTACCCTGTTTATCTGTGATTGCTCACTTGAAGCTGGCTCTTCTAAACTTGCTTCGTGAAGCAGACTCTTGCTTTTGTACATCCTTTTACTCTTTTATGTCACTATGGATAAATCATCTGTAATTCATCATTCAAAAGTAGGCATTTTGTAGTTGAGTCAGGTTCTGTGAGTTATTAAATATAGTATAATAAAATAATCCTCCATACTCTCACCCCTCTGTGTCCCTGATGTCCTGGCTCATCCTGTCGTCTTTGATTCGGCTCAAGTGCAGCCTTTGTAGCTTTGATGTGAAGCATGAGCCAGCCCTACTTCCTGCAGATGACACTTTTGATGTAAACTGATGGAACATAGTTCACATGGTTGCTGTCTTCTCCCATCCTCCTCTAACTCCCTCACAGATGGTCCTACACTTCCCCTGCAGCTTCCTCCTTCACGCTGACACCTGTATTTGGCTCCTCTGACAGGTAAATCACAAAAATATGACCTTGCATAGCTTGCACTGAAGTACTCAATCTGATGTACTCCGCCTTGCCCGCATACCCCCAGTCTATGTCTTTCGTCACTAACCTATGACAGCTCAACCTAGCCATCATACCAGTGATGAAATGGTCTGTCCCCACAAACAAGCTGCCTGACTGGGATAATTAATTTAACCGGGAAGGGGGCGGGGGTCAGGCGTAGGCATGACTCTACAGGCAGCCAGAAAAGGCTGTGTTTACATAGGGAGACCAGAAAAACATACATGTGCATTGACAAGTGGGACTTTCATGTGTAGTGATGTTGTGTTAATGGGTAAAACAAGCAGCTCTGTGTGCGAAAAAAGCTGCATGTCGCTGAGCTCCGGCAGCTGTGAGCTTAAACATGAATCTGCACACATGCTAGGCTCATACATAAACACAGACACACACAAACCATATGTCAGTACAAGCTGCTAAATGACAGAAATCCACACAGCGCTGGAGGCAAAAGGTGACACACACTCACACATACACAGCACACGTGTGAACACCTACTTAGGTTGTAAAAAAGGAGAAAAGGTCAGCCGCACACATCGTGGTACCAGGACAGTCCACTTTATCATCTGGGCTGGTCTACAGTTCAATTGATGGCTGTTCAACACGCAGGATGTCTCTTTATGGAGATGGACATAGCAAGGAGATGAACAAGTCTGCGTTCTCCACTGAAGATGCGATGCGAGAGGCTCTATGCGTGCGAAGCCTCCATTCATCATTGTCAGTAGCCTTGTGTTGTCTGGCCGGCCCCCAGAAAGCTCGGGGATGAACCATTGACTCCTGTAAAAGGGGTTTCCACTTAGCCATGGCTCAATAAAAAGGGCCAATGCACTTAGTGTGCTGTTAATTACCCCACTTCAAGTGAAGCAAAACCTCGGTTAACTCAACATAATGGGCCCTGTCACCACTATTTCTGGGTAAAAGATGAGCTTGTTGTCGATACAAGAGGGTTGAAGACATGTATTCAGTTGACGCTGTGTCTCCTGAAAAAAGCGCATCCACAAACTCAGGAATTCATTTTATAATTATCGTATCTTTGAAGAGAAATCTTTTATTCAGCATTCAATATGATTTGGGGAATTTGAGATATCGCATAAATCTTAACATATTGGATCTTTAAATACAAAAGGAGAAAAACTGATTTGAATTCCACTCAAGCACAGCTGAGGCTGATTGGAATCTAAAAAAAAAAGGTCATTTTCACCTGTTTATAGCCTCAGATGAAAAGTCAGGAGATCAAGTAGATGTAATATTAACGCCTGTACCAAATGTTATTACAATCCACCCAATAATCAACGGGACATTTCACTCTGAGCCAAACCTCATGATGGCACTAGTTGAAAGTTAAAGGGCGTCATTGTTCAAGACAGTGTTTTCTTGGGCTGCTTAATCCAGTTGGGAGTATTTTGGGTCTGGAGCAAAGTGACCAGCTGACTGATCCAGCACCACTGCCATGTCTGAAGCCTCATCACTCATGTGGCTAAAAAAAGAAAACTGTTCTAAATGATGTGGAAAGGGACTGCCCTTTCTTTGCATTTGCAGGTCATGTAAACGCTCAAACAAAACCTTGCTGCTGGTGGAAGCTGAGAATATCTGGCCTAGTTCTGAGCTGGACCTCTCTAAAGTGGTACACCACTCAAGGGCAGCTGGTCTCAGTATTTATTGGTCTTTTAAAGACAAATGTGTTTGCATGTGTGTATGAAAGTGTGTTTGCACCCCAGGTAACTTTCTAACAAATACCACTGGTCCAATGTGGAAGCGAGTTGAGGACCTCCTTCCCAGCTTGAATATGAGGTGAAACGACGTAGCAGCTAGCAGGCCAATTCTGGAAAATCCTCGAGTCAAATTCAATTAACGTAAGTGGACCTGATTCAAAATGAGAGTGGGTCTGTTTCAAATTGGACCCGTTTTCAACTCACAAAACACCCATTTTACCCCATGAAATGTAATATGAGCTCAGATGCAGTGCCAGCGAGATTAAGACTTTTACACACAAAGGGGGCTATCAACAAATAATGTTTAGATCTCAACACACTAGAGTCACTGCAGATGGCAAATTATCACTTACTGTCAATGCTCTACTTTCTGGGGCTCAGGATTTCCTGCAGCGCTGTCTTTTTGGATAGTCGATGGAGTTACGTTTCACTTTGAACTCTGCACCAGCACTCTGGTCATCTTCCTGCAGTGACAGAAGCTTTTGGATGTCTTTCTGTCACTGCAGGAAGATCAATAGCCATGACAGTAAAATAGTACCTCTACAGGGCTTAGGAAGCCCAGACAGCCATATGTCACACAGCAGAGCCCAAACTAATATCTGCTTGCTATCATCTGCCCTTTTTCAAAAGAGAGGACAAGAATATTTTCCTACATGCAAACATGTTCTGTATCTCATGTGAGGCCATGTGTCTGATTGAATTTGCCTAATCTTTGAATCAGGAACACATTTAAAAGAATATCTTACCTTTACAGAGAATGAATACGAGAGAGAGAGAGAGGTAAATTACATAATGAGATCAAGTGCCAGAGTGTTTGTGTGACCCAGTTTGACGAGCAGTAAGTAGACACGATTTGAGAACCATTATGCACTTTGACAGGTCCAAATGAGCAGGCCATTTCTCTAATGTGGAACAGGGATGGGGGGCCTCAGATACTTCAAATGTTTCAAATTCACCAAAACAGTGACCTCCCTCAAGAGAACTGTGAAAATAAATCCCCAGTCACACACTTCGACCACAGGAAAGGAGAAAAATGGGCCCTGTCGACATAGCGCACTCGCTCGCTCTCTCACCAGCACGTGAGGCAAAGTGAAAAAGTATGTGGCGCGCTGTTTGCGTTATGTTTTCCTGTGTATTTCATGTTTTTATGCGTGTGTTCTGGATGTCTTTCTTGTAGAATTTCTGTGACTTTGTGTAAAACAGAGTGTTTTTGTGTTCGTGTGTGTGTGTACATGTATGAGTACGCGCGTGAATGTCTGTTTTCTCCATTTTCTACTCTCCTCTTGTCTCTTGTTCTCTGCATCGTCTCCCACTGTCAGTCTGCCCACTAGGCCAGCGTCTCTGGACCTCAGCCATAAGGAGGCCACTTTCTGGCTCCAGTAGTGTGTGCTGAAAAAATCCCTACTTGAACTTGGTAGACCCTCCAGCTTTATGAGAATCAAGATTCTGGCTGTAGTTTACAACAAATATGAAACCCAAAGGTGTAAACATGCAAAATGCAGAGCAGTAAAAGTGGTGATATGGATTTCAATATGAACTTAATCTGAACTGTTTTGATTCTAAACACTCTTTTTGTTCCATCAGCTTTTGATGAGCCCCACATAAAGAAGGACCTATTCCCTCGAGCCCGCCATGTTGCATTTATTCATTTTGACCCTTGTGTCTTTTAGTTTTTTTTGTCAAACATAATGGAACATGTAGACTTGGTGGAAGAATTATCATATTGTCCACTGTTTTTAGTGCCAGATGGGCCTATCAATACCCTTCTCTCAAAACTCTAGACCCCCACTGAACAGCTGACTGCTAACTAGCTTAGCTGCAATGAGTAATAAGTAATGAGGAGGGAAGTAGGGGAAGCCAGCTAAAAAGTCTGTTCGAGCATCTTTTTTAATGCTGAATGCTTTTGCACAGCAGTCTTATTGTTTACACCAGTTGACCAGTGAAACGTGCCAGCTGATGTCATGGCGACGACAGCTACGGACATCACTGTTGAATTTATGAGGAAACAGAGGATTCACAGATGAGGAAAAATCACAACAAGAGCATAGAGTTGGGTCATTACAACAGAGGCTTAAGGAAGAGGTCTAAATTGTATCCAAGGTACAACACTCCATTCAGAAAACTATCGTTTTAAATGTCACTTGCTTGTTGTGTTGCAGATAAATGAGACAAAGCATTCACACATGGGTAGTATGAATCTTTAACATCATGTCATTATTTCAGCATCATTTAATCAGTTAAATACAATTAAATAACAGCAAAGCTTGGAGCAGCAGTCACCCAACCTCATTTCCATCTTAAAAAAGTAGCAGAGGTGAGATATTTTGCAAGTCATAAAACAGAGAAAACATGATTATAATATTATTTTTACAGTCTTAATGTTTGTTTTCTTTTTCATTTAGCTGCCAACGGATATGATTGTGCATGAAAATCCCAGTGGATCAGCAGTTTCTGCATTACTCGCCCGCCTGGCACCAAAAACCACATCACATAAATCCCCTCTCTTCTCCGTTCTACTTCTCAATTTGAACTTCAGCACATCCTCTTGACCATGTCTAGAAGAATGCATTGAGTTTCTGCCACAATCTGATCAGATATTTGCTGTAAAGAGCAGTTGAACAGCTCAGCAGCGAGTGGAAGTAGGACACATTCCACACAAAACATTAGCAACAATAAAGGTTAGAAAAGGTCACAGAACAAGGTTCAACCTCATAACTCTCAGTTCTCCAAACTTCAGTTCGCAGGTCATGCTTCTTAGCCCGTGTCTCTCAGTCTGTGAGCATGACTGCAGAGACAAGGAAGCCATAAAACCATGAAGTGCTTCTTTTCCTTCTCTTCAACACTTTTCTGGGCAGAACAGGAGGAAGCTGATGGAGGGAGCCACCTGAACAAATCTAGTGTTGAAGCAGTCAGCTAGGCCCAGTCAGATTTATGACCCTCCTACTGCCTATCCCACACTGAGGCCCCACTCTGGAGCTTCTGGATCTATTGGACCCTGTCTATTACTTTTTTGTCACCTCTGTCTACTTCTTCCTCTCCATTTCCTGTAATTTCCCATTTGTGTTTTTTTAATGTCCATTTATCTAGCTCTCTTTTTTAAATTCTTGGTATCTCTTTCTCCCCCCTCCTTTTCTTCTAGACATGCTGGCCAGCTGTTCATCCAGACAGGGTGTCTACAGCTGACTGTGCGAAACAGAGTTACAGGGGTGGGTCGCGTAGCCTGCGGCGAGGAGCTCTTTCCCAACACCTCTGTCTCCTGTGTTCGCAGCATCCATGACCTGAACATAACCTTGACACCACAACATGTTTTAGTCGAACCACCCACATGCAGGTAGGCAGTCTGGGAGGTAGTGCTACGGAATAAAGTTGGCCAGTGGATAAGAGCAAGGGTTGAATTGAGGGCAGTTGGACTGTTGAACACATTCTGCCTCTCATCCAGTGGGCTTATTCCCATGAAGATGTTCCATTTACAGTAAAGACTTTCTCTATCCTCTTTTCTTCCTCTCAATGTCTTCTCTACCCAGTAACAATGAAGCCTTGGCAGAGGCTTGACTCTGCCCCAAGTGGAAATCAAACCAGTGACTACAGGCATTCAGTAAATCGGCTAAATTCCCCCAGACAAGGGTAAATTCTGTTATAACACCCCATGAGACAAGAAGTAGTAAAACCAAATGAAGTGTGCAGCAAATTAGCCTTGCTTTGCTGCAGATATTGCAATTAATCCAGGCAGTCCCTAGACATTTGTCTGCTGTGGTATTCTACTCTTCTAGCCAAGTCAATTTCAGATGAGGAACTCGATTCAGTTTTTCTTCCAGAAGAGATTTTTTTTTTTAACTGTACCTTTCAAAAATATTGCCTTTGGGAGCCATGCTTCTAAGTTATTTGTCATTATTTTTGAGAAATAATGACCTTAAATGTTTACATAGCTGCGTTCCTGTTTTTTTTCCAGAGTTCCAGGATAATTGTTGAGATCGGTCAAACACAACATTCCTGTCTGCTTAAGCGAAGGAAGAGTTTGATTCAGCAGCTTAAAACACTCTAAGCAACATCATATTAAACTGCAAGGGAACTTGCAACATACTGCAGTTAATCTTTTGCCACATAATGGTCATTATGAATCTTCAGACCGTTGATTTTTTCCTGAAAGACTGTCTCCAGTGTTTCTTGGTGTTGCCATCCATGCTGCTTGGTAGAGACCTGAGACCTGGGAGATGGACGTGTTTACTCCGCAGTTAATCACCATGTCTTATGTGGCCTCTCTGGACGTGTGAGGGGGGAAATACCGGCTAAATGCCGTCACCACGACCTAATGAGGTGGTTTAGCTGCAGCAGTGAGCTTTCAGCCGTACTCTGTAATTCTGAGACACCGACTCCACAGCTCTCCAGGCCAGTCTGCGTCACAAGTGCGTTCGTCCGTATTCACCATGTAGCCCACAATGCTGTGAAACATGACGAGTGGCTTCTGTAAGATACCGGGGTCCACTGGACCGTCAATCAGTTTGGAGTGTGTGGTTTAAAATGAGGAAAAGGAATTAAATTTTCACTGATTTTCATACGCCGAGAGCCAAAATGTCCTTGTGAAAGCAAAATGTGTGTAAACATTCTTGCACACACATACAGTATAGTCTCTCTCACAAGCAGAAGATAGTGCAGAGCAGGCCTTTCTCCTCCCCTTTGTCCTTGTGGCACCGCAGTGCTGTTCTTGGCAAAACACGGTCCTGTAGTTCCACTCCTTGCTAATGGTTAAACAGCATGCCCATGCCATGCGCATTAATGACAGGCTAGGCTTATTCCACTGAAGTGGCGCTTTTCAGAGTCAACGATGCACAAAGAACATATCAAGCACCACCCAGACAAGCTGAGGTAGTGGTGAAAACAACGTGTAAACGTGCAAGAATGCGCACTTGTATGAACAAACACTCTGATGTGTTCAAATAAAAGACAGCAACACAGAAAGTGTCTGCTTACACCAGCATCAGATTTTAGTTTAAAGCAATTACCTCCCTCCTTCTGATAGTAAAGAGGTATCACCTTCCAGGCAGGGATCAGCTCATGTTGTGTGAACTTGGTGACAGACACATCATCTCCAGAGTTTGAATATATGGTATGAATTGTTTTGGTCAATCTTTAAATCCCAGATTCACCTAAATCTAACCTCTGTACCTTGATCATTCTCTTGTTGGAGTCCAGATGTCCCAGAGTGAACTCTTAATGAACATTTTTCTACAAGCTGGAATCAACTGAGAGCAAATACCTCCTGCATTCATAAATTCGAATTTCTGACAGGGAGCTTTCTGTTGCCAGTGTTACCTGAGTTTACCCTAACTTCACTACGCAGTCCACAGGTGAAGGCAAGCATGTGTTGTTAGTTTATCTTTTAAAACAGGAGAAGGGCCAGAAAGCTTTGTTTAACTTGGTGTTTGTTTTGCTGTATTAAAAGGACAGTAAACGTCCGAGCCGAGTCAGTATGTGCACCACATGTTGGGCCTCTTTTGTTTTTTCCACGTTTCCCAAGAAATAGCTAAAATGTAAGTGAACCTCCTTCATATTCCCTGAGTGGGAGCTAAAATCCAGGAAAATTTCAAGCGCATCATCCATCATTGCCAACAAAAGAAAAGTGTGTGTATGTGCACGTGCAAGTTCCTTGCATTTATTGAATTTGTATGTGTGTTCA
Organism: Aulostomus chinensis; assembly: GCF_037954235.1. Taxonomy (NCBI): domain Eukaryota; kingdom Metazoa; phylum Chordata; class Actinopteri; order Syngnathiformes; family Aulostomidae; genus Aulostomus; species Aulostomus chinensis. The sequence goes on from NC_141326.1 coordinate 24,136,633, forward strand.
CAGTCATCTAAAGATATAAGTATTCGCCTAAATTCTTTGGGATTTGGGACTCTCAGGTTGCGACACCCTTTCCCAGCATCCACAGGCGGGATCTCTTTCTGCCCTGCGGCAGAGCCCATTTCCACACTTCCTCAGCAGAAAAGGTGGGAGCAAGAAGAATGTGTCTTTTCATCAAGACTGGCGCTGCATGAATATTTCAAAGAAGCAACATGATTCCTCAGTGCCACCCGACACAAAGGAGAGGTCTATGGGTGTACTCCGGGTGGGGTGAGCAAGGCTGAAATCACAGACTGGAACTTGGCTTCCGGGCACCACCTGCTTGTAGTGACAGACGGGCAGACACGGCCCTGGAAACGGTGCCGTGACAAAGGTTTGGTTAAACCCTATCTGACCATGTCTGCATGTATCAGTGCCAAGTCTGCCATTGGAACTCACTTTGCTGTGGAAAATCATAAGTACAAGCCCAGGCATGTGCTTGCATTGTTGATTGTGTGTGGATGGAGGGGATGGGTGTGCCTGTGGACATACCAGGCATTCCAGGCTGGCAATAAAGCCAAATTGAAGGTGGGGGATAAAGCCAGGATGTGTTGAGTGATACCTGGACAGCTGGGAATGAGAAAGTGGGACAGAGAGGTTCGGGTTGAGAGGTGCTGACGCTGCTTTAGGTGAAAAGTAGGGAAAGATTAAGCCGGAGTGAGGACTTTGCCCCATTTTGTGGTCAGACCAACATTAACTCGGTTGTGCTCCAATTTTGACTCCAAAATAGATGATTATGCCCTTAAAAGTGCAGGATATTACACAGCCTGAGAAGTGTGTGTGTTTTTTTAAGTTCACTCTCCAAAAGGCTGCTGAACTGATTTAATAGGATATAAGTAGTTTCACTGAGAGAATGTGTTTCAGACATTTCTGTCAAATCTTTCTGATCCTCATAGAGTTTAACTGCCAATACAAAGTCATATTGTTAACATCCGTATTGTTATCGTCCAGCTTCATGTTAGCGACCCTGGATGTCACGTTGGTATGAAAGCTACATGTTTGTTTGGGTTTAAAAACCTTTCCAATGTGCTGGTTCAGGAACTGGCCAAACAAAGACTTGAAAGATCCCAAGCAGATAGCAGATACACGGGGAACCAAATGTTCTTGCAACATACTGCAGAGAGGGAAATTTAACCAGTTGCTTAACTGCCAATGTTCTGGTTTCTAGCCAGTTGAAAAGCTGCGTTGATTTGCAAGCCCTGCAAAAATGCTTTAAACAACTGGAGCATCTAACTATCTTTAAAGTAATAATAATGCCTTTCAAGTTTGTAATATTTTGTTAACAGCAAAAAAATCCAGCAAAGATGTGTTTGTCCTTTCTTTGTCATTTTAAAGGACCAGTTAAGCATATTAGGAAATTGTCTGCTTTCTTGCCAAGAGTGAGATGAGAATACCTCTTTAATGTCTAAACATAAACCTAGAGTTTCTGCGATGGTGCCTGGTAAAGATTCCAGGAAATGCCTGCACCTGGTCAAGAAATAGCACGTCCCCTGTAAAACCATGTGCTATTTGTACACTTACATTTTTGTGCAGTTGAAACACCATAGTGTGTTTTTGAGGTGCTGGTAAATTCACTGCACTGTTTTGATTAAATGAAGTGGAAGATTTATATTTACTGACATAAGTAGTATCTTCTCAAGACACATTTCATAGATGAGCAGCTTGATGTGTAGCCAGAAGGCTACATGAAGGACAGATTTCAATTTTCAAGTGCCTAAAATAAGTTTTACATCCATCCGTGTCACATCATATATCAGGTTTAATTCGAAATCTCTCATTGTTGAGCAATAAAGCTTTACAGTTTCATCGTTCATCCGAAGTCACGGCCCATTAAACCACAACACTGAAGGAATTAAAGCCAATTAAAGTCCTGTTAGGGAACCCAATCGGCTCCCCGCTGAGACAAGTCCAGATACATGACACAGAAGAAGAATGCAGCAGACAGGAGGTCTCTTCCGTGGGTGCTGTGCAGCACTCACACACGGAGCTCCACTGTCATGTATGGGAACTTCTTACAGATTTGGGTTTTAAAATGTTTTATGTATCAATGAAATGTTTCACCTGCAGTAAACCTTTTTATTAGTGGACTTTGAATTGGCCTAAAAGACTGAGTGCTTTCATTGTTCTCTTGATGCGCGCTGCAGTACCCACTTCTCACGCACCGCTCTGTTGTGGCAAAGAGTTTTGCTCCTCTGGCCAAAATAAACCAGCAGCTTTAATAACACAGCAATTTCCAAAGCGGTGTAATAATAAGTGAATGCATAGTCGACGGTGGGTGCTCAGACATCTGCTGACATCTGGATAGTCTTTCAGATATCACATAGTCAAGTCAAAACGGGGCTGCCTTTTTCTTTCTTTCTTTTTTTTTTTTTTTTAAGGACCAAACACGTACAAAGTGAACACAAAACAAAAAAACTCCCTACAAAACACTTGCCTTTGTAATGCATTTCCAACCAAGGCGAAAATAATCCAGAATCCCTCTGGCACCTTATCATAGTGAGACAAAATCATTTTCAAGTAAATAGGTTACAAACACCTTGGCCTTTTTTCAGGTGGAAGAAAATAACCCAATTGTCGGTGAGCACAAAGTGTCTTTTCAGCAATAATCCAAAAATCTATTGGCAAAATAGAGGGAGCTCATGATTCCCTGCAGCACTGTAAATTTATGATATAAGATGCTTTAATATCATTGAATCACGCTGGTGTACCTTCCCAAAACATGATGCAGAATATCTCATGAAGTCATGGAAGGATTTTTTATGGAAAGATGGGTACTATTACAGTTGGAGGTGATCTGGATCTACTATTGGCAGGATGTAGCTATTAGCGGTAGCCTCCTTGACCGAGGTATGCACTCTCTAAGTGGTTTCTAGTTTTGTTTTCCTGTTTGTATGGGAATTGCCTTGGAGTGCCTTTACCTTAGTGTTTGTTTTTAGTTTTTCACTTTTGTATGTTTTGTTTTTGTGTGTTTTTGTTGGCGTTGTTTTTGCATTTGTTCAAGTTTATATTTGACGGCATACGGTATTTTTGGATTTCAGATCACATATTCGTAATGTTTGTTCTTTTCTGTCCTTCTCTTAGGTCTACCTTGTAGTTTGACAGACTTCCAGGTATTTCCTTCTGAGATTCTGAGCTGTTTTTACCTCTGGACAGCCTAATGTGAGCCAGATTGCTGGTGCTTTGGGGAAAATATAGATCTCATGATTGCCAACAATTGACCAATTCATTTGAGACCTCCTTTGACATGCGGTGTGTGCAGCTGCATTCAAGACTGTGGTTAGTGTGTGTGTGTGTGTGTGTGTGTGTGTGTGTGTGTGTGTGTGTGTGTGTGTGGTGCTATCACCCCCACAATAATAAATCAAACAAGGCTGGTAGCCCGTAGATGGTGTTGGGCCCCATGTTGTGAAGAATGGATTTACCCTCAATAAGAACACTGATTGAACCACTGAGAGGATGTTTGGCATTGAGTAAAGCTACACATTACACAGATGGATCTCAGCTTAAGTGTGCATAGTTGTGTGTGAGACAGTTAGCAGGTAGTAGAATGTGCAAGCTGTGGCCATGTCGCAGTTTGACTGACATCACCAGCCTCTGTTGCGGGACACTTTTAGCCAAGATAGCTTTTGACCGGCCACCATAAAATCTGAAATAGGAGGCAATAGAATGACTTTACTGGCTTGGGATGAAGTGCTTGTGTACAAAGGGATTCCAGAAATGACTAGAGGAGATGGAGACTGCCCACAGCCAGGTAGCTCTCCCAAACATCCTCCTTCCTTATCACAGAGCCTTTCACAGCTGGAACACAGCTGCTGCTTTGCAATGCTCGGCTAAACCACTCACAACAGTTCTACAACTTCCTTTTGTCTTCATGTTAAAAAATGCTTTTATCATCCACGCCTAATGAGTTCCTTCACCTCAGGCAGGGAGGAGTAACTAGACATTGAAACACATTTATATTCATTCTTTCCTTGACAGTAGATGAAGAAGGGAATCTTTTGAAATTGAAAACGGAACACTGCCTTTGTCCATCCTCGGTAAACATGTTTCTCTTGCGTAAGCATTGCATAAGAAATCAAGCATTCTTCCTCGTTGCACCATCTTAATCAGATCGGCAATCAGGCACCTTGTGTGATCACCCGTGCTTTGTTGGTACATGATAGGAAGCACAGCATTTAAAAATGAAATATTACTATTCGTGCAAAGATTCAGATAAACCCCTTTTTTTTTTGGTTTGTGCACTGAGTCCCCCAGATAGCATAGGATTGAAATTAAAGGCGCGGGACTCGACTTTGGAGAAGTGTTGAATATAAAAATCTGGTTGACAATAAAATACAACAATGGCCGGACATCAAACTCCAATACTGAACTAAAAATCAACACAAAATGTGTTTAAAGACATTTGGCTTTCAACTTTATGTTAACATTTAGACATTTAATTTTGGTTAGTGAAAATACAACTTAAAACAAACAAAATATTTATATCAGTATGCAGATGATGTCCCGATATTGAATGTCCGTGTAACATCGGTAGTCAGCTGGGCTCACTCTACATAGCATGTCATATCTTGTTTACTGAAGCAAACGTTCATGTTGTCTGCAGTTATTTGGGAAAAAAAACATGAAGTGACAGCCTCTTCAAATGTTGAGAAGCCCCTCTGCTATTGATCCATCCCCTCTGCTATTGATCCATGCACACAGCTTAGACAGCAGATAATTATTGTTTTGCAAAGGGGTTTAATTGGGATGATGAGACCACTGCTGCTGTACTTCAAGACTTCAAAAAATTTTGAAAAAAAATCCAACAGCACTGACAAGGTTTCCGACTTTTATATCGCCTCAAAGATTGGAACTGAGTGACTGTTGTTCCACCGCCGGTTAGCGTGCGATTCCTTGATCCCTCTGTAACATGAAGCCTGTGTAGCGAGCTGGACCACATGGGGAGTGCGATGTTGTGAGGTGAGGTATTTTTCGACTGGGAGACGGATATGTAATGCATTCCAGACACACTGGCCGCACACGGCTTTCCCCCTGCTACCTATAGGCATCAATCCTCTCCCCTTTCACTAGAACAATAAACCTACTGCCACTAAGAAAGAACTCATATCAAGCCCCGAAACAACTGCTGAGGTCTGGATGGAGGGATCCCAACATTGTCCGCTGGCTTACATTTGGCCTCCAAACACTTTCTTTAAACAACAACTCAGACACTAAGACCTTGTACCCAGGTTCTTAGGTGCAAGACCCACAACTTTTGACCTTCAGCTCACACCCAGTGCCATCGGGAGAGTAAATCTTTCCCCCTTCTCCATAAACTTTGCCTCAATCTTCTAATACATGACCTCCAGAATGATCACCTCATAAAAAAGATGTTTCTGGAGATTCTCCTACATGGAGGTCGAAGCTGGTTTAACTGAATTGCATAACTGGGACGATACTCAGGTTTCTCTATTCAATGAGGCCCAGATGGAAGATGATGTGTGTTTTTAAAAACAAACTCCAACGGGACCTTTGTGTCTTCCCCCTTCCTTCCTTCACTTCCATCCTTTCCTCATCTCCCCCACGCTGCATAAAGGAGCGCCAATCAGGTTTGAGCCTAAAACAACAAAGAAGGCATCAGTGTCGTTTCACTTTGTCAACACTCAGGGTGGGATGTAAAGCTGTGGAGAGAAAGCAGCTTCCTCCTGGTGTCATTTCAGCCTCTTTGGCTGTATTATGTGAAGGATGATTCACCAGATAGAGCCTGAAGCAAGTGGGGGTGGAGGGTTAATTATATCTTCTTTTTTTTTTTTTCCATGAGAAGCAGACCCATCTACTCATGTCTCTTCGAAGTGCCACCAAAGAGCAACAGATTGACAGCTCTCCCTGTGTGAGACAAGCGCTCCTGCTTGGCCTTCATTTAACAGGAATGTGTGATGTCCGCACGGATGATGTCTAAACGCTTTAGCTCAGCGCAGCACTTCCGTCTCTCAGCTTCCCCATGTCGCTGCGATGTTCTCTCCTCTTTCATCCCTTCAGTTTTTTTGTTTTAATTTCACTTTTCTAAGGCATTTGATCCTGTGGACCTTCAGACATGTGAGTACTGACGCTGCATTCCTCCCGTCCAGGCTGCAGAGCTTTGAACTGAGCTCCACCACGCTCTATGAAACGGAGTCATCAAGGCCAAAGGCATTAAGGTTCAACCATAGCCGTAGGTGCCTGTGGCAGAGAGAGGGATACACTGAACCTTCACTGTTGGATGCCACTGATCTGAGAATATATTTTGTTGGTCAAAGTTAAGTTTCATATTCATTCAAGACAAATCAGAGTGAAGTCTTGGGTCTATCTAGATGCATCTCAAGCACAGACTCTGAACCTGTGAGACTCAGAAGTCCTTTAAAACTGAAACAAACATACGATAACGACGCACTCAAGAGGAGATGGGTTGATCCAGGCACTCAAAGGAGTCAACGGGAGGAAAAATAACTCAAAAAGTCTCCATTCAAATGTGTTTACATCCCAGAGAAACACGCCAACATCCAGTAGTGTGTGGTTTTAATCATGGCAAAATTAGTTTCATCCATATACAGTCACAAGGGCCATAAAAAGGGAACACTGAAAGTCAAATAGAATAATTTAAAAACATTAAAACATAAGATGTAACTCAAGAAAACATTAGACAAGGATGGGAAAAATGGCCGCTGTAAACATATAAATTAAAAGTGCTCAGGATTTAAATCTGGATACAAACAATTCTGTTGCGACCTCTCTCTCTCCTCATATTATCGGATTTCTATCAATAATCGTTTGTTCAATCATAAAGTGACCTTGCTGCTCAGTTTCATTTGTAAAATGTGTCAACAAAGACAGTGAGAAGTCAAGTAGGTCAGTTCTCATTGCGGCCGAGTCTGAGCCAAGTCTGAAGTCTTGAAATTTCACTTGGGTCCAAGTCTCAAGTCAACAGCTCTGATTTCTATGGGTCTGACCTACATGGCTCCACTGAGCATCGGTGCCCTCCATTCCGTCTGACCCTGAGGTAACCAGGTTTACATCTCTCCTCCATTTTAGTGTAAGCTGAAGCAAAAATACAGATAAATGGCTTTGCTGATAAGGAAGAGCTAACAAGAAGATTAAGGCTCCTACATACCTTTAAAAGACATATGTCCCATATCTGTAGCTCTGCTGAGTAGATGCCAGGTTATCTATATGAAAGTGAGATTTCTGTGTTTTATTAAAGCAGCTACTGTGAACTTTCACTTTGTTCCAACATTAGCAGGCCCTCTGGCCAAAAACAGTGGAGTTCAGCTGAATGAAGGACACATTTCCTCACCCCTGCCAGTGTCTGAGCATTTGTTAGGGAAGCAAGTGAAAGAAGGATGGAACATATTTAATTTGCAAATGCATCGTAAAAAGTTGGGGCCGCATGGCTCAGAGGTAGAGTGGCCGTCCAGCAACTGAAGGGTCGCTGGTTTGATCCTCACTTTCCCCGGTGACCATGTTGAAGTGTCCTTGAGCAAGATACTGAACCCGAATTGCTCCTGATGGCCCTGCGATGGACTGGTGACCCGTTCACCAGGGTGAACCCCGCCTCTCACCCATTGTCAGCTGGGATAGGCTCCAGCTGCCCTGTGACTCTTAATGGATAAGCGGTATAGAAAATGGGTGGATGGGGTGGATTATAAAAAGCTTGTGTATCTTATTTGTTTGATTTTCGCTCAAATATAACGTTAAAAATGAATCTGGATTGTACCAGATATTCAGTCCCAGTAGCAGCTTTAGTCTGTGAGCATGCCAAAGTTTCACTGACTGCCACTGTGCGATGAATGGAGACTTGATTTGTTCCCATTTCCTCTGAGCAGTTCAGGAAATGATCCTGCAACAAACGATAACAACTGCAGAATATTTAGTTTCTCCTTCTAGCAGATGGTAGCCTAGAAATATTAATGCCACACTAGACTGGGTCACACTCACTGACCCGTTACACTCTCGGCTATGCTGGGACTTCAGCCTGCTTTAGTTTCTTAGAATCTCACTCCAAACTTTTATTGACCTACTTACGAGGTGGTGCTCAGATGATATATAGAGAACATCTTTTTGGAGAACAGGGCTAATGGAGTGGCGGGGGCTTCTGGGGGGGCTGTAGGGTTGCATACTTCTGTGTATGTACATGGAGTAGCCTTTCACCTCTTGATCTCTGTGCTACCTTTGTCTTTGCAGAGAAGGACATAAATCACTCCTGCACAGGAACCCTAACCCTACGAAGAAAGGAAGAAAGAAAGAAAGAAGGGTGAGAAGGAGGAAGTAGTGCAAAGGCATCTCATACAGTTGCTTCATCACAAGATTCATTTGGAACGGGAGAGTCAATTCCTCCCACGTACGTTTATGACTGCTGAGTTAGTATTTCTCTGTTGAATCTACACAACGTTTAACTCACAATTCTGGCATGCAGCAGGGATACATGAACCAGGAAGATACAGCAAGAGAGAAAAAGAGTCCCTCTGTGTGGTGGTGATCTCTCATCAGCCGTACAGAGGGAGAACACACACGGGACGCATCAGGAAAAAGAATGTGTGAAAGCCCAACCTTTCAAAGAAAAACCTCCAGCATCATCTGCTGTTTCGTCACACAGAGGTGCGGAGTCAAAAGGTTTTCTCTTATTGTTTCGACCTCTAACCTTTTTCACCTTTATGTGAAAAAACAACGGACATGCACTTCTCAACAGAAGGCTGGAGAGTGCTGTGTTTCTTTATTTGCGCATTTTGTTTACTCAAGATGGATGTATGAATTATTTCATTTTATCAGCCAATCGATCAAATTCTGTATGATCGTGACCACTTATTTTGCTTCAAATGTTAATCAGATGACTGGCAAACCAATAAAGAAACAAAAAAAACAATACCTACATTATTAGATAGAATTTAATCAACGCAAAACAATCAAATCTACATGTGATGACAAAATCAATTAAGAATACCATAATCCCATCATAAAAATAAGTTTTCATCTCTTCCCTGAGATTCTTTGACAGGAAGTTTGCACTCCTCCAAAGTTGCTGTTGCAGCTTAAAACAGTGGAGAAATTGTTAGTATGACATAAATTCCAGCGAAATGATTCACTTCACTATGAGACAGATATTTTACTGCAAATGCCCCAGTAAAGAGTCTGTAACAGTCATTTGGAGAATTGATTTTAATAAATTAGATACCAGAAGCCATATACAAGCTCTATTAAGACCTTTAAAGAACTTTCTCTACTTAGAACTGATATAAGCTGCTGCTCCTGAACAAAGCATACATCCTCTCTCCATCTGCGTATTTTGTTGTGGTTCTAGTGTTTCTGTGTTTGTGTTGAAAGTGACCATTAAGATGAGCACATTAACCGCGTGCAAGACAGCTGAAAAGACTCAAGCCAATAGATCTAGAGAATGAAGGTCATGTAATCTAACACCTTGTCAACATTAGAGCATGTAATCGCTCGTCTTCAACCCCAGCCATCGCTCCCAGAGCTGCAGATAACAAGAGATGATGGTTATCGGCCGTTTCACAGCGTACAGACTCACACACAGTAACCCAGAGCAACAAGTTCTGACAGGTGTAGTTCCTGCACGCCAGGAGGTATTACATGGTTGTCGCTGTGTCATTACATAAGAGTTTTCAGACTTGGGCAAAGCATTTTTAAAAGCTGATTCACAAGTGTAAACACATAATAAAAAAAATGGAAATGAGTAGGCTGCAGAGCATGGCTTGGACAGGCGAGCGCTCCAATAAATCAGTTTAAGATCTGAAGGGGGCTGAGACAGGTGTGAGCTGCTGCCCAGGTGCACCTCCACAGGCCATGCAGCACCAGTAATCAGCAGTCAGGGGTGGTAATGACGGGGTGCTGCTGTCAGAGAGGTCCACACACTCACACAGAGGCACAAACAGTTATGACACTGAGGCGCACTCGCACGCACATAGTCAAACTTATCACAACAGGCATTTTGCTTTCCTAACCGCCTCACATTCTCGCTCCTGTCTGTCTCCTTTTGTCGACCACTCAGACATTTTCACACCTCTGCTTGGATCATTCAGCTACTATCTCACAGGTCAGCACATGCATTATAAACTCAAACAGCAGCTGTGCCCTTATATAAGCAGCTCCTAACTTGTCTACAAACCCGCTGACCCTGAGACTTTGGTGTCAGGTGAGAGGTCAACCAAGACCTGAGAGCAAAGGATGACGCTCATTTTGAACTGTGTTCATGGTTTACTTAAGTCTGAACTGAAACTAAAATTGAAAAAAAAAAAAAAAATTTCAAATTTTTAGAGCCTTCTTTTTCAGACATGAGGAAAAAATAAAGAGAACACAAGTGGAAGAATGGAAACAGGAACCATATACACAGTGGAACCAAGAAAGAAATTCACAGAAGATTTTGAACTCCTGTATGTTTACATTCTGTCAAAGAGAAGGTTAATGTGGATTTGTGAAAGACGACTTGAATTAAAAGCATCCTAAAGTCAGCCTTCACCTATTGACAGATATAAATACACATTTGCTACCTGAGTCTTTTTGAGTCGGTCATCAGTGATGGAGTGCAGGTAGGTGAGTACATGTGGCTGTATTCTCTCCGCTGCTTTCCCTCAGCAGGGTGTGGTAACAGCGCTGGCACATTTTGTCCTCACTCAGCTCAAAGAGAAAATACAGAAGTGCACTAAAACAACAACCCATACTTAGCTGAATACCTCACAACTAGGACCTTTTCTTTTTTTACCTCAAAATTTCCCTCATGGGGATGTCAGAAGTGCAGGGAAGCGAAGAGTGAGTGGATCTGGCCTCTAGTCTAGCCAGGATGTCATTATGAGATACCAGCGTCACCACATGCTATTTTTAACCCTGTCCCTTCCCAATTAGACCACAGTCACAGCCAGTTGGCCAGTCAGCCAGGCTGTGAGTGTATGTGTTTTACGGCCGTTTGTTTGACCCTGAAGACAAGCTGGTTACATATCAGGGGGAGCAACTGTCTAGCAACTTGTCTCAGACACATCTCAAATGACTTTTGATTGCATGCCCTGTCAGAGCTTATTCAACAGCATTGTAGTGAAAAGCTTTTTGTCCCTTGGATGCTGTGAGCTCTCGGATTGGAGGTATGACCACAGAGACTGTCCTCTGTGACCCTGCTGACTGTAAACACACACCAGGCCTAATCTTCTGGGCCTCCATAAGCTGCAGCACAAACAGGACCCTTGACCTTAAAGCTGGACTGAGGGAATAATGAGCCAACCATAGTGGACATTCTGACTATGTGTGACTCAAAAATACCTGTCAAGGTTAACAGCCCTGATTTGGACAAAATTCTGGCATCAATCTGCCTGAAATATGAATCGGTCTTGATTTGATCAAATGATCATCACTTTATGGAACTATTTATATCCCAGGTGCAAATGTCATCATCAAAATATGTTCATGATGATAATAGTGATCATTTTCTTCCCTACCTCCAAAAAACAAATGGACTTTCTGCTCCTCACATTCATAGCATCATATTCAAAACCTTCAATCAGTCACTTTTCTCTGTAATACTTTGATCAGTGCTAATTTTACCAGAATATCTGTACTTCTGGTTAAACAGACAATTGAAGTGTAAATCAAAAGTAATGTAACCATCATTCCTGAGCAGTATCTTACATGAGGGCAAAATGCAGGCGATCTTTCGAAATCTTGACAAATAAAACATTTTGTCAAACTAAATAGCACAAAATGCAAATGAGAGATTTTTACATTTTTAATTTCATTTAAAAAAATATTTTGGAAGACTCAAAGTTATTCAGATTTTCCAAAACATTTCAGCTGAATTGGTGTGTATCCCCCCCCCCCCCCCCCAAAAAAGTAGTAATGTAGCAACAGTATAAAATGACTGATGATCTCCTCTGATGGTCCGATAATTAAAACGTCATTTAGTATAAAATGTACCAATTGAATCAAGACTTCCTCCGGCCTCATTTATGCAGATTACTACATATTTAGTCGTGTAAACACATGAGCCACAGCAAGTGAAGTGGACAGGTTTGGGCCTCCACAAGTGACAGGTCCTCAGCAGCCCTCACTACAACTCTCATGGCAGACTGGCACCTTTGATCTTGCATAACCTGCTTTAATATAGCAGCCACCACCTCCACTGCAGAACTCACTAAAGGAAGTGCACTCTGCACAAAGCCCAAACACCACATCTGTCAGGAACACTCATTTGTTTTCTGTTTTACATTGATACCACGGGCAGGCTTAACGATGTACTGTGCCGAGAAGAAAACTCTGTTGCCATGCCATTGTGTTTGCATAGACTGCGGGTTCCGCTCAAAGGAAGCTATGGGTGGTATGAGGAGAAGGAGAGAGGTGAGAGGATGTGGGCAGGACAGTTGTGGCTTGGCAGAACTTTATGCTGTAGAGCTCTGCAATGGAGGGTTTTTATGGAGTGAGAGTGAACGAGGGAGAGAGTGATCATTATGGCTTCTGGAATAGCATAATTAGAGAGAAAGGCCTCTGTGTCTGTGCTCGTGTGTAGGAGTGTTTTCCTCTTCGTCTGGGGAATTAAACTGGTCCCAGGTATATTTGTGCAGCTCTGGGTTTCTGCTGTAAATGAGATATCAAATACACAATGAATCTTTGGGGCTCGTCTGCTGTATCAACAATATGAAACGAGTGAAAGTGAAGCAAGACAGTAAATCAGTCCTCATAGCTCCGTGGAGCTTTCGGATCAATAGTAACTTATGGATATACGATTACCATAACAGGTTTGTAATGATTTTAAAATACCACATATCAAGTATGTAATAGTATTAGATGATAGGTTGGTCAGAAGTAGGTGGGTAGGTACGTTTAAGTCCAGGCTTAAGACCTTCCTCTATGACAGAGCCTTCAGTTAGGACTGGTTCAGGTAGCTCTGAACCATTGATAGCTATGCTGCTACAGGCTTAGACTGCTGGGGGACACATCAGGTTACATGGAGCCCTTCCCTCCTCTCCTCTCCTCTCTCCTCTCTCCTCCTCTCCTCCCTGCACATTTTTGGAACTGTCATTACCATTACTTGTTGCACTTTGTAGTTTGGCCTTGGTGTCTCACAGTCTCTCTGTGTTTCCACAGATCCACCAGAGCCCCAACCGCCGCCTGCATCGCCCCCCCCCCCCTCTTATTCCCTACTGTTACACCAGCCTGCGCTCCCCTTCCATGAACCAGTCTGCCATCCAGTCCCCCATCAAGCTGGCTTGCTCTCCCTGCCTCCCCTACCAGAAGCTTCCTTCTTCAGCTGTTATTAACATTTCCGTGTTTCCCACATTTTGTATTGTAAACTGTTTTCTTGTCTGTAACAACATCTACTGCACGTCTGTCCGTCCTGGGTGAGGGATCCCTCCTCTGTTGCTCACCCTGAAGTTTCTCAGATTTTTCCCTGTTAAAAGGGTTTTCTATGGAGTTTTTCCTCAGTCGATGTGAGGGTCTAAGGGCAGAGGATGTTGTTATGATGCCATGTGAAGCCCTTTGAGACAAACTGTTTGTGAAAACGGGCTCTACAAATAAAATTGCCTTGCCGTGCCTTGCCTTGCCTAGGTCAGTCGGTCAGTTGGTCAGAAGGTAGGTTGGTAGGTTGAGAGATTGATCGGTAGATCAATAGGTAAGTAGGTTGATAGATTGGTCCGCAGGTAGGTAGGGAGGTCAATGAATTGGTCAGTAGGTAGGTAGGTAGGTAGGTAGGTCAATGAATAGGTTGCTAGGTAGGTAGGTAGGTCAATGAATTGGTCAGTAGGTAAGTAGGTAGGTCAATGAATAGGTAGATAGGTAGGTCAATGAATAGGTAGGTAGGTAGGTCAATGAATTGGTCAGTAGGTAGGTAGGTAGGTAGGTCAATGAATAGGTAGGTAGGTACAGTAGGTAGGTAGGTAGGTCAATGAATTGGTCGGGAGGGAGGTAGGTAGGTCAATGAATAGGTAGGTAGGTAGGTAGGTAGGCAGGTAGGTCAAAATGTGGGTAGGTGACTAGGTAGGTGGGTAGATAGGTAGGTAGGTAGGTAAGTTTGTCATAGGTAGGATGGTCAATAGGTTGGAAGTTAGGTCGGTTAAGCCATTGGTGGGTCGATCCTAATTCATAAACATAGGTACTCATTATGTCTGATAAGAACTTGCAAACAACTCTAGTATTGTGAGGAATTATCACTTAAGATGAAATGTGAAGATATGAATGTACCCTGATGTAGCACATTTCCTGTTGTTCACCACTGTTTCTGATTGGCTGAAGAGAGAGTCAGAGGGATTCTCACTGATAGCCTCCACCACCTATTCAACATGGTCAAACCAGTGCCACCGTGGGTTGACATCTCTCTCTCGGTTTCTCTCTGTCTCTCTCGGTTTCTCTCTGTCTCTCTCGGTTTCTCTCTGTCTCTCTCAGTTTCTCTCTTTGCCCCCCTCCCTCCAAATTTAACTCACATGAACATAGTGACAAAGTACAGCAATTTTCTGCTTCCAGTTTCAAGCTGTTCTGTTGTTCTGCCAATGGCTTGTATCAGTAAAAGACAATTTGCCAAAAAAAAGGCAGTAATGAAAAGGAGTGCAAGCACGCAAACATGGATGTAATCAATGTAGGGTTTTTATGGTAAATTCCTCAAAAATAAGCAAGCGTTTTATTTTGCAATTAAATGAATAGGCACATTTGTTAGACCTCAAGGATACGAAGACATTTCAGTGAGTAACACTTGAAAACCCCTTTGGTTCCTATAATTTATTGAAGCAGTGACCTGATTCTTCTACTGTATCATAAATGAAACAGACATGGGCGCCGATTCTGGAAAGAGAATTTTAACAATATCAGTCCTCATTCTGGTAAATTTCCCATAGAATGGTGAACACACAAATGCCACAAATATCTATCTGAGAGCTAAATAGCACGAAATGTAAGTGAGGCAACATGTTTCTGTGTAATTTGGGCGGGTAGTTTATTTTTGGTACACTCTAAATTATTCAGATTTTTCTAAACATGTAAGTTAAATTGCTGTTTAAGGATGATTGCTATGTCCAAAAAAAAATTGATGAGCTTGCTAAATTATTTCTGTCTCATTAAACAGCGGAAACATTTTATCAGGAACTCTTGAGCAGAATGGGCCTTGATTGTCCACTAAGTAAACATCAGACTGATGGGGTAAACCCAATCATGACATCTCAGCAAGAGAATGTTGATGTGATAGCGGTTAAACACACATCAAGGCTGCGTTCAGGAAATAGGAAGTGAACATTTAGAAAGGCTGTGAACGGCAAATTGATTTTCTCTGCAGAACAAAAGCATAATCAGACTGTTTCCTAATGTAATACTCCGGTCTGTTTCGTTAACAAAGACCAGATTAAAAGCTCATAACTGCACATACTCGCATGTGTGCACACACACATTTAATACTGAGCGCAAACTACATGCACACATGTGTGTGTGTGTGTGTGTGTGTGTGTGTGTTCACACTCACACGGTCTCCCGGCCGTCAGCTTGACTTGATTAGCTGTTGCGGTGTGTGCAACCGCTTGGCTGATGAAAGACAAGGAGCTGGATCTGTCACTGCCGCACGGGTATTACAAGTACGACAGTTTACACAACAATGGAGCACGAAAGTTGGCCTTCATTAGAGGGATTAGAAGCCTAATCTAAAACACTGTTCAAGTCTCTCATCCCAAACCCTAAACACCCTCTCTAGGGGGTCCCTTCCCTCCTACACCAACCATAACATCTCAGACTTCAAACACTCCATCTGTAACCCCAACCTCTGGGTGCTATCCCCTCTCTCATCGACCCCTATCGTAGAGTGAGAGGTTGCAGAGGGTGATGGACCCCATGTGAAGGCGCAGCTGTGGAATGATTTATTGCTGGGTTAATTGTTGGGTGAGAGGCAATTGTACCCACAGGCTACATGTGCTGGTGTGATTACGGGTTCACCTGCTATCAGATTGTAGCATACAGTTCATTAGCCCACCCCTCTACACCCCAGACAACTGCAGGCCATTGAGGGAAAGGTTAGAGTGCATGAAGTGAAGGGGTTGCTACTCGATTGTGGTAATTAAAGTCATTGGTTTTGAGGACTTCCTGCGCTAATAGGCCAGCACTAGTCTCGTGTAGCCAGACATCCCTCCATTAAGCTATGCCGACACAAGACAGACATCTAGCTCAAGCCGTTATCATCCTGACACGGAAGAAAAAGTGCTCTGGCTTGTTTTTTTTTTGTCTGTAAGGTGCAAGATCCGGGATGCAGAGATGGTGCCCCTGCAGAAATACAGTCAAATGGCCATGTTTGGTATATGACTTTTTTTTCCAAAACTGGTGGGTAGATGTGCAGGAATGTCCCTGTGTGACAGCAAAGGTTGTGACTGTATTGGTTGTAAACCTTTGCAATAAAGCAGCCCTGCTTGGTTCTTTTGGCAGATGGTTCTAGACCTGCCCTGTGGATGGTCAGAGAACAGGAAAGAGTCTGATGTACACAGTGTCATCAATTGTGCATTAATTTTGTAAGGAGTCTCAAAAGCTCTGGGTGATACGTAATAGCACGCATCAAGAAAAAAACAGACATTCTCGTCTAGAGTAAGCATTCAGCGTTGACAATCATGTGGAACCAAAGAGAGATTTCCAGGGTCGGCTGCCATGTTGAAAAAACATCTAAGCATTTCGACCCACATGATGACAGAACAACTTTTAATTTTGGCAGCACTGGCCAATTTACTGACACAATGATTTGGTTTTGAAGCATGAATAAAATGTTTTGGGTGGATTGCAATCTTTTGCAACAATGGAACTGTGACGTCCTGCGAAAAAAAAAGACCTAAGTTAAGCACTATGGGTTTTTTTGTTTGTTTTTGTTTCTTTACATGAGCCCCACTGGCTGAGAAAAAACTGTAAGCAGAAGATCTGAGAACTTCATCCAGTACTGAGCATAAGCAGTTAAAGGATCAGTTTATCCAAATAAGTGGTAGTCTCGTGCACTGCAGTTTTTAGAAGTTTTTGATATTTCTGATGGCACCGTAACACATTGATCTATGAGGCAGAACCAGAAATATTTTTGACTGAATTTATCCTGAGGCTGAAAGTAAGTAGGAAAGCATATGAGAACATTTTTAAATTTAGAGAAAAAGAGGGGAAGGAGCAGCAGAGGACTGGGATGGTCGGAGGGGTGCAGAGGGAGCATTCATATAATCAGTCCTGGGACTCCAGCTTAATAGACTATAATATTCTGTTTCCTGATATTAACTGCAATCAGCAATCAAACTAGAATTCAGGAACTTGTAAAAACACATTTTCAAATCATATCTTTGACATACTTTCTCCGTCTGCATACTTGGAAATCATTTAGAAAGTCTGACTTGTGAGAGCAATGTAAACAAATAGAAAAATTAACTTTCTCCTCTTATCCATGAGCTTGAAATGTACCAATGTAAAACTTGTCAACTCTGATTTCTGTATTTAATTCAATTAGAAAAAAGACCAGACTTTGGAATTTAAGACTTGGAGTGGGAGACTCTGAGGGAAAAGCAGCTGCCACTTTTTTTTTTTTTTGGACTGCTTTGGCATTGGTCTCCACCCTGGAATCTTTAACTTTTTTCATTTCCCATAATGTGCACATTGGCAGAAACTTATTGAACTAGGTATTCCTCTGAAACAGGCGTGAGCCGTGAAGTCATCATTCATATACGTCCTTGTTAGCACTGAACCCAGATGACACTCTCTGGGCTTTTACCCAAGCTAAAAATATGTCTTCTTTTCTTTCATCTCTCCTTCCTTTCATTCTGCATGTGAGAGCTTTACAGGGTGCTGCTAGTCTGCAGCCTAACTGAGGCCTAAAGCCCCCCCCCCCCCCCCCCCAAATCCTGTAAGGTTGTTAGATGCCAAATATCCAGTGATTTATAGCTTTAAGCACACGCTATGCCTTTGCTCCTATGGGCTATAAAAGGCAAATGAGAATGTGATGTCCAGATCCCACTTGCTATATTAACCTACATTCTTTCCAATAGTGTTAAGTGGCTGCTTGTACTGACTATAACCACATGGTGAAAATAGGTAAACCTGCAGGCCCCAAACGAAGAGCTCACGTGGAGGGGAGTTCGACCGGAGGGACAGCACCCTGATAAGGTAGCATACTGGATGTATAGCAGCCAATAACATTCTTCTCTGCTCCACAACACAATCTTCACAACCTCTCACCTACAGCCAAGCACAATCCGTGCTGCAACGTAAACAAACAAACTACCTCGTGGTAGGTAGAAGCGCTGCAAGGTCAATACTGCCTTCTAGTTGAACTCGGAAGTGGAGCTCTGCATCTGTACACGATGCGTTACAATCCATCCAAACACTGATTTACACTGTCATTCACATCCTGGACTATAATCCTCACAATCAGGGAACAAGGGGGGAACAATTGCAATCTAAAAAAAAAAATCTTCATGAACAAAAAAGAGGAGAAAGAGAAAGTAGATGTTGCTGTAACTACTGCACAGCGACTGATGTGAGCAGGCCTCTTGTTGAAGATGCCGCCAGGACCCTTGACTGCCTCCGCCGCGCTCGTTCCTCCAAGGATTAGCTTTGCTATGATTTAGCGCTGTTTCTCACTGGCCTCTGGAATGCGACGGATGACAGATCTATTTTCCTACATTGTTTCACCTGCTCTAAATGGAACCACATGCTGCCGAGGACCGCCTCTCCTTTGTCTGTAATTGAAAGCACATGCACAGTGAAGCCAACAGTAAAGCGAAGCCGCTACAACCATCAGGCTCCCCGCCTCCCTCCCCGCAGGTCTGGGGTGCCATATTTTGGACCAGGCCAAGTGGGAGGCCATAGTTCAAAACTGGAAAGCAGTTATTGAACTAACTGACCTGGCGTTTACATGTCAAATTCAGTTCAATAGGAGGACAGTGTCATGTGACATCTATTATTTGACTGAAAGTTGAGTGACATTTGAGAGTCTGTTGAGGAAGGAAGCCTTGACATTGAGACTGACACGCTTTGAGAACATAAAGCTGTACTGTACTGTTCATTCGCTACGGTTTGTGATGTCTGGAAGGAACAGGCCAGGGACGCAGGGCAGACACCTCACAAAGTCTTACATCACTACTTTGTACCAGAGCGAGATTGCATAACAGGAGAGTGTTGGATATTTATTAGCCTCAATAGCCATTTTAATTTAGACATGTCAGTGATTTAGCTGAGGAATCGTGCTGTGACATCCAGAAAGAGAGAGAAGCGCAAGATTTCGAGGAATTTTGGTATGTCTGCTAAATTCCAACATCGGTGAGGTAAAGCGGATTTTCTGTTCACTCCTCAAGCCAATATGGCACATGAAATGAAAATTTCAAAGCAAACAGATTTGAAATACCAGTTAAAGAAAATATGAGATGTTCCTTGCTAACTTGCAGACTTTGAGAAGAAGTTGAAACATCTAAACTTAGACATTGGCAGGGGAATGAAACTTTTGCCAAAATGCAAATCAAACTGACATCATCTCATTGCGCAGTCCTCCGTTTAAAAGAAAAATCCAAAACAGGGAAGGCCTGATGGCCCATTATCCTGTAATTAAAGGCCACTGCTGCAGAGGATGGTTACATTTGTGCCTTTGGGCCTCCATGCTAGCTAGTTAGCATGTAGCTTGTGTGCCATACAGACTGCTTTCCCTTCTTTGTCTTGCTACAACCACCCACCATACCAGAATGTGTACAGAAACAAGAGGTGCAATAAGTTTCTAATTCATACTTTAATGGTTCTTTAAAAAAATGTCACTTATCAAGCAACTGTAATTTACAGGTTGCATTTAAAAGTACTCTATAACACTGCAGGGTTATGAATTTCTTCTCATTTACAAGTAATTGTTTTCTGAGTCTAGTTCTGTGGTTTGGGTTCAACTTACAGGTCGTCTAACCTGTTTCATGCTGTAGTAATCTCTTCAACCCTGCCAGTCAGTGAAATGTTTGCAGGGCATTTGTGAATTCACACACCAGTAAAGCCCCTCCTTTCCTTTTTTTTTCCCACAATGCATGGGTGAAAGCCTAGATAACTAATTACCAGAACTATGGGGCACATGAGACACCTGTTTTCAGGTTTCAACATCATTTTTGTGGAAATCATAAAGCCTTGGCCTTGAGTGAGGCTGACACCAGCTGTAAACTCATCAGGGTTTGCTCTCAGGGGCATCTAAGTGGTCTGACTGCCATGGAAAAGCTGGCAAGATTTTCTTTTCCACCAGAACAGTGATTAGCACCCTGTTAGAGTTATTTGGCTAGATTAGCAACTCTGGCGCCAAAAGTTTAGTGAAACCCTCTGGCTTGTGAGAGCTGCTGGCTGAACCATTTTATCACTATATAGACTTGAAGGCAGTTGCTGAGGCCTTGAGGGCAGGAGAAGGGCATGCTTCTCATTTTTCATGGATAAGAGGGACTGTAGACATGAACCAAAAACAGCACTTGTGGATCCCTCGTTAGGACTTGCTGTAGTTTGGCCTATACTGCAGTGACATCTGCTGGTGATAAGCATTCATAGAAGTGGCAGTAACCTCACAGACTGTCTGTGGAGCCACTCAGGTGCTAAAAGGACAAAAGCAGTTTTGCAGACTCTTTTTCATACACTGGGTTCCAGACCCCAGAACTGATGCTCTCATTGTCCAGCACTCCTGGTGTGATTAAAAACAAATACATCATCAGTGTGGAGGGAAAAAAACAACAGGTTTTTTTTTTTTGCTGCCACTGTAACTATTCATCAATACAACAATAATTATGTTTATAGTCATGTGTTGGTGGGGTGGGAAATGGAAGGGTGTGGGGGTTGCAAACAAACTGTCTTTGATTTATGATCTGGTTTCCTTTTGCCAGCTTTATTATGATCAACACAGTAACGTATGACGTTCATTATTGCGTATCTATGTGTGATATATCCATTTGTAACTCTACTCCTCCATAATCATGACCAAACCCCAATTAAAAAATCATTTATTTTCAAAAGCTGCGTCTGTAATTAGGTCAATTAGATGTTACGGTATACGTCTGGTACTACATTCTTCAAGTTAAAGAATTATCATCCTTGTCCTGCTAACTGCAAATTTATAGTGAGTTACAGATTTATTAAAACACATACTTTCCACTTTACTAGGTACACCTAGATAAAAGTGATACAGGATAATAAAACAGTCCTGCAGTACTGCATATCATCCCTTTATGGCATTGTCTCTTTTGAAGAAATGAGGATTTATTTAATTCGATGGTCATTTTGCAGTTTGTGGTTAAACTAGTCACTCCAAGAGGTATTCCTTATTAATTTTTTTCACAAATTCTTGCCATGGCAACAACCCACGAAAACTCAGGGGAGATGTTGATGTTGACAAGAAATTTCAGCCGATGAAAGAGCAGCTGTGATGTCGTGTTGGGCTGCACAGATGGTGTGATTAGGGAGGTGTGTTCAAAGACGTAGCTCCTACAAAGCACCTTCACTTCACCAGAGATGAGAGTACCATGTTGTGGAAACTTTAGCTGGTTGTTTGGTTTTTTTTTAAAGGCATATGGTATGTTGGAGGTTTCGTTTACGTTGTACATGCAGATGACCCCCCCCCCCCCCCCCCCCCCCCAGTATGGATCATTGTTTTGGAAACATAAACAAAGAGAAAGTGTGATACTGAGTCACAACCAAGGTTAGTGTGACTGAATGCGTCTCAACCCTAATGGTTATTATCCCCACACGTGAATAAAGATTCAATTCACCCAAGTCACAATAAATAGATACGGCAGACATATGCATGGTTTTATATTACCGGGTTCTCAGATTTCACCAGACCAGCAGGGTGCAATAACACACACACACACACACACACACACACACACACACACACACACACACACACACACACACACACACACACACACACACACACACACACCCATTAGCGATATAGCTAGTGAGTGTTCTAATTTTACCAGCTACTCCATTGATTACCCCTGTGGGGGGTTATTTTCTGGCAGGTGAGTAGCACTAGCGTACCAGCCGCTTGTATATTTTACTAGCGTTTGGCTGGAGGCTGGTGCTAATTCTGAGACCTGCAGTTTTCCACTGGCTGCAATACAAACAAACCCTTAACGTTCAAAATGAATTTTAACAAACAACACACACTCTGTACCAGACTGCAGTGGAACTTTAGCCAAATGTGAAGTGACACAAACTACATCTTAATATTCATTGTGAACTGATGAACATTTTTCCTCCTGGTACACTTTCCCTGTTACTCTGAGGTTTGGGGGACTATTTCTTCAGTAGATAGTAGTTCACAGCATTTTAAAGGAAAACAATTAAGTATGATATTCTGGGTGAAACTGAATATTCATAATGAATATTCTGACCATGTGACAAAGACAGGACCAGCAACACTTTCAAATTACACCTTTTTGTGTTTTTTCACACTGAAGCTGCAGCTTGAATTTCATCGTGTAGAATACAAGATTGCCAGCGCTGGAAGTTTGAGGACCCACATTTAAACAAATGTAGGATGATATTGATTGTTTTTTTTAAAGAAAAAGGAAGCGCCATCAAAGGTGCAAAAAAATGAAGTCGGGAAAATGTAACTGGGACAGACACAGACAGCAGAACACAAAGAGAAACACTGGCGTGGTGGCCTTTCCCAAATGGAAATTGCTGATGATCCCTCAGGTCATTCAGCTCTCTGTAAAATCTTGATAATGAAGAAATAATAATGTTTCTTTTGATGTCACATTCATAGATAACGGCAGGCACATGGCCGTTGTGTGATGAGAATGAGTTATGACTGATGCATGGAGGCCCATTCTATGTCGGACCAGTCCATTTTGGGGTCCTGCGGGAATAAACAAATAATATCTGGGCAGAAAGAGCGGTGTTTGCATTGAAAATATAGATAAAATGAATAAAGGAAAGAAAAATATATATATTTTTGAGTTTAAAAAAAAATTACGTCATAACAAACACTCATTCAGGCTTCTCACAAAATCCCTCCAGCTCCTGCAGAGATGAAAGACAGTTTTGTTTCCAGTCCGACCCTGATTGTGATTGTTGAATTGTTTTTTGTTATGGCGCAAAAATTCTAGTCTCTTAAATGAAAGCTGTGAAGATCCTCTCACAAACCAGCTCAACGTGAGTGATAATGGGGGAGAAATGTCAGGGTATTATATAATTAACAACAACCAAATGTGCCAGAAACCTGGAGTGTGAGATGGACAGCTTCAGTATAGTGAGTGAAATATACAGTATGAATACGTAAGTGAGAAGTGTGTGTGTGTGTGTGTGTGTGTGTGTGTGTGTGTGTGTGTGTGTGTGTGTGTGTGTGTGTGTGTGTGTGTTTTCGATGTGGCAAATAATGAAACCAAGCCAAGGGTTTTGTTGTAGTGTAGGAGAGAGAACAGAGGGAGAGAGGGACGGAGAGAGAGAGAGAGAGAGGGAGAGAGATCAGGCTCATATTTGGACTCTTGGTGGTCTACACAAGTGCCTCCACTTCACCTTAACAATCCTCTTTGGGTGCAGGCTCCTACAAAACACAGCCAGTCAAACGCTGCAGGCAGAAAGGCTTCAATGCCTCCCTCCATAAACACGAGGTTCCACTGTGAACATCCTTCTGCACATCAAGCTAGCATTTTATTTTGGGATTGGCCTTGTAAAAGATGGCCCTCCAGTTTTTTGTTTTGTTTTTTGCTAATGAAAAACAGTTGCTAACAAGTGGCTAAATAAGACTGCAGAGATTGTTGTGCGCATTACACATCATTACACAAAAACACAAAAGAAGAAAGAAGAAGAGCAAAAAGTGGCATTTGTTTATCGCCTACTGTCAACTTTTGAGTTCTAGTGATTGCTTGTAGTTGTTACTGAACAAAATGTGGACAAACCTTTTTTTAATGACAGCAGTAATCCAGCATAGTATGAAATAGTTCTGAATAGTAATACAAGTCCATCCAGCACAGCTGCTTGCCCCTTGGCGACTTATTAGCGAAGCTCTCTTGTATCTTGCTTCGCATGTCATGAACACGTACATGTTTTGAGTCCCCAGTTATTGTCCCTATATAGCAGAATATGACAGGGCATCCCCAGAGGAACTGCTCCAGTGTGATGAGAAAAGAGGACCAAGTTAATGCGGCACCTCTCCACCACACTCTGCTCCTGGTACCCTCTTCACTCCCAACACAGTCAATTACTGAGATGGAGCTGTGATTGATCATGTGGAAGGAAGGGAGCACAAAGGCGTTCACTTCAATGATGACAAATGTTCTCCTCAGCAATCCTCACTTGATTTTGTCAGCAGGTCTGTCTATAACGCGTGCAATCCCTCGAGTCTGGAGCGTATTGATTTCAAAAGGCAGATACATTTCAGAGAAGACCACAATCAATAACCACAGCTGTGTTCCCACAATACTTTTATCATAGTAACTGAACCAAGTGGAGGCGTTACAATGTTTTTTTCTTCCTAATATCACCATTATTGATGAATTTGTGTTTGGATAGATGTCTTATGTATGTGTGTGCGTGTGTGTGTGTGTGTGTGTGTGTGTGTGTGTGTGTGTGTGTGTGTGTGTGTGTGTGTGTGTGTGTGTGTGTGTGCTTGTACTTTCTACATATTGAGGACTAGAATACATATTTAACCAACAGAGCGAGAGGACGCGTTGCGAAAGTGAAGACATTTTAGTCGATCCTCACATCTTCAAAGGGCTGTTTGAAGGTCAAGACTTGGTTTTTGGGTCAAGGTTAGAATTTGGTTCTGGTTAGTTTTAGGTTAGGTTCAGACAGTCATTTGAGATGGTTGGGGGCTAGGGAATGCAGGAGAGTCCTCAAAAAAAATGTAAGTACAAGGATTTGTGTGTGTGCATGTGTGTGTGTGTGTGTGTGTGTGTGTGTGTGTGTAATGAAAAGTACTTGTAAATGAAAGAAGATGGAGACTTTCAGTTCACCCCAGTCATCTTTAATCATCATATATGATAAAAAGTGGACACTTTCCAGAGATGCATGTAAAATAAAATAATTTTTAAAAAAAAAGTTAAAACAATTCACAGCTGCTTTGACCTCAAGTTTTTCCATCAATGTGCCACAAAACCTGAAGGGTCTCCAAACATGAAGAGTCACTTCCACCTACTACATTCAAACAAAATGCTGTATTGCACAGCATGTCAGTGTAGAGGCCTACGGTTAAGATGGACATATTCATCCACATTCTATCCCTTTGTCCCTGTTAGACTGTTTATGCAGGGCAAAGGCGAGGCCATTCACCGTATACAGGAGCAACAACCAGAAAGGGCAAAGCGGCGCTGATAAAAGAGGGAGAGACAGGTGGCACAAAAGGCTACAAAAGCCAAAGGCCTCTAGCAGGGACAATGTGGACATCAAGGAAAAAGACAAACCAAAAAGAAAACATCTCAGGTGCCGTGCTGCGGGCCTGTAAACACGCTTCACCTCTTGTTCTAGATTGCTTTAGATACACAGCACATGAAGCGGATCTTCGCGTCTGCAGATAAATGACAGGTGAAACGCTGCAGCATTGTGATCTTGCATTTCACCAAATCCCTCTGTGTCTTTGTGGCAGCTGGTGGACATCAGCCTGAATTGCACCTGCAAGAAAACAAACATGGACAACAGAGGATCCTATCCTAATAGAGGATGGAAGTCTATTTTACCGAGATTTCTAAAAATAGAATCCACCGAAGATCTTGTCCACGTCCTTGACAAATGTATCATCGCCTTTTATAGTAGCGTATCATTAGCTTTTATCCCTGTGACTATGTTTGTGTTTAGGGTTGGCAGTAATCAGGCAATGCCGCTTAAACGACACACTCACAGGCATATAAAGTGTTTTGTGTTGCTGGGGAAGAGCATCTCTTGAATCTCAAGTGTTTAAAGCTGGCCTATTTCCAGGCTCCTTCAGGGTCCTGGTGAGTGGATGATGTTGTACATTCATTAGAGGAGACCTGTCAAGAGCATCACTGACAAATGACCTTGGCCCCTCATGCCCACCAAGCTCAAATATGTGTTTTTTTTTTTTCTTTTTTCCAGGGACACTAGCGAGATTTGGTTTGGTAAGGAATAAAGCTGTTGATTTACTGTATTTTTTTTAATCAACAAATAGCGTAGCCAAACCCTGCAATAGCCAATTTTACTCTATGCACCATATGGACTGTAAAAATGATTTGAAAGAACATTATTGAGCCACACTGTTGGCGATGTACATGCATTTTTAGTCACAAATACATTGTCCTGAGGAAAAACTGTACGATAAGCAACCAAGAAGCCAAGAATATAGTGCCCAGCTGTTTACTGCACCTTTACTTTAAAAATAAATAATAAAAAGAACATTTATATTTATGACCCATCTATTTCTTCAATCCTCGACAAATGGACTGGGACAAGATAGAGAAGAACAGAGACGTCAACTCCAGACTCAACTTGGACTTGTAGGGTGATAGACTTTTTCTTTTTTTTTATCAGTTTAAGAAGCAAATACAAAATATCACATGGCCGCCATGTGCGAATCGTCCATTTTGGATAAACCAAAAGAAGTGAGCTCCAGTTTCTCACTCTCATTGGTGCTTCAGCTATTTTTAATACCTCTAATCCCATTGTTGTGTTTGTCTTTTTCATTCTAAAAAAAGACTCAAATTCAGCTGAGGTTGACTTAACTAAAGACATGACTTGATGTGACTCCACTTGCCCACGAGTAAATGACTTGGGACTCGCTGGGACCGTATCATTTAAGTCACATGCCTGAGTAAGAAAGTATGGAGCAACAGCCAGAAAAAGTTGTTGTCACAAAAACAAAGTTACAATCACATGATTAAAGTCTCAAACATTATTTCTCAGCGACATCATCAGCTGACGGCACCCACGAGATATGACTAAAATATCAAGCAGGCCTAATTGCTTGTCAAGCTAAAACTCAGTTGGTTCAGCGATGCGGGATCGACTGACAATAACAGAATAACACCGAGTCTTATCCTCCTGACGACGCAGTGAAGCAGTGACAAATAACTGTGATAAAATATCAGCGTCAGACAAAACAAGGGCAATTAAGCGTATTTGGATCTCATGTTGTTATGAAATGTTTGCAGTTGTGGTGACAGATATGCTCGATATATATATATATATATATGCTCGATTGAGCGAACCGTCTGTAACCCTTTTGTAAATCTTGAAATTGGAAGAGTCATGTGAATCACCCAAAAGCAGAAGCACAAGATTCAGAGGAAAAAGCGATACGCTGCAGCGAGGGAGGGAGAGAGAGAGAGAAAGACGGGGGGGGGGGGGACAGACAGATACAGCATCATGAGTCATACTCTGATATTACATAATCAGTTAATCAGCTGACAACACCAGGTACAACCTAGCTGACACGCTGAGGACGCCTTTGAAGTGACGCTCATCATCAGACAAATCAATATATCATACAAGATCATTTTCTGTTGCAGCTGAAGGTGCCTGATGGTACCTCCAATAACCCTTTCATGTTGTATGACGTATTCACGGGAATGTACTTGCTGAGGGGCAACTCTCTCTCTCTCTCGCTCTCTCTCTCTCTCTCTCTCCACCACACGGTGAATCATTGATGGCATCTGAGAGAAATGACTGAACAGTGATTATTATTGCAGAGGGCGTTTGGGAATATGTACAAGTCCCAGACAGTTAGAGAGTTGGCTGGCTTCTACCCCCCCCCCCCCCTACACACCCCCCCCCCCTTGAGAAAAAAAAATGCTCCAATGCTGTTACTGAGAATCCAAGATGGCTGTCAAGATGCTCACTGTCGCCACACACTCCTGCCAGTCCCAAGGTGGCTGCT
This sequence comes from Aulostomus chinensis, assembly GCF_037954235.1. Classification (NCBI taxonomy): domain Eukaryota; kingdom Metazoa; phylum Chordata; class Actinopteri; order Syngnathiformes; family Aulostomidae; genus Aulostomus; species Aulostomus chinensis. The sequence goes on from NC_141326.1 coordinate 24,164,447, forward strand.
TGTCCACTTCCATGCCCATCTCTTCTTCTTTTTTTTTGGTAAAGTGATTACGGATGTTATACACGGAGCTCCATTTCTGCATCCCTCCATCACTTGTGACTCCATGAGGCAGCATCCTCAGAGTCCTGGCAAGCTGTCCACATCAGCTGAGTTCCAGTGATAAAGCCTGAGACGTCTTCAGTGAAGTGTAGGTGAGGCAGAGTCGGGCTGCTGATACTATGAGTGTGTCAAGGTGAATGACTCTGCAGGACCCTGACAAGACAAAGAATAAAGTCATTGTGAGTCTTTGTACCAGCTTTTGTTTGATGTCAGAGAAGAAATCAACATGTGATGTCTTGTGATGCGTCCTATTAATCCTGCAGTGTGGAACTTTGGTCTCTCCCATCTGGCACCTAGAAGAATTTCTCTGTCTTTAAATTTTCTTGAAAAAAATCAAACAAACAAAACAAAACAAGACAAGACCGGTCCAAAAATCTTTATATATGACGAGAACGTCATTCCCCCTCAGATTCTGAAACTGTATTCAATGTTTATTTTATGGGGGGCATTTGTTATCCTCACTTTACACTGTTGTGAGTGTGTTTATTGTGCTGAATGTGCCTGAAGCAACCCACCTGTTACACAAAGCTACAAGCTACAGCCCACAGAGCCGATGGGAGGTTGTGATATTGTAGGATCAGTATGCCAGCATGCGGCATGCTTTTGTTAGCATGAGTGTTGCGTCTTGAGCGATCGCCTGTCTGAGCGTGAGTAGGTCTCACATCCCATATTGTAAATTTAGATCAATTAATGAGTGAACCTAAAAAGGGAGACTGTATTGTTAGGAAGCCGCACTGAAACACACTGCTTTTCATTTTCATTGTAATGAGTTTAGTCGCATGTCCGTCCAAGGGTAAACTCCAACACTTGACCGCCTCACAAATTATGCGACTCGAATGCTATGGCGACTCAGCGACAAATCTTTTAGTAGGGATTCTCCAAACAAAATGTCCACTGATGAGGATTCTAGATGAGGTAATTTGAGTCTTTTTACTACCAGAAACCAAATCTATCTTATAACCTGCCCTACTTCCCTCCTCTGAACACCAAGGGGCTTTTTCAGCTGACTCCACTCACATTTCCAGATTGTTAATGACTTTTTTTTTTTTTTTGCCATACTCTTAGCTGCAGCTTCTCTGTTGCTAATTTGTCCTCAGTGTAAAATTTAAAAAAAAAAAAAGTGCAATTATCTATTAAAGTCCCAAACTGTTGCTTAAAAGCACACAAGGTAAGTGGAGATGATAATGATAACTTTATTTACAGTTCAAGAAAGTGCTTTGAGAGACAAAGCAAAAGCTAGGAGCTCAGAGACAGCAATGTACAGTATATTCGGAGCCAAGTGGCAGACAGTAACAATATTAGTCGCGTACCTGTGTTGTGTTCCCTTTGACAGCTGCTAGTCTGCTAGCAAGAGAGAACAGGATCAGATATGCATGAGACATGAGACAAATAGTCAACACGTTTCTCTTTCAATGTCAAGATGCAAAAGCACCGTAACTGGCAGTTTGAACTGAGAAACCAACACAGAAATGAGAGTTGATTGTAGTTGTGCCAGGGGACACAAAAAAAAAAACCCAATCAGTTCATGCCTATTAACTTTGACTTAATCAAGGACAAAACAGACACGAGCCTGCTGAGATTGTTGAGGCACGTGTTGATCAAAAGGAAAACACACAAGAAGGAAATGAAACCTACAGTACTTGATTGCTCTTCCATCATCACACCAGTGAATAACAAGCTCCCCAAACAACAATAAAAGGTTTGTTACCGACCCTCTGATACGGCACGTTACATTTGCAGCTCTGGTGTAAATCAACAGTTCTGACTTGTGATTGGAAACAGGAAGAGAAGGCCAGCCTCGTCTCTGCCGGTAATTACTTTGGATGCTCTGAGTATGATATATCTGTCTGTTATACATCAATTTAGGTTCTACGCCACTCACATCTACAACCTATCTGTTTTTCTTTGGAAGACTGCATGAATAACCATTGTTTATTATAAGTGGAATGATTCTCATTAACATAAAAGAATAAAATAAAGGTCAAATGAAACAAGGGATGCTTCAGGCGACATATTGGTTTCATAAGATGTTAGCTCGGCCATCAGGGATTATTTTGTTCCTCTCCGCCTCAAGCTGCTTTCACAACAGGACGCTCATCAGTGTCAGAGGTACCATCTTAATATAGCGTACAGCTTTACACTCCAGCATCGTCCTTATTTCTCAGGAGATGAACGCTCATCTACAAGAATATGAAATGTGCAACGTGCTTGATTGTGTTTACCTTTTCGTGTTGACTTGGACTGACTGGCAGCCACAGTGGTCAGGTCGGCTGGTAGACCCACATATACACCGCCATAGTTCCTACGGGAGACCAGACGACAGCGTGTTTCTTCATTTAAAGACAACATGCATTCGCTTTTTTTTTTTTTTTTGTACCCTGATCTAATAAAACTCTGTATTGAAATTAATAGGAATGATTATCATTCCTAATCATTTAATCTGTGGTATTAATGTCACATTTGTGGATAAACCAGTTTGCAAGAGTGAAATGTTGCCAAATGACATCAGCACAGCAGCAGTTACATTAATAATCTTGCTGAATGCAGATTTTTTTTTTAAGTACTCTATTGAGCTTACTGGTTACATGTCTTCCTACGTAATTTTTTCCAACTAAAATCAAATTTGATACTGTTAATACCATTCTGATATCAACAATAATCCTCAAATGAGTAAAATCATTTCATAAGTGAAGTTAGATCTACCTTCCATACTCAAGTCTGAATTGTTCCTTGTTGTACAAACAGTTCACACAATCTTCGCAGCTACAACTGGGGAAACTCATCTTTTACACTGTATTTATATGATTTGGTGCCTGAAAATGAAGCAAATAGGAACAAAAATCCTGAAATCATCCAGATCATCAAGACAAAATCTAACTAGAGGGTAACTTGAGGGTGAAAGCCTCCATTGAGTTGACCTTTGCCAAACGCAGTGTTGCTACGTTAAAGAAGTCCACCCCAACATGTTTGAAGTGCTCCCTCTTGGCTCTTGATACGACCCTCTAGCAAGTGTGATAAAAGCTGGCCTCATAGTTCTGCTGTAATCCTGCTAACAGATCAGATAAATGCCATCGGTCACATCATCCTTGGCGGAGTTGCTGAATATCATGTTATATGGTCAGTGTGCAGTATTTCACTAAACTAAAGTTGTAATTATAAAAACAGTCTGGAGAGGAACACAAGCAGTAAACAGCTTTCCCATCCAGGTAAAGCAGGAGTGCTGTGACAGCGAACCAGAATTCTGACACCCAGACTTACTCAACAGAGGTCCATTATCTTTATTTCTTTTTTTATTAACAACTGCTTTTTTTCCACGTTAACATTTCAAAATGCCTAATGAATTTGTAAGTGACATCATCTCTACAAAACAGAACATCTGAACAGCAGAAAAATAATTGAGAGAGCAAAAATACCTTCTTTTCTCATCTTCTGCAGAGGGATCTTCTGTCCTGATTGAGAGAAGAGGCACAGGTCAGGTCAGCTCTTTGGAGAACTCAGGACATGAACACACAAACAGACAAACAACCCAAATGGGAGTGATGACTTATATTATGAATCATCAAACTATAATTACTTATCTGCAGAACATTTGAGGTGTTCTGCGTTAACATTTTTAGGAATCCACTAATTCCCTCGTGAAATTTCACCTGATGTCCGACGGCCAGAATGAAAAAGCCTGCTTTGTTTAGTTGTTGTTGTTGTTGTTGTTGGTCTTTAGTGCTGACTTAAAGCGGTGCCACCTAATTCCCTGTGTATTAGCTTTCCATCAGCAAAAGCAAAAATAATTACTGAAATCTCACTTTTGGGAAATATTATTCCCTTAATCTTCTGTTTCACGTAATCTCTGTTTGTGTGTGTGTGTGTGTGTGTGTGTGTGTGTGTGTGTGTGTGTGTGTGTGTGTGTGTGTGTGTGTGTGTGTGTGTGCTTGATATTTTGCTGTGTAGTACAGTTGTAAGAAGCTGTGATTAGCTTAACTGAGTCACTGTGCTGCTCTCAGCTCTCATGGGTCCTGTGCTGGCTGCTCAGATGGTATCAAGGAGACACATGACACATGCGCACACACACGCGCACACACACACACACACACACACACACACACACACACACACACGCACGCACAGAAATGCGTTTGAAATGTTGCCCCTCCCTCAGCTTTGATAACGCTCACTATAAATGGCAAAGGACAACCTGACGTTTATGTGACGTTTCACAGAAAATTGTAATGAGTGACATTTACGAAGGACAGAAGGAGCACATTTTTTATCCACAGGCTGGTTTAACAGAAGGAAGACCAATGAATACCTGGTTTCATAGTCAAATACCGGTTCCTTTCTTTCATCTGCCATCTTGTACTATGAATCTAACTGTACTCAACAAGTTTAACTGTTTATTAACTTACTTATTAAACTAGTCTCAGGCTCTGTGCAGATTCTTTTTTCCCCATGGATAAACTTCAAGTAATTGTACAATATGGTCATGTTAAGATCCAATTCTAAATGTATATGTTCTGACAGAATTTATGATTCAAGTCAAGATGGAACCTAAAGTACTGTAAATACACAATGTCCATACACAAGATCCATAACTTTTGTTTTTGGATAGGAAAAACAGAAAGAATATTTCAATAAACACATTAACAATCCTCAATCTTTCACAAAGTGATACATCAAAACATGACAAACGCACATTTATTTATTTATTTATGTATCTATGTATTTATTTATTTATTTCATTGACAAAAGAAAAAAAAGAACAATATATTATAATACAAAAAGTTTACAAATCATTAATAAAAGGGAGCAGAAAAAAGAAAAATCTCATTTTCTTCTGTCCCTTTGGATGCAAAACAAAATTTAAAATATAAATATACCGCATTCATCTTGAATTAATGCAGCCACTATGGGAATAAGTGATAAAATACTAAATACTATGGGTGTTGTTGCATAAAAGCACATTATGTGATCTGAATGTATGAAGCTGTAGGCTACAAATATGGAGTTCACAAGAACTTAAAAGGGTTAGAAAATGATGGATGTACTTACACATCTTTGGAGGCTTCTGCAGGCCCTGAAAACACATCACATAACCATTTATCTTCATTGAAGCACTGAAGGAGGTGTGTTTCCTCTCTAACGATTAATCCCTGTGTGTCTGCAAACCCTTGGAACACACAACAGCTTCTTTCGAAGGCCATTATTCAACCTCCATGTGAACCACACACCCCCACAACAGCCTGTACATTGAAGTCGACATCACTCTTCAACTTCACACATGTAACAGGAATCGATTCCTTTAACGGTCAACAATTGAAATACAATGTGAAACACTTTACTTGCTTGAAGTGACAATGCTAGAGGTGCGAACCCTCAACTGTGATGAGGTGTAGAGGTGGTAGCCTTGCATGTAAACATTTCATACATGGGTCTTTGGTAAACTGAATGTTACATCACCAGTATTTTTTGAGTCTGACTCTACATGAACAAAAATGATTAAAAAAAAAATAGAATCTTGTGATTTTTGTTTTTATTGACACGTTTCTTCTAATATCTTTTCCAAATGCCAAAGTGTCTGTGCAGTACTTATAAAAATGATATTAAACAAGTAGAAGGTATATTTATATAGAATATGATTCATTTGTAACCGCAAATACATTTTAAATGATTGCATTTATGCTGTGTTTTGCTTTTCCGACAGCTGAGAAATGCTTTATCACCATAATATTTTTAATGAATGCAGCCACCTTGGAAAACATTCGTACTGAGAACATGTAAACAGAATATAACCTGGAAAATGTTCTCTGTCAGTGTATTTTTTTTTCTTTTTGTTTATCTTACAATTTCTGCTCAGCCCATAGAAACACAGCACATCACCCCAGTCCTAAAAGAGCTCATACAGGATCAAGTGCAAAATTCTGGTCATCACCTTCAAAGCCTCTCACCAACTGACCCCCCATAGCTCACAAATACGTCTCCCCCTACCAACCCTCTTGTTCCCTCAGCTCCACCTCTGCTGGACTTCTCCCTGACACCCAATCCAAGCTTTTAGCCTCAGGGACTGACCCCTCTCCGCCTCCCCTCAAGATATTCAAGAATTCCTTTGACTTTTCCCCGTCAAACCTTAAAACCCACACTGCCCACACCAAGCCCCGCTTCCCTCCCTGCTATCCACCTGTGTGTATTTGTGGTTGTTTGTTTTCTGTCAACTGTTTAACTCACCAGCGAGGCTCCAGTGTGTAATGTTCAGCGTATCGATGTAAATCGACTCTGACTCCTTCAAAAAAGCACTATATACATGTAGTTAACTTATTTATATTTACATTACGTGATGTGAAGAAATGACAATGACCTCTACAGATAGAGGATTTAATATTAGCAGCATAACATCTGTTAATACCTGTTGGCACCATGGAGACAGCAGTGATAGAAAGTCAATATAGATAAGGACTGGTTAGGTTTAAACCCCCCCAAAAAAATACTTGGTAAGGGGCAACAGCATAATAATATGGCCTTGATTAAAGTTATGAAACACTGTGTTGTAAAAAGTACTCCGATGGGACGTCCGTCTCCCACTGCCCAGGTTGATGTTGTGAAAGGTAGTGTTGGACAACCAGGACTGCACACCGTCCTTCAGCTGCAATGGGTCAGTGTCCCCCACCTGCCCCCTGATGCGGACAGGCTAAACAATCACCACCACCTGTTGAGTAATGTTGTTCAATCGAGGAATTAAGGAGCCCAAGATTGAAAAGGATCCATTTTGATTTATATGAGCATTGTGTCCGTGGTGCCGCCACGTTTGCTCATCTTAACCATCACTGTACATCATGCTGTGAAGAGTTGGTGATTAGGTCGTACATTTTTGGTGGAATCAAACAGTTGCTGTTAGCTGTTGTTTTTTTTGTTAAGCTTAAATTAAGGAGTGTGTAGATTGCCCTCGTTTTGTTATTATCCTGCAGTTGCTGTTGGCATCAGGATAAATATTTGTGACAGGCTCTTTCTGCATTCTGGAGTCACAAAGACGTGATGTCTTTGTGAGCTCAAGACACCAGTTTGTGTGTGCTTGAAAAGCAAAATACAATTTTTGGTCATTTTAAGGTATTTTTAGGTGCTGAAAACATAGTTTAAGAATGGATTTGGGGATAAATTTTGAACTATTTCAGTTACTTTATCTGTTTAAACTCCTAATCGTTGGATATTTCTACTAGAATAATCTGCTGTTGTAGAAAAGATTTTTTTCCCTATATAAACTACTCATACTTCCTTGTCAAGTGGCATGTTGTAATCTCAGACATACAGTGTGGAATGCCTCAACTCTAAATGATTCCCACTGAGCTCATCCTAGTGACGCTCAACAGCCACTTCTTTGTTTAAGAGTGTCTTCTTGTAGTTTATCAATTTAACAACAGCGTTGGAAAAAAGCCACGATTGTGTGTACGCGATCAAACAAGCTATACCCTAGAGTGGAGAAATGTAGACTTCCTCAAAAGGAAGCTATGAAAACAACATGTAATAGTACTAGAATCTGCATCACATAAAAGCAGGGGATTTCATCCATGTTAAAGAAATTGAAGGCTGTTTGAGTCTGCTGACATGACACAGGGGCCCATTCAGATGGCTGACAAAAGCTCATTCATATCCAAGGATGCACTTCTTGGTGAATAAGAGTAACCATGAGCAATGTGATATAGCGAGTACTAAGGCAGTCATTTGAGTTCGGTAAAACCAAAGCTTGAAATTGAAAAATACTTCAGAGATTCAACTGTAACGCTTCCTGAACGGCTTTGTTATGGTTATGATTTGGTTCTTATGTGGAAGCAAACAGCTTTAAAACAAAAAACAAAAAAACAATTTGGCCTAAAAGTGCACGTAGTGACAAGAGGACATGCAGTGAAGCAAACAACAAAATTTCCAAAGGCTTCTACACACAAAAAATAAATAAATAAATAAATAACAAGGAAAGAGTGTCCTCTGACTCTGGCCGGTATGGACAAATGGGTGCTGCCGTGTCCTTGACATTGTGCTGAACGCTACCTGCTAAGAGGCAGCAGAAAAATAGATGAAGCCTGCCACTCCGAGATGAACACAGCAGCTGTCCTTCAACCAAACCAACTACAGCTCTTCTAACTTCCAAGTTTACTTCTCGAAAGCCATCAGAAGGTGGAGACCTCCACGAAGGAGAGAAAAATACTGCTTACTACAGTATACTCTGCTGCCATTTGACTGGATCAGTTTTTACAATGTGGGAACCATAGCAATTATTTCTGGAACAATTACATATTTTTCCATCAAAGGAAATTTTTTATTGAACAGGAGAAAACCTTGGGCCACCTGCCTGGAACAAACTCCTACATACAACAGACGATGCTTTCAAAGAGTGAACTCAAGGTGAAGACCATACTGGGTACTGGGTGGCTTTTCCCAGCAGCTGTCTGTGGTTCTGTTAAACAAGACACATGGCTGGCAAGCACTGATTAGCAACTGATTAGCAACCGAACAAACCAAACACACACACACACACACACACACACACACACACACACACACACACACACACACACACATTTTGCACAGATAGAAACAATACTGCTCTTACGGGAGGTGGTGGTGAGGTAATACTGCAGATAATTCAATCTAATTATTAGTTTGACTATACTGTGCGGAGAGATTAGCTCAGTAAAATTTAAAACATGTATTATTTAAGCCTACAGAAAAAGGTGCACAAGCCACAAAAACAAAGACAAGCATTGAAGTACTTTGTCCCTTTAACTGAGGCTTTATGAATGAAAACTGGTCCTTGATGGAGTATTTTAAAGCCGCCACGACAAGCATCAGTCATGTGTTGAGACAAAGACATGTGAATGTCACTGAAACTGTTTGGCTTTCATCTTTAAAATCCATGGAAACCAGTGCAAACACACCAACAGGAGGGGGACAGGGACATAAAATGAAAAGCAATGGTTCCCGAGGCTGGTCTGTCTATACTATTGGTGCAAACATTAACATTACAATTACAGTATCAGTGTAATTATGGTTATTAAAGCCTGGTGTCAGTACATTCCTGGGGCTATTCTGGTGACTCAACTGCTGTTAGTGAGGCATATGGGAGACCCTCCATGATCGACCCACAACTAGTATCATTAGGAGACCATAACACACACTCACACATGCTAAAGAGACGGAGCAAATATCCAAAAACCTGAGCATGCAGGGAAAATTGAAAAATATTTACCGTCATTTTGAGACAAAAACATGATTATATAAAAGATACAACTGTTCTGTGTATTCATGAATGAAAACAATACACTGACACACACACACACACACACACATTAATTATATGCAACACATGGACACATCTGAGGAAATACACTGAATGCAAGGGTAACCCTGAGACACTTCATTTACATTCAAATCACCCTCTACCTTTTGGCGCAGATACAGTGACAACTCTCCCCCTCACATGCTCACACTCTCACCATTATAACACACACACACACACACACACACACGTATATGTATATAGATAGAGATTTCTGAAACGCTCACCCCCTCCTGAGGTGCTGGTGGCTGAGGAATTGCCACAACCCATTTCGCATCGATGCAGCCACCGTCCAAGCAGAGGGGTAGATGTTTAACGAGAAGAAGTAGAGTCAGGAGGCGGGCAATGGGGAGATGAAGAAACACATTGAAAGAGGAGGAGAAAGTGAGCGAGGGGAAGAATTAGGAAGGTGATACACTGGGATCTCCTGTGCTCGTGTCCCCCCCTCCTCTCTGTCTCGTGTCTGTCCTCTGTGCAATGCAATGGAAAAGTGAGAGTGGAGTGAAAGCATGGAGAGAGAAGCTTTTTATACACACATAATGGAAGAGAGAGAGAGACAGGAAGATGCTATGCCCTCATATGATTTGCTCTTTTCCTACACCCTGACATGGTTGCCCAGGAAACCGGGGGAAAGGAGGTGGAGGGTGGGGGGAAATTCAACCAATAGGGAGCCTCTTTTTCATAGAAAAATGAGGAAAAGTTAAATGCATTCATTGAGCATCAATACATCAGCCTGTGTGTATCTGAAACATCCTGTAAAATCCCCAAACTGTCTTTGTATGATAAAATAAAAAGGACCACATTCATGCTTTTCCATGGATTGGACACGCACACACCAACATGAGAATCAGTTACAGAAAGACACTGGAAAAACCTTCAACAGTCTTTTTATAAAACCACAAGGGTCACGCTGGGGTCAGTTATCGCCCCCAATAAATCTCAATACATCTCTTTTCCTCTCTTCAGTCACGCCACTGTGAGCTCTGACAAGATGAGTGCAGTCACATGAGAGGAGTTTCGACAGAGGCAAAAGCTGCCAAACACTGAGTTCTCCAAGGAGGCTGTTGGGTGCTTTTAAACTGACCTCTCTGAGGCACACAATGCATCAACTATGATGGGAGTTCTTATTTGTACTACATGTTGCACCCGGGGTTCCCCATGGTTTAGCTTTGGGTCCCCTGTTGTTCACCAACAACTCTCTTTTTTCTCAAGGGACAGCGCACACCAATGAACATGTCAGCTTTTAAATCTGTGCAGCTATGGCAGAGATAGCTAGAGGGCTTAGATTTCATCCAAACAATTACACTAAATATGGTACACTGTAGCGACATAGATCATGATATCTAAATCGTAAAAAAAAAAAAACACACCAGGTGTCAAACCACAGTTGTGTTGACCCGCCCATGCCATCTCACACATCGCACAACATACCACAATATACAACAATACAGTACAATAGAAAATATATCACAAAATATCTGCTTTTGCAAAAGGATACACACACGTATCAGGATATTTTGTTCTTAATGCACAGTTAAATTCTATGTAATGGTAAAAGAGGAAATGCACTGAATTTGATCTGAAACCTACTTTGAATGGCCAGAAACCTTAAGGGATATTATTCTCTCGAGACGGAGGAAGTGATCAGCCTCTTCCTGACACTGTAACCTAGAATGGTAGTCAAACTGAATTAGGCTCATAGGATTGTACTATCTCAAACCACATTTTAACTTTGCAAATAAAATCTGTAAATTCTGAAAACTGGTGGAAGCTACAGTATGTTCCTTTCCTTGCTTGACTCTGGTGATCTGTTAGACATGCTGTACAGTCTAAGCATGACTCTGTCCACTGATGACTGGCCATGATTGGCTTTGCACGTACTGTACTCAGTCATTGCTGGCATACTAATTTAAGTCTATGCGTGGTCTGCTCCCTCTTACCCGGGTATGTCTCACTCTGGTATTCCTGCTTACCTTAAAACAATTCCTTACTGAAGGCTTGAACTTAACTGTTTTCTGCCTCAGCAGCTTGCAAAGAAATTCGCTGCGAGATGAGCTGATACTGATTACGGCATTCAAAAAGGGTTTGCTGGCAAATTCAATTTGAACTTGTAATTGCTTCCTCGGCTTGATCTTTTCCCTCCTGCCTGTCTTTTTTTATGAATCTGTGAGCTGCCTCTTTGTGCTTCTTTCCATGTGTTTTAAATGTTTACTGGTATATTGTCTGACGCAGTTGCAGTAATTTTGCCGGGGACTCCCTTGAAATAGCGATCCCATCATATGAATAAAGTTTTAACACAGCCTTTTAAAAAATAAGTAGGCAGCCCTCACAGATGCTTTTGACAGATTGATTATAGTTTGAACAGGCTGTAAACAGTGTTTCACCAGCACATGATTCATTTTATGAATTATCAAACTACATGAAAAATCTTGTCTAAAAATACATGTAGAGTTTATTTCCAAGGATTGTATGCGATTAGATACCATTCAACCCACCTAGAATGAACAAAACAGCTGTTTCTGTTTCAGGCAACATTTTGATTGATTAGACAGATCTGTTGGCGCCACATAGACTTGGGGGGTCAGTTTTGAGAAGCGGGGCTTCCATTATGGTCCTACTAAACTCAATAATTAGAGATGTTTAGTGGGAAGCTTTGCTCCTCCATCAGCAGTCAAATGATAAGAGAAGTGTGAGTGTGAACGGTTGTCTGTCTCTATGTGTTGGCCCTGCGATGGACTGGCGACCCGTCCAGGGTGAACCCCGCCCCTCGCCCATAGACGCTGGGATAGACTCCAGCCCCCCCACGATCCTTAACAGGAATAAGCGGAGATTGGAGATTTCACCTTCACGTTGGTGGAGAACCTCAGTCATTCAGACAACTGAACTTCTTGAACATGTTTCATCTCTAAGTCAAAAGGTTAATTGTACTTTTGGTTTTCCAGCCATGTTGGCGGCACTACTCAGAGAACTGGCGGTCAGTCACTCTACCTGTTCGACCTTCCTCTACCTCACCTTTGGTATTTTATTAATTCAATAATTCACCCATTCAGCCCACTACATTCAACTTTGGAATTTTCATCGAACTCAGTGCAATTCATCTCCCCTCAAAGACCGACAGAGGGGTAAATCTCAGTTTTTCCAATGTTTTTTTTTTTTTTGATGACAGATGCACAAATGTAACTTTTAGATTTCAATCAGCCAAATCAGAACTCTGCAAATACACCTGATAAATATCTGCATGTTTATCACATTATTAGGAATATATTAAAAACCATGATCACGTCAGAAAATTCCTGTACCAGAAAATAATAAGTTGAGCACATTTAATGACTCTATAACATTATAACTTATTCTGTGTCATAAATTATTTCTGCCTGGACGGCGCTGTTGCTGGCCCTTTTAGACGATACTTTGATTATGGGAGCTATACTACATTCATATACCATGAAATTATGGACAAAAATAGTTTAAGATTTTGGTCCAAGATACTAAATTTCATCAAAATTATTTAAAAACACTTGATGAACACTTAGATGTTATATTTTCATGGAAAGAAGTGCTAGTCTTTTGTATTTGAGAACACTATCTTTAGTTAAATTAAGATCTGAACAAATATTATGTTACTGGAAGGTGTTATATTCTCAGCAGCAACATTTTCATGAAATAACTTATTACATCATCCAACAGAAGATATTATGGCATCAGCCCATGGATTTTTGGACAGTTATTATCGACTGTTATATTCCTTTAGCATTAGAAGTAAAAAGAGATTTTGGTAAGTGTACTTTGATTCCCTGGTAAATATTGGTAATTTAATGTCCCAGACTCAGGCTTTTGTCTCTTTTAATGTAGCAGTCTGCTCTGTTTTCTTCCAACATGTCTGCGCTGTCTCCCAAGTGTCCTCAGTCAGCTGACGCTCTGCTTTGGTTAACTCTGATAGTTCCACTGCCATTCAGCATCTCTTGTTACAGGCCAGACTGAGCCGAGGCAGCAAACACCGAATCATCGAAGTCGGGAGTGGAAGGCCTCGTCTGATTAGAGCCTCATCTTCACCAATTAAAGAAGCAGCATCTCACCGGGGAGGAGGCTTGTGCTCCTGCTCCGGCTGCCAGAGAGTTTGATGAGGAGGTGATGCTTGTCATGACTTGCCTACTTTATCCGATGAAGACCTACACCCCATCTCAACAAGTCCCTTAGACCAAGGTTTCCCACTTCAAGGACCGCCTATTCATACTTCTGACAAGCCCGGGGGTTAAGAAAGCTTAAGATCCCAGATCATTTTGACGAATCTGCTCTACACTGATGAGCCAATTGAAAAATGGAAAATAAATCCAACTATAACACAGGCAGGAGCTCTGGAAGTAAATAAATACAATTTAAAAAACTGGTTCTTTAAAAAAAATGTATGTGCATGTCCTTTAAGAACATTCCATTGTACAACAATGTCTAATGTTACTGGCTAGCTTGCCAAGCTGGCAATGAGGATGTTAAATAAATGTTCTATCATGTTTTTGATTCATATTGTACGTTACTAAAAAATGAATTTCCCACTTAAAAAGCTAGCCTCAACTTGACAGCATTGGGCAGCCCACTAGAGGGGGCTCACGGCCCACCATGGGCCACAGCCCAGTGGTTGAGAAACACTAAGACCTCTAGTGAGCTCTAAAGTGCCCCAGATCTAGTACAAATGGTGCATTTCATCTGCTTAAATCTCTTAAATTGTTGTTTTTGCCCCTGAGATTAAATTCTCTGAAGTGATTTCCTTGATAAAGATATATTGTTATTTTAAGAGGGAAATTCTCAGAATGGACACACCGCAGCGGATGTTAGTCAGGGTATTGGTAGGAGGAGAGTGTGAGACTATAGTCACCAGTACCAACCTTTTCATCCATGATGTAATCAGTCAAGAAAATTATTTCATTTTATTTATTTTTTTTTTACCCTGGATGTTAGTGCAATGTGCAGGAAGAGATGAAATTAGTGAGCCCCTGGCTCCAACAATACTCAGTACATCTCCTGCTCTGCGAGTAATTTGAAAAATACAACCGAGGCAAAACAAGATGAGAGCAGAAAGATGATTACTACAAGGACACAGTGAGCAGATCCATCTCCAGGCATGTGCTTGGTTGACGGTTGTTATCAAGCCTTGAACATATTTCCACTGTTCATGTAGCATCATGTCCTTTAAGGTTCGCCAGAAACCTCAGAACTTGTTTGACAGGAATCAACTGAAAACTGCCATGACAAAAATTAAGGTGCATCTGGATTAATAGTTCTATTAGCCATGGTTCCAAGGTTGTTAAGACCTAACAGTTTTGTTTTTTTTGATGTGATGAATTAAATGTGTTTGTCATTTGTATTGCTGATGAAAAGCAAACAAGCACACTGTTGATGTGACTTTGAATTCTGATTGTATTGTTTGTTGCAGCCAGCAAAACAAAAACACACAGTCATTAGTAATAAATGCAAAAACACATTGTTGAAAAAGGAAATACCGTCGTATGTTAAGTGTTATGGTTGTGTCTGAAAATACTTTTACTATTTTGATATTTTTCTATTTTGAAAATACTAATTCAATTTTCGTTTCAACATCAAAAATTTGAAAATGTCATTTAGAATGCTGTTATGAGAAAAATAAAATGGTGTAATATAAAAATAGTACAGTACATTATTCGTGTACTGCATGTAAGGGTTTGAGGTACCTGCTTTGAGGTACATTTTCAATTTCTAATACATTGAACACGAAAAAGATTGTAGTTTTACCCATCCTTTTCTCTGACTTTATCTGAGAAATGGGGTTGTAAAATTTCATGTAAATGCTTGTAGATGTGGTACCATTATTGTGAGCCTGCTCATGCACTTTTACTTCATATACAGTTTCACACTGCAGGTCCTGTATTTATGGTGATGCACCTTTTTTTTGCCTTCTACCATTTTAGCTGTTCTATTCACCTTAAATCAACCAAGGATTCAAGGTACTAGGATTTATTTTATGCAATTGACGGTTTTGTGTAAGTGTCTCAATTTATAGCTCGACCATGAACGCTGTAATTCTTCTTACGACCACAGGGGGCCACTGTTTATGTTAAAATCCGAAAACGTAGCCTTTCTTTCAAAGCAGTGAGGCCTCGCCATTAAACAAAGAACATATTTAGACACTAATTAAATCCCAAACTATACAAATGTATCGTTTAAATGCTCTTATTTTGATACCCTTTAGACACTACAGGCCTCATAGCTCTATTAGTCGCTTCGATTAAGGATGTAATTAGCTTTGGAGCGTGAACTGGTCCGGCCTCCTACGTGTTTCTCTCTCTGGCGCAGAGCACTCTGGGAAACCGAGTCCACGCTCTAAATAATTCAAGCCCTATTTCCCTTCTTCCCCATCACCGCCAACAAGATGCCGGCCGTACATCACAAACTGCTTCTGGAGGACGCTCTTCAGGACAGTCCTCAGGTAGGCCTGTGCTGGGTTTATTATGTTTCGAGACGAAACTGATACATTAAAGACACTACGTGCTGAAGTTAGCTTACTAGCGCTGACGGCTCCCGTTGTAGGCTGTTTCCATTAGCCGATGACAGCTCTCAATTGTCACATTGTTATGGGAATGTAGAGCCGCAGTAGGAATGGCTGGACCCTCCTGCTGTAAACAATACTGTAGTTAGGAAGCTAATCACAATTGTCGTTGTTTGTATGTCTCCGTTGTCGTCTAGACATCGCTCGTCACAGTCTGTCCTCTCTCTTCTCTGCTATTGTGGTGAACCGTAAGATTCAGAAGATGTCACGACTACAAAGAATGGTCATCCAGAATTCCGCAACCTTTTTTTTAATTACTAATATTTGCAACGTCGCATTAAGTATTTTCTGGAGCCAAACTGGGCCCGATTCACATGATGTGGGAGGGGTTTCCATTATCGGACTCCATTGGAATTAGTCAGTACCCTGCTGAGGGAAGCATTGGCGGCTATGAGTAATTAAAAGCATGTTGGATTCAAGTTGTTCACCTCCTAGACTGCATGCATTGGTGTGTGCAACACAGAACACCGAGGAGTGTGTTATTATGCACATGATATATATTTGTATTTTCAGTCTGTTGCATCACCCTTCCTCTCTGCAGAGCTGACCTCTAATGGGTCTGCTTTAAGTGCTGCTCATGCTGGAGGCTCACTTCCCTCTAAGTTTTTAAATGTGCTCTCTTCCATTATGAGGTACACTCAGTACCCGCAGTAAACTATTAACACGACTTATTTTCAAGGTTCACATGATCGTGCGCTGACTGTGTATCATATCTTTCTGGTCTCAAGTCAAGTGGAGCAAATGTAAACAGACTTTAGCCAATGGGTGTGTTCATCCTTGCCGTGCTGGAGCTGCCTCACCCTGCTGCACCTGTTCACCTACTCCCACGTTTGCATAGCAAAATTACTACGCCTTTCGTTTCTCCTCAGGTTTGCATCAAAGTTCACATTTCGTCCCCTGTTTTTGTTGTTGTCGTTTTATAAACAAATCTGGTCAAAGGTTTTTCTTTGGCATTTTATTGTGTGGCTTTAAATTGTAAGCGTGTTTGAACCTGAGAATTCTGAAAAGAACGGAAAAAATAGCCACGATGATCATGAGCAGTCCAAGATCACTTCACAAAAAGTCTTAGTTTGTCTGACCCAACAAGACCAAGACGAGACCCGTGACGACACATCAGACAATGTTAAGCCTCTGTTTTTGGATGTTAAGCTTTTACTGGTATTCATAACTATCCGACTGGTCATTTCCTGTTCTCGTTCATCAAAAGTGGGAGTAAACCCTTTGTCCCACAGACTCGCTCTTTGCTCAGCGTGTTTGAGGAAGATGCTGGCATGCTGACAGAATACACCAACCAGCTGCTACAATCCATGCAGCGTGTGTTTGGAGCTCAGGTACCAAACTAAACACACTCACACACACACACACACACACACACACACACTCACACACACAATATTCTTATATCTGTATGTGTCTATGTGAAACAAAGCATGAAGAGAAATATTTGATGTACATGAACAGCATTTTTACATCCAACAAACTAATGAAACAGACTTTTAACCCCTAAATTAAAATGCATGCATTTTTCCATTTTTCTCTTTTTTCTAGAGCTATTTAGTCATCTAGCGGTCATCAACCTGTCGATCATACAACACCTGGATGGTCTTTGATTTGTTTTTAAGTCATCTTTTCACACTGCAAGAGCATTGGGCCATCCAAGATATTATTATTTCTTTTCTTAACGTCATCAGTTATGATCCCAATAATTATATTGTTACCTCGTTTCTGTAGAAGTCCCATTGGAAAATTAAATACATCTGTGTGTGGATCGGTAAAATTACACAGAAGCAGTTAAATTAGCAAAACTAATGTGGAAAGTGATTCACAGTGAGCTTCAAAGCCCCTTTCAGGAGCTGCATCAGCTTAGATTTTGATGTGATTAAATTCCAATCCATCAATCAATCAATAAGTAATTATATCATCATGTTGATTTATGTAAAGTATGAATTGATGTTTTTTCAAATCTTTCCATATGATGTTGAGCAAACACCTTTTAAAATGTTTGTTTTCTGAATGGAGTTCAGTTTTGGTCAACTACAGTAGATTTGTCATGGTGAGGTGTTCAAATACACCCCAAAAAATATGACAGAAGTATTCCCTCTTTCCAGGAACTTATGACCCAGTTGCTCACCGACCATGTCACAAGGCTGGTGGGGGTCAGTCCAAAGAAAATAGCTCCTAAATGAAACTCCTTATGACAGTTCATGAGTTACCAGGCCTCAAGGCAGGCTATAGGCAAAAGAAAAAATGTGGTTAGATTGTGGGGTGAACTGTCCCTTTTAAGACAGATTTTCTGTAATTTACTTTGTAGGCATTTTCCAGTAATGATGTGTAAATGATGACGAAGCAACACGCTCAGATTCACATTATATGATTCTCATGTTCCCCCGAAGACCTCTCCAAATGGTGTGGCACCGGTAGTGATGGCATTTACCAGACCTACCCAGGGAGTTTTCATTTGATCTCCGCATCACTACACGCTCCTTCACTTCCTGTTTATTCTTTCATGATTTACATGAGTTGTAGAGAGAACGAACCACAGATTTGCCAGAAAAATCCCCAGTAATCCAGTTTGCTAACTTCTCTTTTTCACTCCTTCTTTCCCCACACAGAGTGAGATGGGATTAGCCACAGAGCAGCTCTCACAGCAACTTCTGGAATATGAGAAGAAAGTAAGCATTGTTGATGGCGACTAAATCCTACAAGGATTCTTGTTGCTAATTTGGGTGAAATACCGACCTTTTTTGTAACAACATGCAGAGCGAAAATTTCTTGACGCGACACACCTAGTAATTGCTGTCACACACACCCCCCCACTTGTTAATTTGTGTGTAGAATGCATTTCTCTGCACGTGCTATTCTTTGAAATCCCAGCATGAAAGAATTTGTCGACTGCTGGTACGCTGTTTTAAGTAGTTCACAAGAAGTTCAGCTGCTGAAGTCAAGACAGCGTCTATTAATTCACTCTGTACAGCCTTTGTTTCAAGTTGTTGACTGCACATTAGATGTAATGGAAGGTTTTGGTTTTGTTTTTATCTGAGCTTGAATTTTTGGGATCCACAAAGTGAAGTGATGTGCTAGATTCCTTCGCAGAAATGTGTATTTTAAGTTTAAATCCATGTTATATTATGCAGTTTGATAGTTTGTCCCCTCTCTTTTTTCCGTCTAGAATTTTGCCCTTGGAAAAGGCGATGAGGAAGTAATCACCACACTGCAGAGCTTCGCCAAATCAGTCGGGGAGGTGAGGCCTGTGTTTCATTGTTTTATGTGCAGGTCTATGGGTGCGCTCTCACAGCAGAGAAGACGGATATTAAACAACACAGACATTCCGGTGTTTTTTATGTTTCAAAGCATATTGCAGTAGCGACCAGAGAAATTACTTCAATATGAAAACCTGAGCCTCTGAGACTTAAAACCAGTGTAAAACCAGAACTAGTTTTATTTAAAATAGATTAAAATGAGCGTTGGATTAAACCAGGACCGGGTTTAGTCTCCTTGTAGACTATTTTCTTCTTCATTACTTGTGGGGGATATAGATCTAAAACTAAATCATAACATTTTTTGTATCATTACAATTGGTTGTATGAAAAACAGTCCTATGAAACACTTCGGCCGCTGGTCACATCAGCATAGAGTCTCGAAAGCCGTGCAAACACAAAGGTTGACTTGAAATTAATTCTGATCGTCACTGAATGCAAAACAGTACCAAGTAAGTTGGCTAGAAAATGACAGTAACTGGTGGTTCGCCTTGTCGCTCATGTGGGAGAGCATCCGCCACGTGTACTGAGGCTGTGAGCCACTCGAAGGAGCTGCAGGATTGATCAGTCATCAGTAATCGCATGATTCCCAACTTTAACAAACAGAAAAAGTTACTTTGAAAAGATACTTTTTCTCTGTAAAAGTGGACACAACATTAAAATAAAGCAAATGTAACTAGAGCAGCATATTAAGGATATAGAACTACAGTTAACAGAGGAGACACTAGATGGCGAACGGTGCTGTACAACAACAGCTTGAGTTCCCTGTCCAGCAGAAGACCTCCAGGACATACAGTTGTGATGTCACCAGACAGCAGAAGGCCTCCAGGACATACAGTTGTGATGTCATCAGACACCTTGGAACAAACTCCATTACATTCTTATCACTTTTAAAACTATTTCCAAGTATCTACAATGAAATAAATGAAAATGAAATGAATCGATGCCCTGTAATGTCAAGTCAATGATGGAATCAGGACCTTGAACTCTAAAGTTATATCGAATCACAGATTGTGAAATTTCTAAACTCTCCTAATAGGGATAAAGGAGGTAGATGTGATGCCTCTATCACAGCGGAGGGAGGGATGGATGGATGGAGTCAGTAGAGGATGGATGAAGGAAGCAGTGGATGGATGGATGTGTGGAGGGCAGCGGAGGCTCAGGTATATCAACAAAACAGATGGTCCTGTCGTTTTCAGCCACGGGTGTTCACACAGACCTGCTTCGTCAGCGCTCTGGATTCCCAACACGCACGCGCACACACACTTACACTCGTCTGCTCAGAGGACACAGGTTGATGGTTTGTTTGACCTTACTTCATCCTTTACAAAGGGGACCTCTTTTCACTGTGAGAATGAAGATCACTTCTGCGCCTAATCCTGTGAATTAATACTTGCCAAATCCTTCATTTGTTCAGACCACATGTCAGGTTTCTCGAGCTGGTAGTAAATAATTATTACAGTTTTTGTTTGAGTTTACAATAAGTGGTCGTGTTTTCAATATCAGAGTAAACAGCAGGGTTCATGACTTTCCTCGTGTTTACTTTGTGGCGCAGCAGTTTCTCTGGAAATGTGACTTTCCATCTCACTGCAGGAATAACAGGCAGTTTTTGTCACTGTACATATTAAAATCAACGGAAATCCCTCAAGATGTTTGGCAAGGATTCCTCTCTCTACTGTTTGTGTCCTTCATAGAAATGCTTGAGTTTTTTTTTGTGTGTGTTTCTTTGTCATGCAGCTGAACTCGCTCCACTCTGAGTTAGCCAACCAGATGGCTGACAGCATGGTCTTCCCCCTGATCCAGTTCAGAGAGAAAGACCTCACAGGTAGGGGCACGCACTAAAACTACATAAAAAGGAATTGTCATAATGTATTTCATCATAATACCGCGGCTAATTATTCATCTGTTCTCTGCATTTGTGTTCTTAATATCAAAAACGTAAAATAACACACTTCACCTCATTCGTGAAATTTTTTTCTTCACCCTCAGTGTAGTCTTACAGTCAAAAAGCAAATCCGGAACTATTTAACTCCTTGCCCCTGGCGTCTGTTGTGTACCTCTTTGCAAGACTGTGTGATTGACAGTTACATGAAGTAAACAATAGATGTCAGGAGGAGATTACAAGAGGCCACCAGGCTTTGATTCCTGTCTGTCAGACTAAATCGAAGGTTGAAAAGAGTCCTATATTGTGTAAGATTTTTTTTTAATAATGAGGCTCAAATTCTGTCATTCATGCACACTTATCGCAAAAACTTCCTATATTTTCTAATTTTGCAGAAATAAGTACGCTGAAGGAAATATTTGGCATTGCCACTGATGGTAAGTTTGATTCTTTATGAGCTGCGGACTCAGAAGGATGAAGTTGTAGTCGAGGCACTCTCTGATCCTCACATCTACCCTCCTCACCTGCAGAGCACGAGGCTGCAATGGTCAAGTACAGCCGATTACCCAAGAAGAGGGAGAATGAGAAGGTAGAGTTACCTGGAATTGATCACAAATTGCTGTAGTGCTCTTGTAATGGGAGTGTTTGAAGTATTAAGATGGAATATTCATTTGCTGCGTTTGTTTAATGTTTAATGCCATGTACGTGGTGGATTCACAAGTTAATCCAACTACAACTGCCAAAAAAAAAAAAAAAAGCTTCTTACCCTCTCCTTTGTGTACAGCTGAAGGCAGACTTGGTGAAAGAGGTGGCCTACACCAGGAGGAAGCAGCACTCCGCTTCACTGCAGTATTACTGCGCCCTCAATGCCCTGCAGTATCGCAAGAGAGTCGCTATGCTGGAACCCATGCTAGGCTACTCACAAGCTCAGGTGCCAAGAAACAGAACTGGTTATCAGCATTCAATTCCAGTTTTCTGTTTGGAGGAACACTTGAACTTTGGGGAGAAACTCCAAAGGCATTATCCTGTAGTTGGTAACCAAGTGATTATGTGCCCGCTGCTATTCACAGTGACATGAGAAACGAGTGAATGACTCCACCTCTTATCTCTTAGATCAGCTTCTTCAAGAAAGGCATTGAGCTGGTGTCTAAGAAGATGGACAACTTCCTCTCCTCTGTGGCCAATATGACTCAGAAGTAAGAACGATTTTACAAACATTCACAAGTGAAGCACAGCATTTTCAGTAAAAATCCTCCTTTTCTGCTCAGTGTTTTTGTGATTTTATAGAATATTCCTTTAATTTAATATTCCATTGCTGAAAATATTTAATATATACAGTGTAATGTGTAACTCTGTTTCAATAGACAACATTTAATCTTGTGTTGTGTTTAGTATCCAGGCCCAACTGGATTCGGAGGCCGAGGCCATGCGCTTGTCCCAGAGGGAGCTTCTGTCTGTGGAGGACACGGTCTACATGCCAGATAAGGACACTGAGCCTGTCAATCGCACACTCGTCCAGAAGGCTGGCTACCTCAACATTAGGAAGTACGATGGAATGCGCTCTTTATCCTGCTATCATGAATCCAGCACTGTTGTTCTTAGAGTTGCGCCAGTTCTGATATCAGCATGGGAAATTCCTCCCTTTGGAAGTGTGGACTGGTGTGCATGTGAATCTAGACACTGATCTGATGCCACGTAATTTATTAGCCCTGAAACATGAGCCTGCTACTTCCCCAGCTAGCTCAGTTATCGCTGTATCATATCACATACAGGAAATCAGCTGTTCTGCCTCTCTCCAAACAAGTAGCCTGCACAGGAAGTCCTGCTGCGCGTCCATGGAGTTAGCACAATGTCTGCAATATGACTGTTTGTCATTAAATTATCCCACCAATAAAACAGCGAGGTGTGGGCTATCGAGGCTGTAGTTCAGAGGGCAACTGCCAGAACAAATTTCTTCTCTATCTTCATTCCCTGTATGTATTTGTTTATGTTATAGAAATGGTTTAGCCTGAGCCAGGTCGTACAACAATAATGTAATCATGCAATCCTGTCGCATGCATGCAGGGTTGTCCGCCTACATCTGCCCCCTTCCATTTCTTGGTAGTCAAAATGTTGATGTGTGTCTTGGAAGGAAACATAATGAACATTTGAGTAGCAGGCAATGAATCTTTGATCATTTTTTT
Source organism: Aulostomus chinensis (assembly GCF_037954235.1). NCBI lineage: Eukaryota > Metazoa > Chordata > Actinopteri > Syngnathiformes > Aulostomidae > Aulostomus > Aulostomus chinensis. Next base: position 24,187,761 of record NC_141326.1, read on the forward strand.
GCAACTGAAACTTTTCTTCTTTTCTTCCTGAGACCTGAAATCAGCTGCATCATCAGGCTAAATCAATATACAGCAGTTACAATCGATTTGGAAAAATTAAAAAAAAATGACCTAACATGAAATATGCTCCTCAAAATATGCACAAGCAAAGTAAACAGTAAGTCTGTCACAGCAGACAAGATGGGCCAGGTAACATGTCGACAGTGTGCATTGTCAGGGTTTTGCACAAAGGATGTATGAGAAGGGAAACTTCCTTTATGGCTCTGGGGGTAGAACTGCAGCGCAGCCCACAATGTGATTTAGAGAAATGTCAGAGCTGTCAAACTCTGTCTCTCCCTCATATACATCCAAAGTCTTTGACAAATGTCTGTGACACAGGAGAAAAGGTTTCCGCAAAATGCCATTCTGTTTAATGACACATCCAACACATACGAGCAAGGACACACACACACACACACACACACACACACACACACACACACATACACTGTCAGCTGCCTCAAATATTTGTCAAATGAAGCCGAGTCTAGGTGATATAAGGAACTGCGTCACCTGCAGCCGCAGCATGACACACGCGCTTGCATATTAATCAAAACAAATTAATGGAGGTTTTTTTTTTCTTTAACAGAATTTTCAAAACAAACAGATAAGCAACTGGAATTAGTCATTGTTGCGTGTCCGTGACGGGTGCAGGCATACGTATGTAACAGTAGATGAACTGAAATGGTTGGGGGGAGGTCAAAGGTCAAGTCACCGATAAACACACATTGCGTAGGCATGAACATAATGCAGTTCTTTTATTATATGAATATTTTAGTGCATATTCAATGTTTTTTTCCTTATTCAATAGCCTCCATGTCAAGTTAAGTTACTCCACATGAGTACCAGTTATTAGAAGTTTAGGCCACACCTCTTTTTCTTGTATTTTATTTTCTGACAACTATTTTGTCTACTTCTTTTGTGCTTGCTAGACTGAAAACATCAAAATTTCTAATCCTGAGCACATTCATGCAAGTTCCTTCCTCCATTTCAAGAAATCTAGGGATATCTTTTGTCCATCCTTCTTTACTCTTAAATCTGACATCCGTACAAAGACTGAAGTCGGACCCGGATTCACAGGAACTGCAGTATCATTCTGCCTGGGTGCCTTGCTGCACTCAGACAGAAAGCTGTTTTTGTTGTCTGAGTTCTCTAGAGACTTTTGAAATGAAATGTATTGAGTCAAAGGGGCTTATGTCATGATCCACAGTAGAGGATTTAAGTGTACAAATAAAACAACTACATTTCTTTCACAATAAAATGCTATTCTTGCAACAAGTCCAGAAAAAAGCAAATATTTTACCTAGTACAAGATTATTTAAGGAGAAATGATGGACAACAAACCAGGGTCACTGGCATTAAGATTTTTGATATTAAATATACAACTTCCTCACACTTTTCCTCGATCTGTCTGCGGATTTATGTGTCCTTATTCCTTTAATGATGGTGAAAAGATTACTTTGCATTTTAAATCTCACTGCAACTCTTATCTTGTCTTTCTCATCTCTTCTCCAGTAAAACGGGCTTAGTCACCACCGCCTGGGACCGACTGTACTTCTTCACCCAAGGAGGGAACCTGATGTGCCAGCCTCGCGGGGCAGTGGCGGGGGGCATGGTCCTGGACCTGGACAACAGCTCTGTCATGGCTATAGAGTGTGAAGATAGACACTACTGTTTCCAGATAACCTCCCCCTCTGGAAAAACGTAGGCTAATGTATTTTTGAGAGTATATAGTGAGAAGCTGCTGAGTATGCTTTTTAATTCACTCCATTATTGATTCCAGATCAATGATTCTACAAGCTGAGAGCAAAAAAGAATACGAAGAAGTAAGTGATTTCTTTTTTTTAATGTTTTTCATCTCTTGGCTAAAATATCAGTGGTAAAAGAAAAGGAATCGCTGTCAAGACTCATTTGTGTGGTTTTCATATTTGCTTTTGTGCTCTGACACATTTGACTGGTCTGTCAAAGCTGCTATCAGTCAAATCATGTCAGGTGCTTCATGTCTGAGCCGGAGGAAGTCCTAATGTGAATCTCTGTGTTTCTTCCTCAGTGGATTTGCACAGTGAACAACATCTCCAGACAGATTTACCTGACTGACAACCCAGAGGTGAAACACACTGGCGTACAGTTAAACTAAAGACACCAACTAAACTCAGCAGGATGAAACATCCTGAGAAAGCAGGGACTGATAGGGGTTGTTTGTAGGGTTCCCTTCTCTTTGTTTTTACACCACTTAATGGCACACTTACTCTCTCTTTAAGAGTCAGTAAAAAAAGTCATGTTTTTTCCACGGAGTTCCTTTCCCCAGAAGTGTATCACTGCCTCGCAGCTGTCGTTTCCTTCACTGCCTTTCAATCCTGCAGTATTGGCTCTAATAAAATGTTGATCCCGGAGCTGAGTGTGACTCCTCGCCAGCTTAAAGTCTGGAGCTGCGTGGTTCTCTCATTCACCTTTTCTCCCTTCATGATAACCACTTGGCAGGATATTGTCAAGTTAAGTAGTAATCATGGCTTTTAGATACCTATTGTTTTGCATCACCTCTGACAAGTGTCCTGTCAGACAACCTTGAATTACATGTCAATCATTTCAGGAGCAAGGTTGGCTTTATAGTAGGAAATTTTATACTTGTACATGACATAGCAATGGTCATTTAAGGCCTCTTTGGAAATCAATGCAACAGAATTCCGAGACTTGGAAAATGGTTTGCATTTACAGAGTACTGGAGGCAAGAAGAACAATTTCTCGTGGGTATATTTAGCTCATCTGGTGGTTATAAACATTTACCCCTGGTGCCCTCAGCTTAGTTTTCTTGTATTTCTTCTTTTAAGAGTTTAAAACTGTATGCTTGCCCTCACTTTTACACACATAAATGATTTTCTGTGTTCTATTGCCATTAATTTGCACTACAGAGTTATTCACAAACTTTTAGTTCAGTTAAGCTCTGAACATTCCTCATGTTGTTTTGATCAAATCAACTCAGGAATCCCCCTTTTTATGGAACTTCACTCATTTTCATCATGTGACAACACTTTAGACCTGCATCCTCCAGTTGGTTTTAGAAGCGAGTCCCACTGATGCAGAGTGTTTTTGCTGATGTGTTGTAAGGCTGTGGCCATCCGACTGAACCAAACCGCCATTCAGGCCGTCACCCCCATCACCAGCTTCGAGAAGAGACAAGAAGGCTCACCCAACCCTGACAGGTCAGGCATGTTCGGATGCCTAAGGTTTCACATTTATCACCATGTCAGGTGTTGTTAATGTCATCCTGCATTGTTGTTGTTTTGGTTCTTTATGCCAGAATTGATTGAGAAACGCAGTATTAATGTTCGTGCAACACTGACAATGTGACATTTTCCTCTTTATGAACACTTTTAGTCATTATTAGTGATTACAGCTGCCACAGAGGCAATATTTTCAGTGGCGTTTATTTTTGAGGGTGTGTTAGAGACCAATGAAGAACTTAGCATCTTGGGACAGATTAGTCACAGCTCCACCTGGTGGCAGCAGGAAATGACCTACTTTTTCTACTAAATTGCTTGTGGAATAGGTTAAGGTTTTCTACCCTCATTAAAATCGGGCACTGCATGGAGAACTAATCTCCTCAGTCTGACAGAATACCAAACAGTAACTGTCAGAGTGTAACTAGCTCAAGTGTAACTCATCTGTGAATAATCCAGCACCAGCAGCGGGTTCACAGCCAGCGCTGTTTCCCTTCACAGTGAGAATGGATGACTCAATGAACTTCATTCAATTTACATGTAAACATTTGAGTATTAGATGCGACAAATGTCCCTTGAGTCAGTGATTTGGTTGATTCCAATAGTCATTCTGTCTGTGTCACCCCTGCAGAGCGAAGCCAGGAGGCGTCCACATTACCAGCAGCTCCCAAAAGACAGGAGCTGCTCCGGAACCAGAGGACCTGATCGCCCCCGGGACACCCATTCAATTTGACATCATGCTGCCAGCTTCCGAGTTTCAGGACCAGAACAGGGCCGGTGGGAGGTGAGGGCACTGATGAGCCAGGAAGCTTGTGTGGGCGCATGCCTTTGAGAAATAAGGAGGTGCTGCTGCTGGGTGATGATTTCCTGAAAGTCGACCTGATATTGGTTCATCATGTCATTTCCAGGAAGCAAATATTGCTTCTTAATGGTTCAGTCCAGGGGTTTAATCATTAGTTTGTTGTTGGGGTGTGTGTGTGTGTGTACGTGGGTTTGTGTGCTTCCTTCCTGACAGACGCACAAATCCATTTGGAGAAACAGATGATGACTGTTCCACTGAAAGTGACGGTAAACGTTTTCTTCGTCTGCCTGATATTTAATCATCCATTTTAGCTCTTGAAAACACTTCAGTGCTCCCGTATTCCTTATCTTTGCTGAACATGCGTGTTGATGTTGCTTGCGTGTGAGTGAATGTTGGTGTTTTTCCGTAGACTCCCTCCTGCAGCAGGTGTTCGCCGTGCGCTTCCTGGGCTCCATGGCGGTGCGCTGTGGCAACAATCAGGAGGTGATCTACGAGGCTATGAGGCAGGTGCTGGCGGCTCGAGCCATCCACAACATCTTCCGGACCACAGAGTCCCACCTCATGGTCACCAGCAGTAACCTCCGGTAGGATTTATTACCTGGGTTCCCACGGGTGCTGGAATTCCTTGAAAACACTTCAATCTTAATTTGGGAGTTGAAGGATTTTAAGTGTTTGGATGTAGAGTAAAGTGTTTGGTATTGGAATTAAATATTTTCATAGCAAATCTCTGGATCGTTTCACGTTTTGTTAAACTGCGTTTTGTTTTGTTTTTTTTAAAGAGGTGAAGTAGACTTTCAACAGTGCATGCCTCATAGACGCAGTCCACATTATATAGTAAAGTACGGATGGCTATACTCGTGTGTAATTACACCTCATAAGTTGTCACAATTATTTTTGTCAATAGAATTGGTCGGAGAGATTTGGTGCAAAATTTGACCATTTCTGAGCATCCAAAAATGCATTTAAAAAAAGTCAAAATCCATCCAAAATAAAAATCCAAAATTAAAAACAGTAAAACCTTGAGGAACAACATAGAAGAATTCATGCTTTGATGTGATATCATAAAAAAAAAAAGAAGACAAAATCAGTAGGGTGCTTGGAAAGCATGGAAATGGTTCCAAAGTGCTTGAGTGAGCACAGCCCAGTACGTATTATGAAGAGTGACACGTTTGGCGGCTCTGACAACAGGTATTCGATGCTGACACTGATGCTTTATGGACAATGTAAATTTAAAAAGATGCACAAAACACTTTTCAAAGAATGTTTTCTGCAAAGGATGTTTGATGATGGCAGCTTTCCAGAGGCGCAGTACATCACTGACTGAAGACTATAAAGGGAAATTACCTTGGAACAAGAACTTTCAGACGTCTCAGCAAAGCATAAAAAAAAATCTATAAAATACTCTTTTTGGTAACTGGCCAGAGTTTGGGATGAGTGTTGTGTAACCCATGATTGATTTTTTTGCACAATGAGTTTTTGTAAACAAAAGACTCTTGACAAAAATGTGGGCGCTTTCACTCAGTGCAGCTAAGGAAAATAAACTTTATTATTGTCCATGAAATCTGCTCTATAAAACTTAAATCTTAAGTTTTCAGAAAGCCACAGAGTCAAGGCTGAGCTGTTATGTTGTGGTTTTCTTGTATTCCTGTAAGTGGTTTTTTTTTTTTATGTCCTAACAGGTTGATTGACCCTCAGACTCAAGTTACAAGAATAAGTGTGAGTATGACAAAGGATTAAGGGCTATTCAAGCTTTTCCATGAAGATCTGTTAATCTGTTCTGTTATTCCCGACTATATTCTAAAAAATAATTCTCTCCCGCTCACTCTCCTCCTGTGGCAGTTCCAGCTCGGGGAAGTTTGTCAGTTTGCAGCCCACCAAGAAAACGGGAGGCTGATGGGATTCGTGGTTGAGGGCCGAGATTGGAGCGAGGGAGAGGAAGAGGGCGAGCCCTCCTTCAGTGCCTTCGTCTTTGAGAGCAACACAGAGGGCGAAAAGGTCAACATACCAAATACTGATGTTTCATCTACAACAGGCAGCATGTAACACGTGTGTATAGACACATACTGAATGATCCTGGAGGTTTAACATGTTGCATTTATTCATAGATATGCTACACCATTAGCCTGGCAAAGGATATTACAGAAGCAAAGAAGGTAACTTCATCACCAACATCCCACCTGACTGTTGTATGCAGAGAGCTGTTCATGTTAGTAAGATGCCACACATGAACTCCAGTAAAGAACAGACTGATTTTTAGGTGTGGAAACAAACTTAACTCATCACACAGTTGTTGTTTTTGACTAAGTGGAATTGTGGAGTTATAACGATGAGTACATCGAAGAAGTTCAGTGGCACGCGACTGACTTGCATTACGGGCGTCTTCTTGCTTCTTTGACTTTGTCCCTCAGCACACAGAGGTGTGATACTGAAGTGCAGAGATGTTTCATTCCTAATTAGTAAGTCACAGTTTTCAGTAGCTCGTCAACAGAAAAACGTGATGCTGCAGTGTTAACTTAAGTCTCCACGTCAGAGATATTCATGAAAATTAGAACACAATCACCAGCCGGTGTCTGTGAACACATTCCCTCCCAGTGTTGGAAAGCCTCAGAGGTGACAGATGTTACATTTTAAATCAATTTGCACTCATTTCTATGCAGCTGCACTCAACAGTTCTGGTTCTGTTGTTCATTTGCAAGGATCCTGCGGCGCTGGCCCAGCTGATGAAGAACATGCCTCTAACCAACGACGGCAAATTCCTGCTGCTGGAAAGTGAGACGAGTGACACAACCAATGGAGACGGACAAGAGGACCTGGAGTCTGAGGCCTAGTGCTAGTCAGGGCCACTGTCCGGCTTCACCGAGGAGAGGACGCCCTCCCTGGATGACCATCCTAACGGCTGCTTTTCCCCCGCAGGTACACAGGAACGGCTCCAGTCCGCCCTCGCAGCCTCTGTTTCCACCATGTTGACATGACAGTGTTGCAACACTTGCAGACGTGACATAATTCCAAACACACCAAAACGACAACATAGATCTCAAGACTTTTCCATCTCACTCACCTTTATTTTGACCAACAACTCACAACAATTTGCACCTCAGCAACCATCTCCGTTGACATCCCGGTGTCCTCGTTTTGGTGTGCTCAGAATCAGTGTCGCTGTCTAACGTCAACGAAAATGATTAACTCATGTTCCAGACCAATCGCACGACATCTAACAGTTTTATTAAGCACCCACCAGGAGTGGGGGCTCATTTCTTTCCTGAAAGAAGTCCCACAAGGGCTAGATTGTTGGCTGCCCTGTGATAACCAGCAGGTTCCTGCTGTGAAAACCCACCCATCAAGACCCTCCTAGCTCCCGACTCCAGCACTAAAACATCACTAGTTCACGTCCACTGAAACTTTTACTAGATTTCTACTTTTTACATACCGGTAAACAGAATCTTGGAAGGGGGGGGGGGGGTCACACAGACCGTTACCAACATCAGATTGCAGCAGAGGTTTTTTCAACCACTGTGGCTGGTACTTTAATCAAAGGGACACGAGAAAGGAATTGATTGTGTTTCACTGTCCTAATAACCCCGGCTGTCTAACTCAAGGTGGCTTATCGTGTTAGGTTTACATTCATTTTTAGGTTTACATAGTTGGAAATTGTTTTGTGAAAATTTAATTCCTTCAGTTTATATTTTACGTGTTAAAACTTTTAAGTCTCTCCTATCTACGCCGGCATTCATTTCTCGGTTACTCATGTTCATTTTGCACTTTCAAGATTAAATAAAAACATTTGAGGGCTACAGAATAATGAACTAATTCAGAAAGAACGATTTAAGACAATGAAGGACATTAAAAAATAAGATTTAAAAAAAAAAAAGGTTAAAACTCCTGCCAGTTTATTTTTATCTGCAGGGCATTGACTTGTTGCATAACTTTGTTTTTAGCGTTACTGTGTGAGCATGTGTTCTGAAGCTGTGGACAGCTGGCATGAGTGATCAGGTGAAGGTTGTTGTTTGTTTTTTTTTGTTTCTGTCTGCAGTGTTGTTGCACAGACTTGACATCCAGACCATCTTAAGCAGTCCCACTGAAGTCACATCATCTCCTAGCTCGTCTTAAAATGATCTGCATGTCAGGTCCTCGTTGAGCCGCTCCAATGTTCTGTAGTGAAATAACTTTGTGCTCAATATCTTTAAAGCCTGTAAATACAGTCTGTTCTGGTCTTTCCAGGATGTTTAATTAAAGTCAGCTGCATTAAAAGCTTTTCAGAAACGATATGCAAGTTCTGATGCGGTGCATGATTAAGTAATGGTTAATCTCACACTTCCGATGTAGAAGATTAAAACCTCTTGGTTGAGATTACAGATAATCCACGAATGAGGTACAGTAACGCATGAGGCCAGACCACAGCCAGCTATACTACTAACTACAGCCAACATATGAACAATCATCAAAACAGAGTCGGAGAGTCTCTCCTCCCACCTGATCCTGGGTCAGATTCGTTTGGTTTCAGCTTGTTTGAGCTGTAACGCTAGTTTCAATGTCAATTGACTGTGAGAGTGTCCATGCTTTGTAAGGTGTTATATAGAAGTCGCATCGTGACGATCAGTGCGTTTGCTTGATGTTTTTTTGTACATAGACGTGGAACCGGGGTGAAGCGTGGATATTACTTTGGAAGGGACACAACGCCAGTCTCCAAAAAAAAACAAGAACTGAGCTTTTGCCCAGTTCTGATACTATAAAGAAAATATTTTCAAATGTATCGTCCTTCCTCTGGTGCTGGTTGAGACTCATCCATCACAACATAACTAAAACAACAGGAAGTATACATTTAAGGCCTTTTCTCCTCCGGTCTGATGGTGTGTGTTGTTCCCTTGACGGCTCAGTGAATGAAAAGAATGACGCCTCTACCATTCAGTCAAGAAGCCATCACTCTATGTGGCCTGCTGCTGCAGCTGCTTACAGCCGTGCTGCATCATCCTGATAGATTTGTGCTTTCATGCACCGTCAGGAAAAGTCTGGGTACTCATGGTGCAGAAAATAAATTTCAGTAATCTAGCAACGACTGCATTTTCTTCCCTCGTCTTGTAAATAGTTGAAGCTGACAACATCCACCGCACTAATAAGGCTCTGCACTTAATTTGTCCTAGTTTTGTAAAAAAAAAACCACCAAAAAAACAACAATGTAACATGACAACCTTAATAAATATGTTTTTTTTAATGAATGAGAATGTGTTTTCTTTACATCACAAAAGAACCTTAACAGCAATGAAGAGCATTTATTAAACAAACCGTTAGCCTTCTTGTATTTACATATAATTGACTATTTATATGCAGCCCATAAGCTACTGCTTAAAATCAACATAACAGGAGGCACATTGAAGACATTAGATGAGGCAGCAGCTCCATTTAAATCACAAACTTTGGCAGCAACCGCTTGGAGAGTCTCATTAAACAAGTAAACAGACGTCCAGCTCAAATCCTCCTAATGCTTGTTAACTGCGTTCAAGGTCAAATTGATATACAGCACAGGTGGGGGTTTCCAATGTTAGTACTACGCGTTGGAAGTTAAAACAAACCTGATGTATTGTGTAAACACAGGAAGAGTCGACACCGTGGTGCACTTCCTCAGGAGTCTTTGTAGTAGTTGTTGAAGTTGATGCGGAGAAGGAAATCCTCTAAATGAGGCTGGTAGCCGCGGTTCACCAGCTTGGTCACCACTGAGACACGAAGAGAGTTGAGCATCAATTATTTGTTCCCTGCGCCTCATAAACGTCTCTTTAAAAACATCCAAAACATGTCCACAGGGTTCCTACAAGTCAGATTTAAGACCTTATAAGACCTTTTTTAAGACTTCTTGAATGAAATTTTAGACCTGTTCGCGACACCATACGATAGCTTTTGGTCATCAATGGAATGGTGGGATGTGTTTCCCAGCACACAAAATGCTTGTTGTGGTGCTGAACCAAGTAGATCCATACATGAAAAACGAGTCTCCAATGCTGCGTGGCAGCACCGACCAATTCGAAAAAGAGACAGATACAGAATTCTCCATTTCACCATTTATTGTGGCATTGAGACATGAACGCTACCACACTCCTTCCCTACAGAGAATGCAACTGGAGGAGGGGCGTGAAGTTAAAAATAAATAAATAAATAAAACATTTTTAAAAAAGGGGAAAATTAGTGTGTAAGAACTCGTGTGCATATCAGTGACATGTTGTACTGCGGCACTGGGAACCTGGGCAGCGGTCGCGGAGACCTGGGTCGCCGGAGGAGGTCGAGGCACAGCAGCAGGTGCTGGGTCCGCTGGAGACGACGTCAGAAATGTGGCTCCATGCAGCCTCTTCCTCGTGTCTCATGTTTACCGGACTTCGCGTGCAACTCCAGAGCCTTTATCCCCAATGTTCCCAGTTGAACTTTTTTTTTTTTTTTTTTTTGCACAAAGTGCAGCGGGCTTCGTGCGGATTTCCAGTAACTCTTTTCAGCCAGCATTTAAACTCTTTTCTGTCCAGCCACAGATCATTGCATCGGCGCTAGTCCAGACTCACCGCGCGTAACCACCATATGTAACCTGCTCGACTTTCTGTGCAACACGGAACTCGGAACACACGAACGTGATACGCAGCGTTCGGATTTCTCATTTTATTGGTTCCACCTTGAATAATTTTTAGTTTATGTGGTCGAACTGATTTCATTGTCGGACACTCCTGCGGGAACATTTTTTTTTTTAACACGATAGATCTAACGTAATGTCAATTTAAGACTTGGCGCCTCATTTTTAAGACCTACTACCAAAATTTAAGACTTTTTAAGAGCCTTAAATTTCGGATTGTTGAATTTTAGACTTTTAAGACTGCGCGGTGAACCACGTGTCCAGTCCTCATGATGTCATCATGATCAAACCTGTTAGAGCTTCATCTCAAGATGAGACGACACTAGACTGCTGAGTTCGATTAAAACACACACACACACACACACACACACGGATCTAATCTATAACCAGAACATTTACTAATCATTGCATTTTACACAAGTTCAGCTCAGAAACACTCTCTCCTACCCTCATCACATCAAAAATACTACTACTACTGTTGCTCCTACTTGAGAAATCTACCAAGCATGACATGTGGCTGGATAATATAGTACCTTTGCAATTTTTTCAAGTATTATTTCCTAATAGTTAGAACTTGAGGACTGTGACTCTTTATTAGTGTTCATTGGTTTCTCCTTCTTACAGACTTAATGTCAAGTACATACTTTTAGAAAAACTTACCTTTGAAGAGGAAGTGGGAGTAATACTTGAAGGTGTTGTATGACTGCTGCATAGCAATAAAGCTGGGGTGCACTGCCTCCCCCTGCTGGTTGTCCCAGGGCTGTGCGATCAGTTGGGCTCGGAACTTCAGGATCAGGCTGAAGATGCTGTGGATGATGTTCATTACCGGCGCCGCCTTCTCTGTCAGCAAACCCCTGGGAGGTAACAAGAGCGGGAGAGGGAGTGCAAAGTTTAGGGAGGAATTACTAGGAACTTTGAAGTGACTTCAGATGAGCTGAAATTATACAGAGAAAAAAGTATGATACTGATAAACTCTCCTAATGTGATTAAATCATTCATCAGGTTCAAAAGTTAGCATGAGATCCGGCTAGATTTTTTGTCCATCCATCCATTTTCTATCCCGCTTATCCGTTAAGGTTCGTGCAGGGGGGGCCGGAGTCTATCCCAGCTGACATTGGGTGAGAGGCGGGGTTCACCTTGGACGGGTTGCCAGTCCATCACAGGGCCATCAGGAGCAATTAGGGGTTCAGTATCTTGCTGGAGGATACTTGGACATGGTCACCGAGGGACGTGACGATCGAACCAGCGACCCTTCTGTTGCTAGACGGCCACGCTACCTCGGAGCCATGCCGCCCCCGACACTGGAATTTTAATTAACTTGTTTTTATGGAGGTAGACTTAATTTTATGTTGAATTATGGGTGCAGAGTGTCGCCTCCACTTACTGTGGCTGTACAGAGCCACGAGACTAAATTCACTCCCAACAATTTTTTCCGCAATTTAGGTTTTATGTGTCTGAAATCTTGATGGTTTTAAACTCTTAGAATCCATAAAACAAGTTCCTGACTCTTTGAAGGATCACTTAAGTCCTAAACTTTTACAGGGCAGCTGCATTTGACAAATATCTTCATTATTTTACACACAAACATTTCTATTTCAGGTTTATAAAGAGTTGGGAAAATGGCAATTTTAAGATGCATATTCACAATCCGTGAGTATTTGCGTTCTGGCTGTTTATCCAACCAACAGATAATCAATCACTGACGATGAAGAAAAGCAGCTCATTGGCATTTCAGCAGCTCTAACTGATGATCCTTTGGCTTTTGGAAAAATGAATCAAACATTGAAATAGTTGCTTTCAAAATGAAAACAAAACCAAAACCTGGACCTGAGCCTGAGTGCGTAGAGGAAGTAGAGGCCAAAAGGGTTGTTAAAATATTTGTAGCCTTCTCAGTTCAGCCAAGACAATATTTGCTTCAAATCAGTGTCTTTGGCATCTGTCAGAACAGATTTAACAGTTTGTAATTTTCTGGTTGAATGTAAAAATAGAACTGAATGCATCTCACTCATGCAGCAAAACTTTAAAGAAAAAAAGGGGGGAAAAAAGGTCAATACTAACACATCATCATCTTAATAATATATTGTTAAAAACTTCTCATGCACAGTTCCACGGCTGACCTGAAGATGGCTCTGTTGAGGTAGTCTGCATGCGTGCGGTGGATGGCATCCAGGTCACTGGCAGTGGCCAGCTTAGCTGTGAACTCACTCCAGGACACTTGCAGGATCTGGTTAGCAATGTAACCCTGAATCACCTTGACAAAGTGTTGCATCTCGTGTCGGTAGAGCTGCAGCTGACGGAACTGCACCGAGCGACCAGCGCCTTTAACCAGTGCTGAAGGAACATGTAAACAGACCATGATTGGAGAGGAAAATATACAAATAAAAACTTAATGGGTAATCATCCACATTTCTTGAAGGGAGAAATACTCATGCAGCAGTTTACTCCTGCTAAATCTATGATGCTCTTTTTTTCAAGATCAAGTCATCCCACATATGTCATCTATGCCATCTAAACCACTTAAGCACACAACAGTCACACCGGTGGACATGTGCTTTGTTTAAATAAATCTAAAAGGAATCCAAATATTCCTCTACATTACTGTGTTTATAAAATGTGAAGCTCAAGACTCAGCTGCGTCTTCCCTCCCTTGGTTGGGCCTGTTCCAACGGCTCCCGTCCTCTCACCTGTTCTCTTGAGGTGGAACCAGACATCACGGAGGCTCCACACCATGTGTTTGAGCTGCAGCAGGAAGGAGAACAGACGGTTGTACTTGTTCATGCAGCTGTCTGTGATAATGATGTTCAATGGCCAGTCCACCTGAGAGACACCAGAGGGGGAGAAAAAAGAAGAAAAAAAAAACAATTGAGTGAGAAGGAGGGAGTGAGAAGGAGGGAGTGAGAAGGAGAGCGGAACGAGTCAGGAAAAAACAGATCAAGGGAAGTTGAAGGATGAGGAGAGGGGAGGAGTCAGGTGTGAGTGTAGAGACAATAATAAAGTGGAGATGGAGAAGAAGTGGTGAGACAGAGGAGTAGCGTGGATAAGATATATGGAGAGAAAAGGAGTGTAGTGAAATACATAAAATACAAGATAAGACAGAGGAAGTGGAGATGAAGGAACGATTCTAGAGGGAGATCTAGCAACAAAGACAACGGCCATGAAGAACACAGCAGAGCAGACGACAATATGTGCAACATCTGTCACCTGACAGAACTCCGATTAATCCACCAGCTTCAACCACGTGTGTGTGTGTGTGTGTGTGTGTGTGTGTGTGTGTGTGTGTGTGATAAGCTTAATTTACACACCCAGCTCAGTTTGTCAGAACATAACAGGTTGTCACATTCAAACTGCCTCTCATGCTCAAGACAGACACCACCAGGCAAGCAAACACACTCGGTTACACGCTCCTGTGAAACACACACCTTGTAGCGTAGCTCGAGACAGTTGAGAGAATCAGGGGCGTGGGGGTGGAAGGTCTCAGGGAGGAAGCGTAAGGCGAAGGTGAAGTTTCCTGCCAAGGGGGTGTCTCCATGAAGGCTGTACTGGAGAGCCTTGCAGAGGATGGAGTTCAGGACCAGAGGGGTCAGCAGCTCTCCAGGGGTCTGGCCACTGCCCAACTGCAGGGATGACACAACAGTCAAACGACATAATACCACTGTAACACCTGAGCCTTGACACCTGCTGTTTGAAACTCTGCTCATTTTGTCAGCTCGTGATTGCAAATAAACACTACAGGTAGCTGATTATAATGATTAGCTGTCTATCTGCCGGTGCTAATCACAGAAATCGGCTTGTTCAGTGTCTCAAAATCTGTCTCAAGAAAACCAGAGAGACGATGAACACAAATGTTTCTGCAGAAAAGTGTTAGAAAGATTCACTGCTTGTTAGGTTTTGCAGGAAAGTTTGAGATAATAAGCAACCTGAAAGTGATTCATCGTGTGCACCAAAACCAGCCAGACATAAATCAGAATACTTTGGAGTCTTCGCGATGTTTAAGCCTGCATAAAGTCATTTTTTTAAAGCACACTGTAAACACAATATTAGGATATTTTACTGTGAAGTTGATATGGAGAACTAGTTTATTATTTACACAGCCAGCAGAAACTTTGTCAGAGTGGACACAAACACACCCGAAGAAGACTAGAATAAATCATATATTCAGTTTGTTTTCAGCCGTTTATTTTTCCACCAACTCAAAGAGTGATTTATCTAGCTCTTAAAGTTTTCACTGAAGGCACCTGCCTGCTGCACCTGAACACGATGTTCCTCAAAAGATTTAGAGCGTATAGTTAAGTTGCAGTAATCAACAAAAACAAAGTATGAATGGGCAAAAAACACTTCATAGACCTGAGGTGACCTGCAGATATTTTTCTGGGTTCGTCACTACGCATGCCACGTTGAACATTTCATGAAAATGTTGATTAAAGTGGTTTTTAAAGTGCTCAATTTTGCTTGCACATCCCACAACAATCCCTCTTTTTGAAGAGAAGCTATCGATGCAGTGTAACTGCTGCATGTATTCTATGGGATACGAAATAACTCTTAAGAAACGGAATGTAGAGAGGAATTTTGAAAACGTGCTACATAGTAGTGCACACACACGTACAGAGTTTAAAGGTTATGAGATGGCGTGCAGTAGTTATAAACAGATGACACCAGACACACACGTATGGGTTCTTCCCGTCTGAATGTGCTGGCTTGACAAGCTTTGACTTGTGTGTCAGCCCAGCGTGTCAGGGATTTGCATCTCCATTACAACCCTCTTGAAGAAGTGTTTTCAAGCTGATGACACGCTTGTCTCGAGTCGATGAACTTTAAAATCAGCAGGCTGATCCGTGGCTGTGACTAACGGTCAAAGCAGTGGCTATAAAACGGTGGATCAACACATTTCCTATAAATTCTTCACAATAAAAGTTATTGGTGGTCATCAGTAGTCCGCTGCTGTCAGCAAGATGTCACCTGCAGGGAGGCGCGTTGGGCTGCCTTGGCTCGACACCAGAGACGGTCGATCTTGGGTGTGCCTGCACATTTCAACGCTTTCAAATTCGCGATGGAAACGCAAATCAGTGTGTGTTTGACTCCATGCAGCATGAAGTCCCGAAAGAAAACCAAAACTGTGTTGATCAATTGTTCACAATGCACTGCATCATAGGAGAGACAAGTACATTTGTTCATGCTCCCACTTATCTCCTCCTTAACAACACGTCAGGGGAGATGAGTGAGGTGTTGACAGTAACACCTCTGATAAAGTGTCACCTTTTCAAACAGCAGATCACTGAGGGACTGAGCAAACTCGCCATCCTCCATCAACAGGAAGTGGCGCAGTGCCTCAAAGTGTCGTTCCACCCCCAGCTCCACAAAGAAGTAGTCCACTACCGCCTTGTTCACTAGGGATACACTGGAGATGGAAGGTGGAGGAGAATGATAAAGACAGAAAAGTTCAGATATAAGAAAACAGGACTAAAAAATGATGCTGACTTGCAAACTTGAGGCGGGTGAAAGATATTAGCTCTGGAGAAGGCTCAGGGAATAGATCCATTTTGGACACGTTTCTCCATCCCATTACTTTAAATTATTCCTAAGTAATGCACATTTAACACTGTGGAAGGTTCTCTTAACTGATAAGTCAGCAGTGAGGAGATAAAAATAGAGTTGGCAAACTCCACAGCCTTGTCTAAGCACGGGATAATACTGTTAATACAAGTTTTGTGCAAAGAATTCCTGCTCCATTTATGAAGTGCTACTCTGGGTAAAGAACAGGAAGACAGAGACATTTCTTCATACACAAAGACAGTGCGCAACACATTGTAGGTGATGCCTGGCAGGATTGTCTGGTGTTCGGATGCAGTTTAGAAACAGAAAAAGCTTCAAACCAAATTTGAAGGTTATAGGAATATCAATTACTCTCCCTGCACAACATGTACCTAGAGTTGAAGTTATGGAATTAGCAGGAAAAAGCTGCTTTTTCTAATAAAGGTCATATTTAGCTACATATGTATAAGAAGTAGATACTGGTGAATAACAAGTAGTTTGCTAACGAATGTGATGTTTTTAATCTATAATGAGTCCATTTCCTCCTGCAGCGTCCTCTCGGTCAGTTACTCACTGTGTGATCAGCGGGGTAGTGACAGAGTGTTTTATCAGAACTGGCAGGGAAACCATCTCGCTGAGCTGCACAGCAGTGGTGTCTGTGGCTCTGCCCACAGAGGGGTCCATGGGAAGGCCCCAGGGGCCCCGGGTAACCTGCTTAAGCAGCTGACACTCAGGGGACGAAACTGTGCAAGAGGAAGATGAAAGACATGTTACTGAAGAAAGATCGCTCGTGACAGTAAGAGGAAAAAAAAAGTTTGAGTAAATATGTCAAAGAGAACACGGTGGGTTTAACGGGGTGGCACAGAAACCGATGTCATATAAATATTTCTGCCACAATTTAGAAAGCACAATAAATACTAGATTCATTCAATCTCCACATACAGGAGATCAGAGGAAGTTAGAAAAACATTTATTCTATATAGAAATGAAAGTCCATTCAGCACAACCACTAAATAAAGCTTATAATGATAATAACCACACACTTCACAAAGGAGGTATTTCCATTGGGTGATTTAACTAAACAGCATTTTGTTATAGGTTGTTCCAATTATTTTGTCCAGCCAATGTATTTATTATAACATCCTCTAAATAATTGAGGCTCCTGACTTTGATCAGTGAAGTAGAAGATGTAGTCGGATGAATCCTGATTTCATGGAGACTCTGGAAGCTGGCATGAGTAACAGTAGCATGACTGAACTACAAATGCAGAGTGAAAAAAAACAGAAAATTGCTTCGATGAGAAACGATGCACCCCTCAAAAGAAAAACCAGCCTCACTCTTTCTCAGTAAATTCCCATTAAATCCCCCCTTCACCATGGACCAGTACGTACACACAGATTTCCTCTCAAAGTGAAATGTAATAACTGACTTTCAAGGTAAAGAAGGAATTTTTTGATACAGTAAACAGCTCAGTGTATGATTACACAACTATACCAAACAGATGCTAAGTAACAATAGAGATCCAAACAAACAGAAATTGGAATAATAATTCATATAAATCTGCCCCCCCCCCCAGACATGTTGTCCAAGCTACAGAAGCTCAAAGAAATGAGAAGGTTGACAAGTGGAAATGCAGTCAACAGTCAAGGAATCTGCTGCAGACAAACACATCGAGCTGACTTTCTTTTCACAAGTTGCCTTTATGTATGTCTTGCAGTAGTCCCTTTTATATGGAGGCAATGTCAAGTGACTCACCTGTGAAAGGAAACAAAACAGCAAGAACTGGTGTATAGAAAAATGGCAGCAGGTGATCGACTAATGAGTCAAAAAATTGAAATATTTGGCTCGAACAGACTGTAGATCTTTCCAGCAACACCGTCAGGGAGAAATCTGACCACTCCATATTTCATTCATGACCACACACAGCCAGGCTTCAGCAACAAGAAGAACAAGGAGTCCTGCAACAGATGGTGTGAACCCCACAGAGCCCTGATCTCAACAGCATCCAGTCAGTCTGGGATTAGACGAAGAGACAGAAGTGGCTGAGAGCCGAAAATCCACAGAAGAAAAGTCTCAACTTCATCAAGATGCTTGAATAAACCTTCCTGCCAAAAACTCAGCACCAGTGCACCAAGAAGAGTTGTTTTCAAGGCAGAAGGTCATCACACAAATATCAATGTGACTGAGTTTCTGTTGGTTAATTGTATTTTGTGTGAAACTACTTGATACATAAAAACTGACATTATTGTTGAAACGTTCTTTGCAGCATTTTCACGTCTTTCACACAGTTCTCTATACTGCTCAACTGCCTGACTTTAATGATGTGTGATCCTCAATTGTTGAGAAAGCAGCAGCAGCAGCAGCAGCAGAACATGCCCCAGAAAGACTGCTGTAGTGACCTGTGTTCATCCACAATGCAGGTCAGGAAGAAATAGATCCCTAACTTGGTAGATGTGGGTCAGCAGTGACAGCAGGACCAGCTGGTGTGGCTTACAGTGAGGAGGGAAGCTTGAGGGGGGCTGGTGGCTCTGGTCCATGTTCAAATTTTTTTTTGAAAGGAGGAAAAATTCCTTATTAACAAGCAAATATTGTACTGGCAACTGCCGCCATGTTCACAATAACGCAGACGTCCTTCAAAATAAATTTCCACACTTCCCCATTTAACAAAATGCATGCATTCTCTATCAAGATGCTAACTGGACAGGATAAATAATGTCCCATGAACTTTGTCAAATGTAAGAGATAATTCAAGTAGTTATGCGCAGGATTAGGACCACAGATGACATCCACAATTATGAAAACTTAATAAACTCCCCTGTTATGAACAAACAACGTTTAAAACCTAATAAATGTGCAAAGGCTGGACACGGATTATAGCCGCCAATTCATTTAGACAACAAAGAGTTTAAACACTAATAAAGGGCATTATTGGCATGTTGGCTACAAGGTCTGCATAAGCCCGGCATTTCAAAACATAATAAATCCTATTACTCCATAATGAATGAGGTGATGGCTGCATATGTCAGTTCCACCCTTAAATATAACAGATAACTCCATGAATATTATGATGGTACTAAACAGTCAGAACACCTCTCAATATGACCTTGGTGGGTTCATCACCATCAAAATTTCTCTCAAAAAGCTTCAGCAAAAACTGAATATAAACATCATCAACTCACCCATTAGGTTGTAGCAGTCCTCATAGTGCTCTACCTGGTACTGAGAAGACAAGGCCACGAGATATTCCTGCTCAGACATTTCTCCAGGGGACAAACCAAACCTGGCCCCCCAGGACCCCACATCCTCAACCAGCTGCCCACCAAGGACCTCCAACTGTAAAGCTAAAGTAGAGATGCAGAACATTTTCAAAACTCCTCAATGAGAATCTTTCAATGACACACAATTCAACAACACAAAAACAAAACATGGAGTCGTGTGCATGCTGACATTGCTTTGAGCTTTTTATGGTAATAAAACTGAAGTAAATACGTTTTACACGACATCTTTTGTGAGTTTACTAAGGTGTGCTACACTTGACAGTAAATGTACATCACTTTATAATGTGGAGTACCTTTTCCTTCGTCAATGTGGTTCATTCTCTGTTGACCTCCTCTGCCCTTCACTACACATCCAGCTCCAAGGGAAGAATCTGATGAGTGGCCATAAGCGCTGCCTGGTAGTGCTGCAAGTTGTGGCTCCATCCCCAACACCACACAACCAACACCCAGTGTCGAATCAGAGGAGTGGCCGTAACCCCCCGGTAGCACGGATGGAAGAGCTTCAGTTTTAGACACTACACATCCCACCCCTAAACTTGAGTCTGAGGAATGGCCGTAGGCGCTGCCAGGTAGAGGACCACGATTTGGTTCCTCCTGTGAAACCACACATCCAATACCTAAGGTGGAGTATGACGAGTGACCATAAGCACTTCCAGGCAAAGGGGTCAAGGCTGGTTCAGTTCCAGACACCGTACAGCCTGGTTGAAGGATACAGTCTGAGGCGTGCCCATGCTTACTCCAACGAGGTCTGACTTTAGGTATGTTGGACACAAACTCACCCACTTTAATATTAGCATCAGAGGAGTGTCCATGAGTACTGGGAGAGGGAAGTGCGGCAGCAACATCTGAAACATGCTCACCAACTTTGATGTGGGCATCCGAGGCATGACCGTGGATACTTCGAGTGGGAAGCTGAGCAACAACCTCAGAAACATTTTCTCCAACTTTAATGTGAGCATCAGAGGAGTGACCATAAACACTCGGGGAAGGTAGAGGAGCATCAACGTCTGAAACGTGTTCTCCAGTCTTGATGTGTGAATCGGAAGCATGGCCATGGGTGTTAGGGGAAGGCTGGGGTGCATCAACCTCTGACACATACTGTCCAAGCATAATGTGAGCGTCAGACGAATGCCCATGGATGCTAGGAGAGGACTGAGGGCCAAAAACATCTGAAACCACCTCTCCAGCTTTGGGGCTGACCCCCTCGGACTTCTCAACTTCATCTGGAGAGTCTGAGCTGCAGCGCTGTGTTTGCACCTCCGCAGCTGAGTCAATCTCACTGATGTTAGACAGACCTTCTTTCTCATCTCTATTGTCAAGACCTTGTTCCGCTGTGTTAGAAGCAGCGTCAACCAGCCCATCTTCTTTCGTAGGTTCAACAGGTTTTAACTCACCTTCGTGTGTTTGTTCTTTACTTTCCTGCTCAGGTGCACATGAAACTTTTTCTTGCTTGTCATCTGTCCCTGAGTCATTCCCTTGAACCAACTTAACCGAAGATTGTGATGGATGTCCATAAACACTCGCTTTAAATGTGTTATGCCGTTGGTCTAGGGTGTATTGTCCCAGGGGAAAGCTAGATTTGGATGCTTGACCAAAGGGGCTGGCTTTGGGCAGACTCTCCTGGACTTGAGATATATTCTCCCCGATGGGGATGTGAGAAAAAGAAGGGTGGTTTTGACTCAAGTCAGGCTGAATTAGGCCCCAGCGAGGCCTGGGCTGGACTGAGGCTTGGCCAGTGATACCTTCAAGTGGACTAAAGGGGGCACTGAAGTCATAGTCGACTAGTTGTGCTGTAGGATGTGCTTCGGGTAGGTCTGAGCCGATGTCCTGTAGGGCTGTGTCCAACTGTTGACTGTCAGGATTTGGTGACTTGGGAAGAAAGTCATTGATGTCAATGTTCTCAGAGATAAGAGCGGTGTCTACAGTGTTGGGGGGTGACGGGGGATGAGGTGGTGGTGATGAAGATTCGGATCTGAGCGTTTCCCCTGGTTGCTGTTCAGTCAAATCCTGACTGGGAGTTTCCTGTTAGGACATGTTAAAATGCACACTTAGAATAGTTAAAAAAAAAAAAAAAGAGGATTTATGTTGAAGAACTCATGTGTTTTCATACCACTGATGACTGGGGTGCAATCTGTTGGGCTGAGAGAACAGGTGGCAATACTTCCATGCCAGGTCTCTCCTGCCCAAAGGGATATTTCTCCAATAAGGCCTGTTAAGAAGTCACAAGAGCTTTTGGTTTCCTTACATCCAACAAAAACAACAAAATCAATCATTTTTACCTTGTCCTCTCTGAGTGTTCGTCTATGATCTATTACAAACCTGCAGCTGCTGCTCGTCACGCTTTAAGAACTGAGCACGGGCTTCGTCAAGTCTCATTCGCTGCACTCTCCACATGGCCCGTCTCTCTCTGCGAGCAGCTTCCTCTGACAGACGGCTGTACTGAGCGATTAGCTCCTTCCTACAATTTGAGTGTTGTAACAGAATAGTCGCAAGTGAATCATTTAGCTGTGGGTTTTATCAGAGTAAATTACATTAAATGTTTGAGGAATAATCACGCACATAGAGAGTGTAGACATGGCTCTTGAGGATCAAATGTGCTATCACTAATAGATGGGATTGTCCCTTTGTCCAACGGGCCATTCACCTAACAGGTGGCGCTTAGCACTAATTAGCTTCGTGTTAGAACTAGACTTAGATAAGGAGAGCAACATCCTCTTCCTAAACACAGAGTGGCTTCTATAGTTTTTGCACGCAAGTCAGACATTCCACAACAAAATACATGGTATTGACAAGTCACTCAGCAAGGAATGGGCCTCATGCGTGAGATGTGTGTGCCCAAAATGTGCATGCAAACAATTTGAGAAGCCAAACAGATGAAAAAACAAAAACAAAAACAACTATATCAAATATTTTTACAAAGATCAATTAACAATTAATAAAATATCTACAGAAGGGGCTGTCAGACCTGGCTCTCTGCTCTAGTTGTTCTTCCAGGGCTTGTAGCCTCTTCTCTCGGTCCCTCAGCTCCCTGGCAAAGCTGAAGTCATCATCCTCCTGCTTCTTCTTCGCTGCACTTCGCCACTGGAACCAAACACACACTTTTATAGTTGCTGTCACAAAATGGTTCAAATAAGAGATGTGCAAATGTTAACTTGACTATACTGTCTCAACTGTAAATTTCTGAACTGACAGAATTGACAAAGCTTTAAATTTCATTTGCTTTCAAAAAAACAGCAAACATTTCTTGCGTAGTATGCACATCATCAGGCTTTCTCACACAAGTACGCAGTTTCAAATGTTTAATTCTCACACACACACACACACACACACACACACACACACACACACACACACACACTCCTCTTTATTCTCTCAAACACATGACCACCTCTTGCTCCTGCTCCAGGTGCTGCTTCAGCTCCTCAAAACGTTCCCTCTTCTTGGCCTCCTCAGCCAGACGCTGAGACACCTGGCGCCCTACAGAAGACGGGGAGGGAGATAATAGTGGGCTGCTTATCCTCCTACATCAAAAAGTACCTGTCTCCCTTACTCTTAGCGTATATACCCACAATGTCCCCAACTGCCACACGCACTCGAATATGACTATTCCAAGACACGCACAGAACATCCCCCACCCCTTCCCCAAACTTTGCCATATAGCTTTTGAAGTGAAGGAGTTTGCTGAACTGTGCGAACGATGATTAGATTTCACAGCCCGCAGTACTGGAAGCTGTTCAAATCATTCCTCACTGCAATTGCCCCTGTGCATCTCTGCTGCTCTCCTGAGAGGAATGAATTGAACTAAAGGAAACATTCGTAGTCAAGAGTCAACAAGCTAGTGTGGGTTATACTCAGAGCTCAGCAATTTGTTCAAGGTTCACACAGCAGGGATGTGCATGTATATCAAGCAACACATAAAATTATATTTGTAATGTGTGTGTGTGTGTGTGTGTGTGTGTGTGTGTGTTTGTTTCAGTGCACCACTAACCACGGATGCTCTCCAGGGTTTTGGCTGCTGACACTCTGACCTGATTGATCAGCTCCTGGCGTGCCTGCTCTGTTCGCAGGGCCTTACAGACAGATAAGAAATCATCATTAACAAAGATCTATCCACCTGCACAGTATCTCACCTCTCCTCCTCCACTTCCTCCAGCGGCACGCACACACACGTGCATACACACACACACTACACAAACCAGGATGTTAAACTGAATCATGTAGCTTGCAAGCATCAAACATCCCCTGCATCATTTTAATGACTTGCCGCTGAAGTTCTCAGCACTTGAGGGGGCAGTGTCATAATCATTGATCATGGTATGTTAAAAAATAAAATCAAATAAGAAGGCATCTCTCTTGCTACCTCTTGGGACAATAGCGGTGTAATGACTTGTCTCTCTGCAAGACAAGGTCTCCCCCGAGTCTACATTTCCTACGATGTCAACATCCATCAAGGTCAGCTATCAGAGATATACAGTAGTTGTCTTTATTAAGGTAATACACCATATTAACTGCCATGTGTACTCACATTCACTGAATACAAAATACACCGTCAGATTTTAATGGTAAAACCTAAGCTTAAAAATATCCAAGGGGGAGTAATAACAACAGGAATTCAATGGAAGGTCTATTAGTGTTTATGTGTCTCAGTACTTGTTCCTCCCTGCTGATGGCACTGTGCTTAGCAATCCTCTCCATGCGTCCGCGGTAAACTGCACAGTCCTTCTCGATCTCCTCCACCTCCTGGAGGGAGAAGGTGACAGCAATGCGAGGCACCGGCAGCTCTGACAAGCAGATGTAGTGCTGCGGACAAAGTTAACTGGAAATTATTATCACAGCAGGGTTAATTGTTGAAGTTGTGATTTTTCAGGCCTTTTAAATACCACAAAGAATCAGTAACAGACCCCACAGGAAGAAGGATCACTGATGGTGGGAAGCAATGTGGTTTGCAGCGTCTTGTCTGCCAGACATTGATTAGAATAAGTGTAACATCATTTGCTACACTCGCAGCCACGGCCGAGAAAAAACAGAACCGTTTTATTTTTCATTAAATGACACCAACTATATCAATCTCACTTGAAAGCAATTAGCATATTAGCTAAACCATCTCTTCATTTATTTAGGAGTATAATTTCCCCATGTGCTCATCGGATTCCTCCAGTTTAAAAGACTCCAACATAAATGGAAATTAGCATACAGAGAAGCAAAAGAATACCAATTAGTCAGGAGCCTGGGACCTATGATTCAGTTCTAGAACGTCGAGTCATGAAAAACAATGGGCCTCATGCCAGAGATGTGTGTTCGCACAGACATTTACAAACAATTGGAGAGCATTTGTGGCATTTGAAATTACTCCCATATTTCTCATTAGTTGTTGGGTAAGATAAAAATGTATGAGCGCTCTTACAAAGAATTGGCATGTTTTTATTGTGAAATTTCAATATAAAATAAACAATAAAAAAAACAATCTAATTGATGAAAACAGATGACTGTTGTATAAGAACTTAGGCCATTTATTTGCTAATTTTCAAAAGTTAACACTCATTAAATCCACATTAAACAATTAGAGGATGATCATAGCTAGGCGGGTGTGCAGTTAATCGAGGTGCTGCTGGAGATGGGTGGTGAATCCAGTCTGAGAGTTATATCATAATAGAACGTCAACATAAATCCATTCTATCCAATTCAAGTCATTAGGGTGAGCTTGGATTAAGAAAACCCAACCCTCAGACCCAGCGGGCGGTAACCAG
Source organism: Aulostomus chinensis (assembly GCF_037954235.1). NCBI lineage: Eukaryota > Metazoa > Chordata > Actinopteri > Syngnathiformes > Aulostomidae > Aulostomus > Aulostomus chinensis. The sequence continues at coordinate 24,212,978 of NC_141326.1, forward strand.
GACTGACATTGACTCAGATGGAGAACAGCACAGTGTTAGTGACAGGCAGGTGGCCGCCGAGACACAGCAAGTGGAAAGCTTTTATACACACCTATAAGTGCAAAATAACCACGGGCCGCTGCATTTTGCACAATATTTCAATGTAACTGACCACAGACATGCCACAGAAACTCCAAGTGGAATCATTTGACTTTTTTTCGCATTTCACATCCCTTTTGTGGTGAAATAACCCAAGGCTTTTAGACTCGAGGCTTATAAATTTTACTGCAGAGCAAACTTTTTTTTTCCCTTCCCTTAGGTAGCATTTTCCTTCCCCTTCTTTTGTCTGAGTTTAGCATTAGTTGTCAAATGGATTGTGGTTTATGATTTGCACACAGCATAAAAGTCTACTGTACTGATGTTTCCTTATGCCAAGTGAACATTGTCTGGCATGCGTATCCAATTTAAGCTCAAAACACCATCCGTCAACACAGGAACAGATTTGGCGGTCAGCAAATGCTTCATGAATCCTTTGAAGTAGTTTCTTATTTTCCTCTGATTTCTTTGTGCAAGAAGAAAAACAAATAAAATACCAACCAGTCATGTATTAGGCCCGCTGTGTGCAAGTGAATCAGCAAGTTACAGAGAAGGGACATCCTTCCATGTGATGTTATTACAAGAAACTTACCCTCATTCTAGAGCTTTATGCAGGTTGCTAGCGGCTACGCAATCATTTATGAAAATGTTATTATTTCATAAATCATGGGAACATTGTAAGCTCAGTACAGACACGTGTGTCATAATACTGCTGCTAGTGTATTGATTGCATTATGCGAGAAACATCTCAATACTGATTATTTGTCCAATCCCCTGAAGGCAGTATGGATTTCAAGATGGAAAAAAGCCTTGTTGTGAAGTGGTGGGCAGGTGGATAATTGTGGGAAATATGGATTTGCAGATGTCAGAGCAGATCTGCACTAAAGCAAATACATTTAGATAGATCTTAACAGCACAAAAATGGTAAGTAAGGTGGGGTCATCAAAAGGATTTTACAGGATTAATTTATTTAGCAGAAAAAAAGGGATAGAAATGACCATTTCACTCAATAAATTAAGAATACAACGCAGGTTATGTCTGCACGTAGCAATGTGCATGTATCTGCATATATGAATGTGCAAAACAAACCTGTGGGCAGCAGATTTTGAGGAGGTTGATGGTCTTTCCACACACGTACACATCATTAGCGATGTGTCTCAGGAAGATGGGAACACAATCCTCCACATCTTTTGAGATCAGAGTGTAGCCTTGAACCCAGAAGTGTTTATCTGTAGAAATTCAAAAAGGGCTTATTACATAATGCCTTACATTCTAGCCCAATGTACTGGCCCATTATGGCTCTGAAAACACTTTACACATACACGTTTGCAGTACAGAATATAATAGCGGAGGGGGAATACTCAGCCTGCACTGCACCTAAAACTTTTTCTTATTAGTATGACTTACGGGGCATGGCAAAACTCTGGTCGCTTGAATTAACACTTGGAAATTGTTAGCGCTTAGCCCAGTGATCCTAAGCAAAAAGCATAAGAGAACATGAATGCACTGAGCTTCCAGAGCTCTCACAGAAAGCCTGCGGCTTGCCAAGAAAGCTTAGCCGCTGATTGCTTCCCTGGCCGATGGACTTCGAAGAGAACAATGACATTTGTGTGCCCTCCAAAAAGCAGGAGCGAGAAGGGCATAGGTTCACTGCAGGAGTTGATGAGGTGTAACCGATGAGCAAATTAACCTCTTAGCCAGACAAAGCAATGTGATAGTCTGACCTTGGATGGGGTGTTGCACGACATACAATATTTGGACAGGCTTTAATGATTCATATAAAGCCATCTTTATAGAGTGCTGTCAACATGAAGCAGTGTTTACTTGTTAGTTAAATTCTTAAGCCATTGAATCCTCACTATTGGATATTCAAAACAGAGACCTAATAGTTTCCTTTGCCTCTAAACAACAAACCCAAATACTAAACCTTCTGTCAGGGGAGGCTGAGCCAATCAGTTGTAGGTATTTAACAGGACAAAGCTGTAGCTTCATTAAGGGGAAAAAAAAATGTAATAAAACATCATTATAACATAAAGTATTGTTATTAGAACATGTAAAAAAAAAAAATAGTCATGCCAATTAGGAGTGAAGTAAGACATGACATTGCAGAGCAGCATGAGGAAGACAGCGACACAGTCAGTCAGCTCCTGTCGAGTACAGACGAGTGTGACCTGCCTCGCACGCCGTTTTTCCATTGCTGCTCTGTTTTAGGAGCCAAGTCAGTAATTGGTCCAATACTAATTCACTCAAGAGCAAGAGCAGTCAAGAGCAATTAGAAGATGATAATTTGAGCAAAACACAGATATTAAATATTTTGCTTTGGCCAGCACAGTTTGTCAACTGAAAAGTAAGGAAACAGTATTAATTTGGGTTTGTCCCTGTGGGCGGGGTTGGCTCAGGTCCTCACAGCTGCAGTACAGTGGCTGATTCTGTTTCCCGTTGATTATCATCCAGTAACTTCATGACATCCTTTATAGACACAAGGACAAATCCAACAAGGCAATAAAGGCGATAATGAAATCTATTTTTTCTACTAGACAATCTGTCTGGCAGGCTTTTCATTTTCAGAACCCACTGACTGAAGCCAATGCGTTTATGTGGCAGCAGCAGCGTGATGTGTGTGTGCTCACCTCTGAAGCTGAGGAACTCTTCATTGACTTGGATCATGAATTCGCCATAAACATCCCGAAATACACCACTATACACCCAGTCGGACACAAACCTAATGAAGCACAGGAAAAATGAGACAGTCACGACTAGAAAGTTCAGTGTGTAAGTGAAGTTAAGTCACGTCCTTGTTGTGAAGGCACGTCTGTATTGACATGGCAGCCACCGACCTTGTGTAAGGTTCACAGCAGCTCTTCAGCAGAGACAGCAAGACTGGATAGTTCTCATTGCTGCAGTTATTCTGGGCTTCATTGTACAGGTAGGACAGCAGTTTCACACCCTGAGGAGAGCCACATTGGCACAGCGCTGCTGACATCACATCTGATAGGCTAAACACAGTTATGATAGATAACATACTGCAGTTTGAAGATAAAAGAGGACTCACCACAGGGAAGGTGGCCTGGCCGGCACCCGGAGGACCATCTACGCAGCACAGTTCTGACAGGTACCTTGGATTAAAAGAAATGATATTTAAATCAAAGTCCTCTCTTTCTCTTCCCGTCCTTTCACTCGTGACTGGGTAAGGTTGAGGTTCAGAAGTGTGAAATTAACAAGACACCAGCCCCCCCCCCCCCCCCCCCCCCCACACACACACACACACACACACAAAAACACGTTTCACCTGAGCTGTCGGCCCACTTTACGGAAGAGGAAGCCAATAGTGAGCAGGCTGAGGGTGGGTGGTGTGCTGAGAACACAAGCTCTGTAGTAGTGCAAGTATTTCCTCAGACCCCCTGTAAACGCCTGAAAGAGAGACGGCAAACAATTGAACTATTTAGCTGATAAATAACAGCTGAAACGCTCAGTTTACATTGGTCTTAGACTTATTTGCAACCCTAGTAGGGCTGCATCATTTTCAAAATATATCTAATGTGATCATTTAGACTAATAGTGCAGAAAAAAAGATATTTTCTGAAGTCTGTCAAATATTGTGTCATGCAGCACTGTAAAAAAAAAAAAAGGCACCTTTCAATACACAACCCCAAGTTCCATAAGCATGTGAACCACAGCTTTTGGTTCCACATACAGACAAAGTCATATTAAGCTTGTGCGCGTACAGCAGATACACACACGCATGCATGCACACACACACACACACACACACACAACTCATTAGCTGCAACCCTGAAAAAATTGTTGAGTACTTCCCAGTGAATACTGAATAATATTTCTGCTTGAAATGTCCATTCCTAGACTACATGACTTGTCCTTGAGTAAAGCATATTTCCAAAATACGATAAATGTTGCATGATTAGGTATGCTGCATCTCTTGTGCTGTTGTATGGTATTTTTGGAGGGCTTGAAAAAAAAACAAATAAACGAATCACAGATTTTGTGAATTATTCCACAGCTAAAAAAACAAGAGTTCGATGCGGAATTCAAGTGTGGAAGAGTATTGCATCAAGAATGGGCAGGTTACATGGCACTGATGACGCTGTTGATACAAACATACCTGAAAGACGAGGCCCTTCTTGTCAGCGCTTTGCAGAGAAAAGCGACTCAGCCTCAGGTAGTAGGTGCCGTACTGGGCCAGCTCCCACAGGAGGCGAGACACACTCTCTGGAGAGGCTCCTGACACACACACGCCAGGTCTGACATCAAACTGAACACTCTGGAAAGGAGATGACATATTTACACACAGTGGTTAAAAAAAAAAAAAAGTCCTATGATTAACTGTACAGAATGATAACATCCAATAAAACAGCCCTGCAGCAAAGATTGTAAAGCTTTTTATATTGGATTTCACTGAGTGTCACCTCCATGGCGATTTCTGGAAGTACTGTATGTGGTTTATTATTACATTAGATTACATTCGGCAGTCAGGTGTTTGTTATGTTGTCCTTCTTATGGATGGTTTATGAGTAGCGGATACATCGCTCCCAGACAGCATCCTTCTGGGAGGCACAAAAATAACCTGAACAATATCTTTGCAATCTAGAGCACCAACACTACCGACCACTTTCTCAAAATTACCTTCAAGAAAGCCTAAATATATATTTATCACCTGCCAAACAATGTGTCCAATTACTGTTTTAGTCAACAATAGGATTTCATGGTTGCGTCTACCTCATGTGTCAGCCTACATGTTAATGAAAAAAGTCTGCCAGACAAAGAACAGGAGGCGGGTAAGCGAGTAAACACAATAATTAGGATCCAATTTATGTTGTAAACAATAACTCATCTTCTGAAAATATAAAAAGCTTAATGGGAGATAATAAACCACCAAGAGAGCTCTCCTGTGACTTTATTTTTCAGCACTAGTCAAGAATAACTTCATTTATTTCCTCATGATTTAATGCATCCTGTCAGACTTTAGTGTCTGGTTTACAAGAGCGCAAAATCCTGCGATTCTAACTCACATTTGTCTCTTCAACATAAAGATATGACTATTTTTTATTTTTTTTCATATGACAATTTAAAATAAGGGGATCAGATTCTGGTTGCATCCAGAACCAGGTTATGGTGGCACTGGCAGCAGACCAAGTAAAGTAACCCTGCCATCCCCCTGCCTAGCTGCCCTTGAACTCCTCCACCAGGACTCAAGAGCTCAGTAATCCCTCCAGTGTGATCAGGGTCTGCCTGGATTCTCCTACAAGTTGGACGTGCCCTGAACATATCAAACAGTCGGCGCCTGGGAGGCATCCTAATCAGATGCCCAGACCTCCACCACCACCACAGCTGACTCCTTGCAAGGCGCAGCAGCTCTACTTCAGATGTCTGAGCTCCTCAACCCATCTCAACAGCTGCAGTAAGCTCTGCCCGGGATGAAGAAACTCATTTCTGCTGCTGTCGACTTGAAGAACCTCATTCGACTGCAACATCTCCGACAGATGATCATGAACACATCGAATTTTTAAAATCAGCCTTGTTATTATACCCCATGTACCAATTACCTATTGATCCTTTCCTCTGTGTTTTTAATAGCTGTAAACTATCCGAGCTTTTATTGCTTTGCCCAGCGTTTCATCACACTTAGAAAACAACAACATGAAAATACCTGGTTTAGAGGGAAGGTTGTTGATGCCACTCCAATCAGTACGTTGAGGAGGTCAGTTACAAGTTGTGTCTGAGAGTCCAGGGGCAGTGGAATGAGAGGAGAGGGTGTACTCGTGCTGACCACCCTTATCTCCCCCTCCCATAGCCGATAAAGCTGGTCAAAAGCCTCCCTGCCTCCTTCAGTAAGATAGAGAGACTCCCGTTTCCCTGGTGGGCTAATGGGAGACAGACCGGAATTTAGCGTTGTGTTGTACAGAAATGGTCCAATAAAAGTGCATTTTTAAACCCATTTTAAAAAGCATGTCACTTGTAAACAAGCGAGCTTAAGGTCAGGGTTAGATGGTATAAGTCCTATACAAAGAAGAACAAAAAGAAATGGGAAATTATACAGTTTAGAGAACAGCAACAGCTGCCATACTGTTACCAGACCAGTACTTTTATCCCTTGAGAAGAAATTATATTAAAATTTCATAAATATACCCTGATGTAAACCATGAACATTCATGCTTCCTATAACAACATGATACACATTAAGCTGTGCTGCCTAGCTGGTGTAGTGAGCTTCTTGTGTCGCTGCATATCAAAGAGTACAACATTATCAATTAGTGGTTTGGCATTTCACAGGCTACTGTTATAAAAGAACTGACAGACGCCTTACCAGCCAACAGATTCCCAGCAACACCGTATTCCAGGCTCAAATGTGCGGAGAGCCTCCCATAAATCAATCTCTGGGCTGGGGCTGGGCTCTGACTGGGAGTCTGGGGTCATGTTGGATGCTGACTGGAAGCCTTCATCCTCAGACTGATCCAAACACGGGGGCACCTTCACAGAGATGAACAATAATACTGATAACAAGTCAAACTAAACTACTTGCTTTAACATAGACACTAGATTGAGCTATAGTTTCATACCCTGATAGCCAGCCCAGTTACATCGATGTTACTTGGAACAGGAGGGATGTCCAGTCTTATGTCTATGTCTGAGGTACGAGTGTGCTGCAATGCTCCAAACAGTGTCATCCTGGTGTCCCTCTCAAATCTTTCCTCTGCATCCATTTTAGTCTTCAGAGTGAGCAAACCTGTGCCTGGTGGGGCATCCATCAATCTCTGAGTTCCACACAAACTCTCTAAAGTGCCCCATTCTTCCCCACACACTAGTCCCCATGCCCGGGCCTCGAGCCTCTGCAGCTCCTCGCTCTGGTAGCCCCAGGGTCGAGGCCTTCGCAGCACAGGCCTCTCTCTTCTCATGTAGTCTCTGCTGAAGGAAGTAGGGGGTGGAGGTGCAGAGCCAGCCAGGTTTACAAGGAGCTCAAGGACTGAGTCTACTTCCCTCAGGCCAGAAGATGAACCCCGCGGCAACCTCTCCAGTTGCTCCTCCAGCCTCTCTGCTTCCTCCCGGCACCCTGCCACCCTCAAATCAAAACATATCATCAGGACTCTGTTTACAGGTGGTGTGTTAGCCAGGGCACTTTGTCCTGAGGTGGACACTTTAGTGCCATCCTGAAAAAGCTTAGATAGTAGGGCACCATAGGCACGCTTTTTAAGAGCTCTGCGGAAGCTCTCTCTTGAGATTCCTCCCAAGGCACGGCGCTTCCATGACACCCCAGACAGGCTGCTGTCACACAGGGCACCCAGCAGCTCAGTGATGCTGCTGCTGTTGTAGATGGGCTTGATGGGATGGTTTGGGCTCTGATACATGGCAGCTATGATGCCTTCGTCTGTTTAAGTGAAAAAAGATGGGTTGAATATGATGATTTCCATTCATTGATTACTAACGTCATGACAAAAATATGTCAGATAAGCAGCAGCAGTGCACAATGCATATGCACATCTGGCTGCGTATCATTACGTGAATAGAGTTAGAATTTAGAAAACACTAAGCCAAACAAACAAGCAAATATCAGAGAGACTTATTAGAGTAAACTAGCGTTAACTAATACATACACAGAACATTTTGACAGAGCCAGCAAATACTAACTATAACTCTAAGCCATTAGCTAAATTCATCAACGGTTACTATAACATCTATAGCAAATTAGCAAACCCGACTACATTCCGAGCAGGAAATACGATCCCAGATTTTATTTACCTTAACGTTGTTGTTGTTTTATCGGTTCATTCAGCTCTGAGGTGATTCCCTCCAATGCATGCTAACGGTGGGTGCTAGCAAACTACACCCGCACGACCTCGCTTTCCCGTTCAGCCTATGTGCCAAACATGCACAACCTGATCGGCGAACCATCCACGCAGTTCCCAGACTATCTTTATTTTTCTGTCTTTCCTGGATGTCTTAATAGTTACAGAGTAAGATAACGGTAGCTAATAGCTAATGCGAGGTTCAAGACCCGGAACCTGCCTTCTTGAAATTGATTGGACAACAGAAAGCCTAACTCGTCTTGATTGGCGAAGGTGGCCATAGAAGCCAAGCTGATTGGTCAAATTTAACTGCCAATCATATAATGGTAACACTGCAACCCCAACGTGCTTCGATTTTGATGCATTCAGGAGCACAGAAAAAAATGTAAATACCAATATCACATCGTTCACGTCAGTTTGGCTGAAGTACACCTCAAATTGGGTTTCTCCTCAATTTTAAGGATGATGTATTGTTCATGTGATGAAAAGTAGGAGATGACAATACAAAATAGGATAATACTGTAAATGAATCACAGTGAATTTGTTTGTAAGTTTACAGAGGCAAAGTCTCTGGGCATATTTATAAGATTTTGACTGAATAAAGGCAAATTACTTAATTATACTTTGAATAGTGAACATATACATCAGCAGTTTGAATGCCACTCGTAACTATTGTCTTAAACTGTGGTAAAATTGATAATGTGACGGTACACAATGTGTTGTTATGGATTTCTTTGTGTTTGGGTATGCTGATGCTATCATGTTTATTGAGCACCATGCTTTGTTGAACAAGTCTGATAATGTTGAAGGACATGATACTTGAGCAGAGAGATCAAGGTGAGGCCCGTGGACCAAATATGATCCATCATGAGGTTTGACTAGGTTTGCAAGTTGAAATAATAAAAACGATTATATTAAGAAAGGAGAATAGTAACAGACTTAACATTGAAAAATAGTTCTGTAAAGTATGATTTAAATCACTTTGTTTTTTATTTGTGAGATAAAAATATTAAATATGTTGAATCACTATTAATTTCATAGTTTGATCATCGAACAGAGCGACAGTTTATGCAGGACGTCAGTTTTGACGTTCAAAAAAGAAAGGAAAAAAGATGAGGCAGAGATAGTGGTAGACAAACAAAAAGTATGTTTGTTTTTAGCTCATTGTCCACCGTTAAGTTCTAGTTTTTATTTCAATATGACAACCTGTTCCAAGACATGATCAAACCCTCCATCTAATTTCAGAAAAAAAGTCAAGCAACTCAAGGCTGAAACAGGTTTTATTGCACTATTTAATAATATATAGGTGGAGCAGAACTGCATGGATAGGTGGTTTCTCAAAATAGCATTATGAACAGCATGACACATTGACAGGATTCTCAGTCATTTCAATATTGAGGTGTCAGTGTTTGAGGCTTGCAAATCAGCCCACAGAACAGTGGACTTTCAAGGCAAAGTTTTCTTTCTGAGTAATCAAACTCCACCGCTGAGTTTATACCACACCTCTCGAATCAGGGTAGTAGGTCTACTTTGGTTAAAATGCAAGCTCAGATTCAGAGAGCCCTAGAATCAGCTGTTGCCAGGTTTTTCAATTATTCATCAGAACAACTGTTTAAAATGACACCATGCAATCATTCTTTTTTTCATTTTCACCAAGGTCTCCTCCTCCTCTTCCCCTCCAAGGCAAAAGGAAATCAAAGCCAAGTCTCATTAGAAGTTCTGAAACATGTGGAGGGGAAACACAACCTGCTGTTAAACACAACCATCTCCTGCTGGAGGAGAGGCTGGCTGCTGAGAGGGAATCACACCAGGTTGGTGAACAGAAGCCGGCAACATGTAGATTTTAACCCAATTTCTTATGAGAAACCCTGCAAAGGGGCCGACTTGAAATTATTCTTAGAGTGCGATAGTATTGATTTCAAAACAGTGAAGGACAGAGGGTAATTTACAGAGAAAAGGAGGAGGACTGGAGCAGACCTGATTTATTCACAGCTTTTACTTGAGCAAACTTTACTGTGAGTAAGCACTATGAATTGCCTTGTGTATGAATGGTGCTATACAAATAAATTTGCCTTGCCTTGCCTTGCCTTACTGTCCTTGAACTGAAAAGCATCTGATTCAATCGCATTTAGCTGAAAGATGCATAAAGTAACTTGTTTGGTTATAATAATTTAAAATCTTGTCACAGGCACAGCCAATCATGTTGGCTTTGAAAATAAGTTCTGCATCCAAACATGAAGTATAGTAAAAAGCTTTGATTTTGTGATCAAAGATGGTGTATAAATGCAGTGTTTGCAATAATCAAGTGTAATCACGCTTGCTTTGACAGTTTGAAGTTGCTCAGTCTGCTGTTGCATTAATGATCCGCTCACCTAGAAGGTGGCCGGCGCAGGCCTCTGGTCCGTCTTTGATATCTCCAGCCCTGCGTCTGGGTTTGTTTAGCAGTCAGATGAGGCCATTTTTGCCTTTCATCTTTCTATTTTCTCCACATTTCATTCTTAGCTGTCAGGACTTAATTAATGTTTTCACAGCAATTTTTCAACCATCACTGCAGATGACAGAGATGCTGCGCGGTTATTCACATTATCAACTCATTTCATGAAGCCAGACCTCGGCGTCTCGTTTGTATTCGGAGCCTTTGACAGAAAACTGATGTGGCATTTGGGGTGGGGGTCGGCTGCATATGAAGACTGATGCTATCACTGGAAGTAGTTTATGGTCATAATATGCAAGAATATGTTAGAAAAAAATGTCAGGTTCAAGCACTTGGCCCTCTTCTTTATAAAGTGTTTGGCTGGAATATGATTTTTTTTTTTTTCCCCCTTCTACCCCAGCCTGTATATAAGCTCCTCTGTGACTCCAAGGCACTGAAATGAGCTGTATAAATACCAGTTAACTTCAAAAAGAAATTGGCTACCTGTGGCAAGTGTTACTCCATCACCCAAGGTGGGTATAACTCATGCAATATGCATGGAAGGTGAACGTTTCAATTGAAGCAAATTACTATTCTAACAGTGAAAGAAACACAGCAGATATGAAGGGCATATATGTGTCTGAGTTTATTCACGGAGGAGTGTATGATGAAATCTGTGGGTAACTGCTCCGTCCACACACACCACCTTTGTAAAATTAAGTTCATCCAATACAAGCAGATCAGGTAACAAGATCTTGTGAGCTGCCTTTGGATGGGAACAAAACATTGGCCTGTGTTAATGGTTCTGGACTGAAAATGGAGAGTCCCAGTTTCTTTAATCATTACAACACATTCACGAGTTTCAAAATGAAAAAAAAAAAAAAGTCTCGACAACTGCACAGGTTTTTTTCTTTCCTTTTTTTTGTCCCAGGACGCAATGCATAGGATTATACAGTTAGAATACAGTATTTCAACATGTTTTACAAAGATTTATATGGTATAGGAAACAAGAAATAAAAATAATAACTGCACAGCAGTAAGAAAGTCATTTGTCGAGTACAGATAGTCATTTTATCATACACACTGTGGAATAGCTAAGAAACACAGAGCAAAAAATTAACACCATTGGAACATTTTTGCGCTATATTCAATCTACATAAGAGTACCCTTATGACTAATTTAGGAATGTTGGACATTTTCATGGGAAATTCAGATCACATCGGTTTTACACGTATTCAGTTTGGCTTTATGCCTTAGCCACCAAAGTCGTACAAAGCACACGCCACAGACACCCAAAGGAAATGCACACGTCATAACTGCAACCAGAAAAGAAATCATACTGAAATGTTTTCAGCCTATTGGCACACACACGGCGGCAGCAGGGCATCTAAGCAGTTTAGACAGCACACGTAATATCACGAGTCCAAATACATTGCTGTGTCTATAGTACTATCATCATCATAATCACCTAAGTTACCATTAGAATAATTTAGAAACAATATATATGATGTATCATCCTATTCATTAAGGCACATTTTTGGTTAAAGAAAGGCTCTGAAAGAAGCTTCTTGCATCAACTCTGAGTGAGAGGAGTCCGCAGTAAACAGCAACAGAGACAAGAATGGAGTCTGCAGTCGGCATGCAATTAAGATCAAAAGCCTCCCCTGCTGATTCCATTATACATAGTGCCACTCTGCACTGCGCCGAGTGGGCAGTGCCAAGTGCTGTTGGTCGGGATGCCAGGGTGCCATGCTGAGACAGCAGGCAGACAGGCAGGCTTGAGGTCTGTGCAAACCTCTTTCTCGCCAAAGGCAGAAATTGTTAACATTCTGGAGTCTGTGGAGCTCGCTACGCTCTATCAACGATACGCATCCGTGATCAGATACAGAGAGCAATTTAATCCTCTGTCAACAGCAAAATCTACAATTTAGGGATGAAATGTGGTTTTGTTTAATGGCCCAAGAAATATCAAACCTACCCTGTCAACCCTTGGCTGTGATACCGACATATCAATATTCCAATAACTACAATTATGTACATGATTGAACTCAAAACTCCCGGACATCGTACAAAGGCTCAAACCACTGCAATTTGTTCTAAACATACCATTTAAGTACAAACTGCATCTCTGGCAGATTATTAACATCAGCAATAGGCTATTTCATAGCTTTAGAGGCAGAATGCTTGATTATTTGGAACGTTACAATACCTTAAAAAAAATGGCATGAAATAATGACAACACTAAGAATGCATGAATCAGTCAGAACATATTGCTGAATTGTTTACATAGAATAAGCTCATGTCAATTGTGGCTCATCTGATTTTATTGCAGGGCTAGTATGAGTGACGTGGCTCAGGATGGAATATAGTTGCTTCTTGCCTTAAAAAGAAAAAAAAATGACCAGAAAAAAAAAAAGATTATCTGAAACAGTAATTAACGGTCATAAAAATCCTCCTGCTGTGCTTTCGCCAAAATGGAATGTATCATGGCACTGTACAATAAAGGGAGACGGACTGTGCTATTATTGATCTCAACGAGCACAAATGGCAAAATCCAGCTTGAAGCTAAACTAAAGAAAATAGAACCAAGACGGCGGCTGAGCTGTCATTCTCATGAGCCTGTACATTGCTAGATTAACCAGCGTCCTTGTGAGGACCCTTTGGTCTCTGTCAAAAAGCTTGATGAGAGCTCAAGTGTGTCACTGGGTATCGGGGATTAAAATGACAGAAAGCAGGCGTCCCTTCACCCTCACGCCTGACATTAGGCATCCTGTGTGTGCACAAACACTCCTGCACACTCCACACACACGCGCTCTTGTTCACATGTACACATCTACGCACACACAGGCTAATAAAAACACTATCTGTACCACATGGTGATCCATTTAAAAAGATATTTTTTCCTTATAAAGCTTTCCGCATAAAGACTGCACGATAAAAAAAATATATAATACAATTCTTAAACCTTTTTTCTACACAGAAAGAAATTGAACATCTGATTTTCCTGTGCCAGTGCTCCACAGAGGGGCTTAATTCTCAAAGAGAGGTCTCCCGCAATGCATTGTGGGAGCAATATTCAGTGATGGATGAGTGAGCATGCAGACCTTTCAGGTTTGGCAAGTGAGCTTTAAGGCGTACCTATGACAGTGTAACCCATCATTTTCTTCCCCTTTTTGCTCTCCATCTGCATTTCATTAGTCCCTGATACTCCACAGAGCAGAATATTGTCCCAGGGCCAAGTTGTACAATACACACACATGTGAGTCCCTTCTCAATTTTCCTTATTTCCACGTTTTATAATTAAAAAGAAGAAATAAGCCCCTGTAGTCACTGGCAGGATTCTACCCTCCCTCCCTCCCTCCCTTCTTCTTCCTCCTCCTCCTCCTCTCCACTCGATGGGTTAGAGATCAGTCACTTTGTTTTCCAGGGCGGCGGCTATCTGCTGGAGCCGCAGGGTCAGCTGTTTACTCTGAGCAGCCGGGTCTTCGTCTAGGGATGCGATGATCTGGAGGGGAGGGATGCAGATGGGTGAGAAACCAAAAGAAGTGGGAAAAGTGAAGATGAACGGATGAGCACAGGACAAAGAGAGGAGAAGAGGGGAAAGGGAGGAGAGGATGGTGTTATTTGACATCAACCTCCACGTCTTATAAGCTGTTATTGTTTGCAAACCCTACTTGGGGGAGACTGACAGCCCCATTTTTTTTAATCCATCTAGTTCATTAGGTTTTGTTTATCCCCCTTTTCGTGACCTCAAGTGGCAATGCACAATGGACGCTTAAAAATCAATTTCCAGAGCAATTTTCCAATTCACATCCCACAGAAATGATTTCAATTAAAATTTCATACAATCACTCTTCTGGCATATCAAGAGTGGAGAAAGAAAAAAGGAAAAGCAATAATATAGTGGGCAGTAGTGCATTCAGCGGAAGAGACTTCGTTTGGTTGCGATAGGGGGAAAAAAAGGGCTTCTTACCCCGTCGTAGTATTTGCTGGCGTACTGGTAGAGCTGATGGAGGGCCACTTGTGTGTTCAGTTTGTCAGTGTGAGACTGGAGAGCACAAATGGGAATTCATAGGAGAAAAAGAGAAAAAAAAAAAACTTTCAGCTGAACTTTTGGTTTGCAGGTTTAAAACAAAAATCCCAACTAACCTTTGTAGAGAGACACACTATTATTATCATTTTTTTATGATCAGACATTAATAGCTGTATAAACTAAGTGGCACAGAAAATGACATCTGTGTGTCTCACCCGTGACACCTCTGCCAGATGAGTGTTCATGTCCTGGTCACTGACTGGTACCATCTGCCGGATGCCCTTGTAATAACTTCATCCACACACACACACACACAAACACACACACACACAATTAAGAGTTTAAAACTGACAGGAGAACAAAAGTAAAGTGCTGAGTGCTGACAGGACTTACTCATCCACCATCTTCTTATAAGTGGAGATCTCCTTTGCATAGAGTAGCTTGTTACTTGGAGAGTCCTGGACACAATGAAGACAATAGCGCTTTAGATTTATAAACCTTGACGTTCCTCTTACCACATTAACCCAATTATGACAATACTCTGTATAACACATTGCCATAAAAACAGCATTTCCCAATTTGAATGAAGCCCGAATCAGAGTGAACAGTAATCAGACTCAGGCATGGAGCATTCTGATCTTAGCTGCATTGTTTCAGTGTTTACACCATCACATGACGATGGTTTTGCAGCATTTTGCAACACATACAGCAGTCAAACTGACTCACGCCACATGGTCCCGCTTCCAGCAGGTGCTACAAACTCTGCGTTAAGCACAGTGTTGTTCATTAAGAAAACAACTGACCACCATCACAACAGTTTCAAGTTAAATTCCAGAAGGAAACTTGGATGTGCACTGATCAGCCAAACATATTAAAACCACCTGTCTGATCTTGTGCAAGTCCACTAGACCCTTGAAGGTGTCTAGTGGTGTCTGGCACCAAGATGTTCATTGCAGATCAGTTCTTCAGCAATATGTGAGACAGCCTTGGATCTAACGAGAGAAGCCATCCTTTGCTCGTACTGTTACATCCATGTGCCAACCATGACCCGGTTCATCAGCTTCACCTCTTTGGACAGTATTTGAAAGGTAGTCAAGATTTGCTCTGACTGGTCATTTAGCTATCAGAAGTCCCTCAGATCCTTTCTTTCCCCCATTTTTCCAAAACATGAATTCAAAGAGTGACTGCTCACTTGCTGCCTCATATCCTTCCCCTGGCAGGTGCTGTTGTAATGAGATAATCAATGTTATTCACTACAATTGTCAGTGATTTTAGTGTTGTGGGTGATCGGTGTAGAACGTAGGGATGAAGTGCGGGCAGAGGTCTTGAGTCATTCGTCCGCCTTTGCTTTCTAGCATGTAAACATGAATAAGAATGGAACATTACTTTAAGCAAAATATTGTCTATTATTGTCCATGTAAACACAGGCATGGTCTTCGTGCTCTGTCCCCGCCCTCATCTCCATTGTTTCCACTCACCCGGCTGAGTTTGTGCTCGCTCTTGGTGCAGGCATCCATGAAGGTCTGGGCGATGACGGACAGCGAGGCGTCCACCACCTCAGATACATGCACGTCGAAGATGAAGTGGGGATTCTTGAGAATGTTCACCCAAAACCGCAGAGGCAGGCTGCACATGAAAAGGGGGAAAGAAACGCCTTCTTTGCACTTCTTATCTCCATGTTATTATTCCCTCGGAGTGGAGAAAATCTCATCAGCCACATTACAACAATGAATTCGTTTGAGTCAGGGAAGCATTTCAAGTGTGAGAGCATGAGGTGCAATTGAGTGTCGTACAAGATAATAACAGGGGTGGAGAAAAGCCTCTTTGTGGCTGTCAGTTTATGCAGGACAGTTGCCTCAACAGTCATTTTACATTACTATTCCAAATAATACTGATCGCTTGTGCTGCTCTAAGAAAATATAAATTAAAAAAAAGAATACATCCTCAGAGGACTTTTGTCTCCTTTTCAAAGACAAGAATAACAAAAGGGATCCACACCGAGCAGCGGTCAATGATGCTTGTGTTGCCTAAGAAATTGTGATTAGAAATGCTAAAGCCACTGCAGAACTTTGACCTTTGAAGTCAGACAACTTAAAGTGCCGACTCCATAATGTAATGCTCGAGTACTCTCTCTGATTTCCCCTCTGAGCAGCAAAACACAAGCTCCATACACTCGTTTCTCATCTAATGTCAGCTTGTGAATTCCAAAAACCGCCCCACATACAGTAGCTTCCAAAAAAAAAGGACACAAATTCTCCCCCCTGATCAGAGCGCATGCCCCGCCATCTGAGACATGAAACGCACACAGTGTAAAATTCATACCGATTCGGTAATATCTCCGGGGGAAGGCTGCAGTCAGAATACAATAGAAGCACAAAAATAGCAATGTTGCTATAATCACAGAATTAAATTAGCTTGGGACATAATTACCATGTTTGTTTGTTGTTATGCCTCATACACACATTCATATTTAATACATGGCCCTCAGTTGATTTGATAAACAGAACGGGTGGGTGCGGAGAGTGGTGTGGAGGGTGGTAAGTAATTAAATCGCTCATCTCCTGTCCTTGTGTCGGTGCTCTCTTGCCAGCCTTACGTCAATCACTGGCATCGACATGCAACACGTTGTCTCGTATGCTGGAGCCTCAGTCGACGTGAC
>NC_141326.1:24234956-24397456 GCF_037954235.1 Aulostomus chinensis
CTGTTTACACGGCTACAGAAAATGAACATTCGACTAGTAATCCTGTTGATATGCGTCCATGCTTATTAGGACTAGCCTGTCAGAAAGTCTGTGGACGAGGATCAAATCCCCTGTCCTTTTTTCCCCTCCTGTCAATTTGAAGAGTTCCACACTACGAGACTTAACAGCTCAAATTTTTCCTCAAATGTGTACACGAGAGAAAAGAAAGTGATGTGAAGTATTGGTCTACTATTTTCTTACTTTCCTAAGGGACATTTTACAAAACTAAATGTATTTCAGTAAGTTAGACCAACTATATTTGCTTGCAAGCACTCTGCGTTTTAGCATTAGCTTTTAGCATCTACATATCTGGTTATAAAAAGGCAAGAGGCTGTGTGCTTCAAGGTCACATACAGATATAAAAACCCTGACTTGAAAAGCACATTATACATGTATAAGTGTCCAAATAATGCTCTTAAACCCAACTGATACCAGCATTTCCACATCTTAAAATAGAAATTCAGGGAAAGGCCCAGTTCTGTGACTCAAACCAGAATATGCTGTTTACATTTTCTTCTAAAAGTCCAAACACAGTCATTTTCTGAATAACAGTGGAATATTAGACAGGACGTAAATGTTTCATCCAAGCTTCTGGCTCGGCTGATGACACATTTGAGTAAAGATAAAATGAAGAAATAAAAGATCCTTTTTCTCCCGAATGTGATTCGCAAAGCCACATTTCAAATAAAGAAACATTTGTCCCGACTGCAGACCTGAGCTCAACACCATTCATTTACAATTACCACCACATATAAGGAGGTTATCTTTCTGATTCACCATGAAAGAGGACTGATCTCTGCTTATCTAAAATGTATAAAGGAATGAGATCTACAGTGTGCGTGGGAATAAAAAAATGGCTTTGATGTTAGGAAATGCCTATAGAGATTTAGGCTTTCAAGTCAGTCCCCAAGGTACTGATTACAGTATTGAGCAAAACTTTGTTTAGGGATGAAGCCTTTTTTTGTAGCTGCTACTCAGTAACTTCTTAACCTCTTAAAAAGAAACAGAGAAAATTAGCTGTTAAATTAGGATAAAATTAAATAATGAATTACTTATTTAGTCAAATGCATTCTGATTTAATTAAAAATGCATTTCAGTCAGTACTGAAATAACTTTTTCATTTTGACATCCTCTAACCTTTACATTATTCATCATTATTAGACTTCCACTTGTGCTGCTCAGAGGTGGCCCACGATTGACTCACCCAGTGTGACACTGTCAACTTTGGGCCTTTGGGAGTATGGCAGGTTCCTGTACACCTGCTCGATGATCTTCTCCTTCACTTGCGAGATGGTGTCACAGTTCAGCACCTTGACGGGTGTCACGTCCGGACCCTCGCCATGCACGAACACCTGCAGGGTCTGGAAAAGAGAGGAAAACATATAAGCACACACTCGAAGAACATGGACTACACACTTTGCACAAATATGCAAAAGTATGCATATAAGACATATCCAGGGCACCCAGACACACTCCTACAAAACACATCCACACACCAAGTCCCTAAGTCGGGACACTGTCGTCATAGCAACCGGGCTCTGTAGGCATGCACACACACACACGCACACAGTGCGGTGACACCTGACAGGACTCCTGTCACCTTGGCCAGCTAATGACCAAGGCTCAGCAGGAGCACAGTCTCACCCATCTTGCCTCCCACACTCAGTCACTCTGTCAGAAATAACTAACTGACCACTCGAATGGAATCAAACAGGGGGCAGGCAATCCAATCGCAAACTCCTGAGCCGCTACGGCATTTGAAGTCAGTGGGAAGAGCAAGCTGTGAATTAAAGTGAATACTAAAATGCCGTGTCTGCCTGTGAAATCTGGTTCAGCGTGGTTTTTCTCCCTCTGTAATTCAATCTGAGAAGGCGATCCATCACAGTGGGAGACATGTAATTCAGGCTAATTTGATAATTGTCCTCGACAACGCCATTACCCATGGGTCTTTTTATTTGTGCTGACTTTAACAGAAAACAGCTGTGTGCACATTAGCCTCCATTACTGGAACATGATACAAAGGAGAAGCTGTGTAGCGCACTAAATGGACTGAGAGCAGGTGCAGGTTGGAAGGTCTTTGAGTAGAGGGGCCACGGAGGAACCTTGTAATCTTTGCTTGTGCAAACTTGTAGTACTTTCACCTCAGCCATGAATTTCACTGCTATATTGGAATGTGTTGCCTGTGTCGTTTTCGAGCCGAGAACATTGACACTGAAAATGGATGTCACACAAAGCGGGCAGCCGCCTGGGGGGTTTCTAGATGGTTACTATGGCAACTGCACGGTGTGTGTGAGTGTGTGTGCGTGTTTGTCACTAAGCAAAACACACCATGCAGTCTTATAGCATTGTGTGCAGTTTATCTTGACTGGAGTTTGTTTATGTGTGTGTGTGTGTGTGTGTGTGTGTGTGCGCGCGCGCGCGAGTACATCTGTCTATCTCACCAGGACAGAGTACTCAACGTCGTCGCCCAGCAGGCCTGTGTCGTTGAGGGTGTACTTGGCTTTCTTCACTCTAGCGTCCACAGGTCCTTTCTCGATCTGGTGCTTGATGGCTCGGAACAGTTTGTACAAGGGTTCGCCTGCAGAGTCCTGACACACACACACACACACACACACACACACACACACACATACACACACACTGTCTCAGGTGTTCCCAAGCAGCTAATTGCTGTGATGAGATTAATCAAGCAATATCAATAAGCGTAAGAAATGAGAAATGAACAAATCCATGAACTGAGCCCGTTCTTGAATGTATACATAATATACATTTTCATTGATTTATAAATCAATTTGACAGATTACCTTTAAAAACTGGTAAAGGCAGATGGACATCCAGTTGCACAGCATCCTTTCCACCACAGTCTCCGACCTGGAAAACACATTAGACGAGCAGTTTTCAGTGTCAGAACAATCAAGTTTGATGGGACAACGCTGTACTTTTAAGAGCAAATGTAACACGTCATTAGAAAATGACACGTTTGTTTATGAATTTCAAATATTTAACACCTTGACTTAAAGATTTGGAATGAGGGTCATTTAATTTTATTACCAAAAAAACTCAGACACCCCCCACCCCGTCCCCACCTGTAGCACATCTTACCCCTAGTATCATATCATATCTATCTATCTATCTACACACACACAGTCACCGCCAGACTGGGAAAACAATAGGACAACTTGCCATATAAGTGCTATACAACGTACTGTATGATCCCAATGGCGACCAACTGTTTACTAATTGCCAACTGTTTTTCTGCGGGAGTTGACTTGGTTGTGATCACTTTCTCCTGTGGCTTGGGACATGGGAGGAGCAAGGTGACAGCAAATTTGTTCCTGAATAATTGGATCCAATTCCCAGCCGCAACTCCGCCCCTTCTAAATCTAGGTGAAAGGAAGTTACACACTCGTTTTTAATAAACATGGAAGTGTTTGATTACTCTGATGCCAGCCAAATAAACCAGTGAAATGTTAGCATTCTGCCCTCCTTGACTTGGAACTGTGAGACGCACCGCCTTTTTAATAAGTTTTAACATAATATAGAGTGTTGTCATGTCAGACATTCTCACTTAGCATGGCCAAGTTTTCAAACAATGAGGTAAAAGTATGTGAAAGTTCAGGCTCTAGACTGCTCCGAATAATTAGGTGCATGTATTTTTTTCTTTAGACTTTAGCCAAGATGACATGAGCTCATCAGTGTCATCTTTATATGGTCATCTGCTGCAGGTACAGGAAGTACAGCCAGGCCGCCCTTCAGCCTGCAGACAGTCCGTCAGAAGAAAGTGACTCATACAAAGCTACTCTTATGGAATGTCAGGAAAAAACAAAAAAACAAAACAGAACTGGAAATGAACATAATAGTTCAGCTTTAAATCATTTGAAATTCAACACCCACACAAGAATCACAACTTGGCCAAAGGAGGTAAAAAGTATTGACGAGATTTGTTGCATCCACTTAAATAAAATAAAAATAAATAAATAAATAAATTCTGGAAAACTTGACATAGACTCACATTTCTTATTTAACTATGGTGTATGTACTGCATTTTAAGATAGAGAGATTATTAAAAAAAAACTGTCCCAGTTAATGATAAGTGCATTAAACTTGAGCGAAAAACACTCTTAATAAAATGCATGACGTGCATTTTATTGCGTCCTTCCATAAAATGTAGACAAGGGAACTTTCTCCCTCAGCTTCTCAACGTCAGGAAACGTTCATTCAGACTCATGTCCGTGGTCACTTGATGGATCCTAATGTCAGATATTCAGTGGTGGCGGCCATTGCTAGCACACCTAATTAGATGTCTTGTACGTAAGGGGGCTGTGTTGTGACCTAATCAGCATCATGAGCCTCTCAGCTGGGGGATAATTAAGATCTATGTTTGTATAACAGCCAGTCACAGCGCGCCTATACACAGCGGACCCCTCCGATGATGTGACCTCGTCCCAGCAGCGATGAGAGCCGGTACTGTCAGACGAGTGGGAGGCAGGGGATGATTGGACCTTGACATGATAATTAAAGTGAGAGGGGAGGGAAAGACTAAAACGGAAAAACAAGTCAAGGTTTATAAGGCTACTCGCTTCAATCAAATTAGTCGGTTGAATGTTAATCGACATGAGGAAATTATGAGATACGGCACAGGGAGAAAACTAAGCAATTAACATTTAATAATGAGGGAAAACATCCACTGGATGTTAACAATATAATCTTTTCGCTCTCCTTTTGGTGAAGAGTGTAATTATTGGGATAAACTTTGGTATAACGTTGGTTCAAGCAGCTCAAAAGATGACAATCATTACCATCAAGGTTGGAAGCAGAGGTTTATGAAAGGAGTAAAAAGATCTAATATAAGGATGAGTATCTTCTATCAGTAGAAAAACTCAAAGCTTTCATTTTTTTAAAAAGCTGGGCAAAATATGTGTTTGAAAAGTCCAACAGGAAAACACGATTTAGCACCTGATTTTAATGCCTGTTGTAGTATTTTATACGTGGAGCTGTGAGGGGCAAAGATCAATGCCGCTCATCCAAGGACCATAGAAATACGGACTGATTCAATCAAAGATATGAAAAAAGTTTTTGTTCGGTGTTTGGAAGTGTGAGATTTTGGATTTACACCGGGAACAATGTGCCCTTCGGACTCACAGAGCGAGATGGTGCGTAAAGGTGTGTCTGGGAGGGTGGAAGGAGAGCAGATAAGCAGAATAAAAGAATTTTTTTAAAAGGTAAGATTTGGTCTGCTACGTAGTCTTTCATGACCAAGGGAAGAAAAAAAAAGAAAAAAAAGAGTGACGACAAATAAAAATCACCACTAGAAATCATCTTGACAAAAGCCTGCTAAAGAGCAGCCTGCAGAAAGTGTATATGACTTGCATGTACAAAAAAGTGACAACAATAATGTGTTTTTCAAGCTTTGGGTCGAGACCAGCTGCAAAAAAAAATGATTCATCCAACACCCTGTGCTTGGACTCCATGGAGGAGAAGAAAAAAAAGAAAAAAACAGAACGAGAAACAGAAGGTGGATGACTGGAATAGATCAAGCAACAGTCTGCTCCTCATAGTGGACTAAAGTAGTCAAGCGCAGAATCCAACAGAAAACATGGCAACAGAATGTAACAGTCCACTACATCTTGAAACGAATCCCAGTCTTCCTAATCTGGTTGATAATGCCGCTGCCAGGGTTTAGATACAGAGTGATTAGGGAGAGAGAGAGAGAGAGAGTGGATTACAGAGCTGAAAAACCAGGACATTCCACAGTCTCAGAGCATAATAATCCACAGCCAAGAGTTCAGTGACACTGTGTTTAGGCCCGGAGGGGCTCTGAGGCGGGGGGTAACGCTGCCAGTGTTCACCTTGCAATGCTGAACAGATTCGTCAGTGTGGTAATTAGCAGGTGAAACAACAGCGAGGTGACAGTCAGTGCTACCTGCACCAAAGAGCTCGTGTTTTTGGTGTTGTTTGCGTGTCTGTCAGGATTATGCAGGCTGATATTCACCGAATTTGGTGGATGTGTGGTCGTGGTGGGGCATTCGGTTTGGACATGCTAATTTTGCCTCCAATGTCAAAAAGACGCCACAGCTTTCTACTTGCTGTATTTAGTCTCTGCTTGTACAAAAATGGAGGCGACTGCAGTCACGGTTTTTGGGTTGGCAACTGTCTCTCAACTTGAGGAAAACCACACCTAGTATTTAAATTGAGACCGATTACATTTACGCCCGGTGGTCACGTGCGTCTTCCGTGGCCGCAGGACGTTACGATCACTCATGACATCACAAATGTGCTCATCTGCAAAATATGCACATCATACACACTGAGCTCTTCTTAAGAAGCTCTTTCCAGACTCGTGATGGGAAGCTTTACAGATGGCTCAGACTTACGTATGCACCATCAAACTTTTGATTTTGTATGCAGATGACTGCGAGCGGCGATATCCACAGGAGACATCACGGGATATGTTCATTCATTACTCGGGGAATATTACAAGGAGTTAGCAGAAGTCTCCGTTCAGAAGGTGTGCTAGTTATTCGTAAGTGCTCGACAAATTAGGGAATCATTAGATGGAAAGTAAAGTGATCAGAGTAATTTCTCTGAAGGGGGACATGAATGTCCATACTGGAAATTCATGGTGAACCATCAAGTGTTTAATTTAAAGCCACAACGTGCCAGTGGAACAAATGGAGGAGGATTATTAGTTATTATAAGGATTATAGGGATTATTACTTTGGGTGCCTGTGCACGTGTCACCTTCAGAACTGTAGTGGAGAGTAACGCAGATGCTGTTTAAGTACCTTTTAAACTACAAAACAGTGTTTAATGACCTTTTTAAAGACAGTTTATGCACTAATAGCACAGGTTTGCATTTGTTAACTGCACAAACATCTGATCAATCTTGCAATCATCAACACTTCAAGTGCGAGCTCACTGATTCACGACATCACTCAGGCAAAGCCTGTGAGACATTATGCCGCATTCAGGTGCGCCCAGCAAACTAATCTGCACTGAAATGGCCATGAAGGTGGTTTCAAAAGGGGACACTTAGTATTATTTCCTCGTTTTCCTTTGTTGTCAAACTGGCATAAAAAGGAGCCGATCTAATCGTTAGGCCAGTTATCAGCAAACCCCAGCAAGTCTCTGGGTATCTGTCTGATGACGGTTCACATTGTTCTACTGCAGCATTGTAATAATCAGATATTGAAATCGTAACAATTATACCCTGTTTATTTCTATTAAGGAAGATTTTAAAATTCTATGAAGAAATCTTATCAATTGTCGTCAGCAAAGTTGTTGTAGCCTCTTACACCAATTCTCCTTTTTATTAACGTGACGGCCGTGGTCACGATCTATGAAACAGATAGAGATATGAGAGAGATATTTAACCGGATACATTTCCTGCTGGTGGCATTGAAGAGGTCAGTTAAGTTTCGTTCCTATAATATTGGCAGGGGTCAAACACGCTGCTGATATTTCAGGACTGTGGCTTTGCTGGTTTCTACAGGGGGGCGGTTTTCCCCCGACTCACCTGCGCAGCATGAGTTTGGGGTTCTTGCTGTGAACGTATTCCTCCATCAGCTCCAGCAGCAGTGTCCTCATGATGTCTGTGTAATATTCCAGCTTCCCGTGAAGAGCCACTGTCAGCAAAGAGGCGAAGTACACCTTGGCTCTGGCGTTGAAGTCGTGACTGCGCTCCAGGGTACGGATAAACTACAAACACACACATTTATGCTTTTAAATGTTTTTCATCCAAAAAGAAAAAGAAAAAAAAGACTAACGCTACTAAAAAAAAAAAAATAAATGTATCAAAGTAAACTTAGTTCTGCCCTGTGAAATATTGTGGCTTAGATAAGGCATCAATTAGAGGGAGAGGAAGCTCTCACATATGCAGTTAACACCTCAGAGGCCATTTCTGTGCCAGCACTATTGGATTATTAGAAATCTTCACATCTCCCTTTTTCTCTCTGATACGTTTCCTGCTTCTCACCTCTAATACCGTACTCTATTATCTGAAATGTTACTCACTGCTAGGGATGAGAGACTGAATTTAAAATAGGAACTGATAGAAGATCGTGGTTAAATGGCCAACTTTAAAACCCGTGGAGAGTCTCTACCATCACTGGTGTGAGGGTTAAAGAGTTATTTTACACTTAAATACCCATTCAAGAACCATATTGTTAAACTACAGGTGACGCTTACAATGAAGAGGGCCAGATTTTTAGAGTTCCTCTCTTTGCTTTCTTTCATCAACCAAACCTTGCTAAAAAAAAATCAAAATAAATAGCTCTCTACTTTTACTCGTCATACGAAGCAATCTTCTCATTGGAAGATCGTTCACAAAACTAACTACTTTTAGCATGACATCAGCAAATACATGAGACGTAGCTCATTTATTGAAAACTAACAAAGATCTAGGTAGACTTGAGTTTGACATCTTCAATCATGCTTGTAATATGATCTAAAATATCGTAAAAACATTGAGAGAACTAACTTTGGGTGCTTTCTGGAGACTCAAAAGTTGAGGATTCCAATGGCGACTTGTGGCAAAATGTGAAAGGAGTAAACGTGTCGAGGTAAAAAGCTGGAGACACACCTGAAATGTGTGTTTTAACTCACTATATCATCCATTTCCACTGAGAAAATAGATTTTCTGTCTACACTGGAAATATGAGTCACACTAATAAAGAACAGAGAAGTTGAGGCTTGCATTGTATTTTTCACTTCTCTAGGTAGAAAGGTAAATCTTCAAACTGTATCCGGTACAACGTGTAAGGCATTTATTAATTACTGTTTGTTTAGCCCTACCGCCTGAAAAGGCACTGGCTCGGTGGAACAGCTGCACTCCATAAACCAAACAAATACTGTTAATTGTGAGGTAAAATGTCCTCTTCAAAGACCAAAAAAAAGGACAATTTCTAACAAGAAGAAAACCAAACAGGGCTTTGTTAACATCAGCATCCTTCGATGCACAGTTCTGACATGGTGATGTTAGGCAGCTACAATGTTTAGCATCATAGTTGAGCACTCTTACATTTGCCATTTAGCACTCAGTGCAAATCACAGCTGCAGCCACAGCAGTAGGGAGGGTCATTATAGTGTAGTTACACAGGCGTTCATTCATAAACCAATACATGTGGATTTATTTTATGGCCACAGTAAAAAGCATGGTATGATGGCACTGGAGTAAATGTCACTGGATCCACAAAGACTTAACTGTTGGTTGTTCTGACATCCCCAGTGGCTTGAAATTAGAATTGAGACCAAAGAAGTTGGAGAGCACCTGGAGGTGGTGGTGTTGTGACGGTTCCGGAGGTGTTGAGGATTACAACACTACTGTAAATGCAGTGGTGGTTCTACGGGCCCAATGTGTGTTTTTCCAATGTTTACTGACTATACTTACATTAATGAGGAAGGTCTTGGAGTTCAGGAGGTTGGAAAACTGGTTGAGGGCCTGGGTGACTGTGGCCCGTCGAGCCTCGGGGATGTCTAGCCTCCCTGTGATCATCACGTCATTGGCGCCGTCCTTCGAGGGCAGGAAGAAGACCCGGTCTGTGTAGGTCTTGTAGTCCAGGAAGGGAATTCGTCCCTCGCTCAGATCGTTGGTGTGGTCCTCCATCTCGATCATCAAGTCTGTGAGAGTGAAGCAAAAGGAGACGTTCATTCCCTATAACTGAGCAGCTTTATTCATTTACACGTCTGTCTCGATGACGATGTGGCACGAGGCAGAGCAGAGGGTCCACTGGTGGGGAAATAACTCCTGCTGTGTTAGGATTGGTTTCTATTACTGTTGCTAGAAAACAGCTCCTCACAGTGACAATAACATGATGTTAAACGGGTGTATTTATAGAATACACGGCAGTACAATACATCAAGTAAACGTAATCAGAGCCATGAAGTACTTCATTATGGTATAATGTCTAAGAAACATGGATCCTCGGAGGGACATTAGCGATATTGCCAAGCTTCTGCACAGCTGCTCGGAGGGTACCTGTGAATTCTTTCTTGCAGCGGTCTCGCACGCTCTCTTCCAAATTCTCAAGCTGGTGTTTCACCTTCTCGTACTCCCTCTCGGCCTGCTGACTCTTCCTCCTGCACAGATGGTTCCACAAAAAGCGCAATGCAGGATTTTAACTTTTAGAGGAAACTGGTTTCATAAATCTAAATGGTGTTCCAACATTCGGTGTGTTATGTCTGTTTCAATATTAAATTGTGATGTTTGGTTATTGATGACGTGTGATTCAGTAGAAAATGTACAGTTGATTCCAGTGAGCGACATTTAGTGATTAAAATAGGCCAATTTCTGACCAACATATAAAACAAATAAAAAAATTAAATCAACAATGAAAGAGGAGGCAGCACGGTGGTGCAGTGGTCAGCACTGTCGCCTCACAGAAAGAAGGTTCGAACCCCGGCTCCAGCACGGGATCTTTCTGTGTGGAGTCTCCATGTTCTCCCTGTGCCTGCCTGGGTTCTCTCCGGTACTCCAGCTTCCTCCCACAGTCCAAAGACAGGCAAATGGGGACGAGGCTGATTGATACTCTAAATTGACCGTAGGTGTGACTGTGAATGGCTGTCTGTCATTAAGGTTTCATAAAGACACCTTATAAAAGGAAAATAAAAAACACTGATCTACAGTTTTCCGTTCTCACTACAGTTGCCACAAAATCTCAGAGATTTTCTATGGCCAATTCAAACATTAAGAAATGAAGTTTAATCAAAAGAAGTCTGAAGTAATTTATATCCACCTTTTATTAGAATTTACGTGTTTCTTGCACTGGTGATTGGTGGCTTGTCTCCAGCCTCTATACACAGTATTTCTTTTTTATTACCGTGCGTCCAATACTGCCTCTATTCAGTTCTTAACTTTGAGTATCAGCACAAATAAACTCAACCTACAGTCAAATGCCAAATGCCTTTTGACCTACATAATTGGGTGCAACAGTAAAATGACTTCTGATTTTACAACATTTTACATTTTTCCCGAAACTCGCAGATGTTGATAGGTTGCAGTTGGCGGAGGTGTTGAACTGGGGTGCGTGATTGAAAGGGTGTTACTAAATGCATCTACTGTATCCTGTGTATAAAAATACGGCCAAAATTGAAAAAGAAAACCTCCTGCTGCGTAAAATTAAAACTTCTCTGCCGCTAAAATCACAACTTAACATGATCTTCCCTTTTTACATTTATGAATACAGAACAGTGGATTTCATGGATCCAAATCAGAACAAAAAAAAGGTGGAATAAGTTTTGAAAAACTTTTAAGCGCTTGTTAATATTCTTCTCCTCTTAGCCTGATGCCAGATAGACACTGACCCAGCAGACAACAATATTTATTCATCAACTGTGTTTATCTCACGTTGTCTCCAGCTGCATCTGTCTTTAATCGCTGGACAGATAAGGCGACCAAAATAACGGCGAGTCAGCTAACAATCTGCCCCTCTGGCGATTCAAATCAACAAAGCTGAAAACTGATCTGAAAAAGCATTATGTAATAAAGCTTCATCAGTAGGCAATAATCTAAAGGCTGGTTGTTATTCTGATTCATGGGTTTATAATAAAACACAGAACAAAACAGTGAAACGGTGCTTCACTCCCCACAAACGCGTTTAATAGAGGAGCAACTCCTACCGCAGGGGGGTCGGGGCTTCACTGAGTCACAAGATAACTTAAGACTGCGGGGACAAATCTTTTTTTTTTCATATAACTTTTCTCAATAACAATAATAATAAAAAAAAAAAAAAAATTCCCTGCTGATCTGATTGCATCACAAGTCCAAACTGCAGCCGGAGTTTGTCATGAGGGCTTGCGAGTGCTCATAAATCCAAAAAAAAGAAAGAGAACCATTACATAAAATTGTAGGGTTGTAAGTTCACTGTAAAGCTGGATGATGTTTTTTATGAACCCACAAAAAAAAACCACCCTCTACTGCAATAAAAAAAAAAAAAAAAAAAAAAATTCAGTCTGAGGGGAAAGTGGTGTAAAATATTAATAGTCAACACCAAACCGATGTCAATCTGTCTGGGATCAACAAGTCTACTTGCAGCGCCAAGACTTGGAAAAAAAACCCACAAAACATTAAGCTGCTTAAGTCTTTTTTATGATGCGTGATGTTAAACTAAACCAGCTTTACTTTACCTGTAGCAGTAGACAGAGATAGCGATGATGAGGAGCATGGGTACGATGACAGCGGGGATGATGATGTAGAGTGACAAATCATTCTTCTTCTCGTACTGCACCGAGCCGACCACCCACTCCCCTTTCCCGAACTTGATCTGTGGATAAACACAGATGGAATCTTATTATCTGCACAAGCGCTCTACATTTTAGCCGAGAGATTTATTTAGGTATGGATCAAAAGTCTCCGGGATGGAGGAGAATCCGCTCTGATTCTGCTGGAAAGCTGCAGGACTTTTCTGGCTTTTCAAATGATAGGGTTCCCTGCAGGTTGGTGGTCTCATATAAACGGTAAAAAAATGAATAAATGTATCAGGTCTGAAGTAATTCTTCTACCCTGCATGGAGGATAGTCATGTGGGGTCACTTCTTTATGCAATCACAGAAATAAAACAATATCTCTTTCGAGAAATTAGCCACAGGAGAAGTCACAGTATTCATCACGATCGTGGCTAAGCTACGATTACATGTAATTATGGGCCTGTAATTAGATGAAAATTGATCAACCAGTGGAGAAATCGGGTCTCTGGATGATCAGAGGACACGCCAGGCGTAGTAAAGTAACATGCACGCTCAGAGATTCAAGTCTGATCTGACCATCAGATCCAGCAGCTCGGGTCGAGTGTCGCGGCGGTGTCGTCGGGAGCGAGCGCTTGGCTGGGTGGAGGGCGGGTCCAGGAACAGCTTGTCATCCTGAAGAGTGTTGACCACACATGGAACGTCGCCCACAAAGGCTTGCGCCTCTTCGGTTGTCATTGCCTTAGAGAATCCTCGACCCTGCAGGGGGGAGAGAAATACCAGACCACTGGATGATTTGTCCCCCCAGGTGGATTCAGTGCGAGCAATAAAGATTATGATCACTGGAAAGACATTTCTTTATAAATATCCTTAAATAAAACACTTACGGCTGCAGTCTGGTCTGGAAAATACAGACTTACATTCAATTACTGAAATAGAGTGTGGAGATGAGGGAGGTGATACTACCAAGAGTGTTTGACCTCTTCAGGATCTTCTTCAGAGTCTTTACACAATGACAGTTCAGAGGGAATACAAGGACCCTGAATCAGAGCTCCAGCTATGGTAAACTAGATGCCGTGAGTAGGCAGTTAATCATGAGTCAATCTACAGACGATTATGTAGTTCCTGTTTGTCTAACAGTGATGAATTTCTTTGTATTTTGAATAAACACTCGTTCAAATCATTAAATACACTGAATAGATTGTGAAAAACTTCATTAGTATTGTCAAAAGATGAATAAAACTAAATTAATCCGAGACAATACAGAGCATTAACTAATCCATCTTGAAAATAAAAAAGAAATATAAACCTTAATACTTGTTTGTTTTTTTTTAACAACCACTGTTTGGAGGATAAAAGAAACTCTCTTTCACCTCAATTTAGTCAATTAAATGAATCTCTCTTGTATTTTTTTCTGCTCTTGTTGGTCTTGGCATCCGTCAGTCAGCACACTAATCAGGACCGTAATTGGAATTTTTTTAGATGCACTTAGATGCAAATGTTGGTAATATGTACATTATTATGGCTGTTGAAAATTTTCTGCTCTCTCCCAGTTAGGTGTACGTTTTTTTAAAGTTTAGTTCTAACTTAGCAGAGGGCATTTAGGTTAGTTAATACATTCTTTTATTAAATTAACTAATATGGAATAAGTATACCGCAAAAAAAAGGCACTTATGCAAAGTGTTCACTTATGCTCAGAAAATTTTGTGTCTCTTGTTTTTATCACATTGTTCTATTTAAGCAGATCAAAAAAGCAATCACTAGAACATTAAATCTGCATTTTATTTTGGACACTGGGTTCGAACACCCAGAGTTGTTTGATTAAGAACCTCTGAATGACAACCTCATTTGAAACAAGAGTAATGAACTGACCGGAGAACAGCACTAACAGGAATCTGAGCTGCCTGCACTCACGGTGACGATGATGATGCTGGCCTCGGTGATGACCTTCTTGGGTAACGCGTCAAAGACGGGGTCGGGATGGTAGTCGAATTTCTTCAGCTCCTTCTCCCAGTTGTCCAGATGGATGAAGGTTCTGAAATGCTGGCTCGCTGAACTGCTAACTGTCGGAGAGCGAAACTGGATGACGGTGTCGTTCTTCTCGTGGGCCTCCTGAGAGCATCATCGGAGGGGAGGAATGTAATGAGTGGACAAAAATGGCAATACGAAGTTATATGAAAACATATTGTATATAAAAAGCAAAACAAGATATAAAGAAGAACATAAAGACTAACAGGGGGCGTGAGGGGATTTTCTGAGAGAGGCAGTGAATTCAGTTTTATGTGTGAGGGGAGAGGGTTTCGGAGGTTTGGTACAATGGGGAAGGTAAAATTATGTGCCTCTTCCCAGTCATTCTATTAAAATCTCAATCTGCCATTGTAAAATAGGCGCCTGTGATGAATCACCACTCTTGTTGAGTCATTCCTCCTCTGGCTTTGTTTATTTGTTTGTGATTAACGGGGCTGATGGTGATATTTCTGTCACTCTGATTGTTTTTTATACGCGGCTGACAAAAGTGTGTAGGAGAGCTAAAACCCACAGTCCTACACGCAGTCCAAGTTCTGAAAAGACGGAGGAGTTCTGAAAGTAGACCTACTTGAGATTTTGAGGCTCATTTTTGTAAGGGTTGAATGTCTGCTGGAGTGTTGAAAATCCAATCACCTCTCGTCTCACAAATGTCACTTTCCCTGGTCATTTACTGGCATCACATTTCATTATTACTGGTTTATTGTTGAAAAAGTCAGGTTTAACCTCACAGATCTGAAAACGCCTATGACAGAAACACCCACTGTAAACCCAATTCTGTTCTTGAAACATTTGGCGCAAACGCATGATTTTTTTTGTGCTTCAGTTGAAAGGTAATTTTTTTATTACTGTTTTTGCCCAACAGTCAGAATCAGTGTCAGTGCTATTAGCATTTACTAGTAGGAGATTGAACACACAGAAATAGAAGGTTTTTATTCTTGACTAAATTTTGGAAAACTACAGCAGCTGCAGATGAAAAGAGCTGGGAGGTATTAGCTGGAGCACGTAATGGGGCCACAGCATCAACACGTACCTAATTCAGGTTCAGATTTCATAAAAATATTATACAAGATGAATATTTCATACATTTATCCAAAAATATGTCAAGCATAAAATCCCATTTTGAGACATCCCAGACATTCTTTGTCACATACCAGGGATACAAGTGCTGTAAATTAATGCTTTTATTCATTTAAACTTGTACACTGGGTTTTAGTTTTATTTTTACATGATTTCCTTCACTGAATACACTCACGATTCACACTCAATCAAAGCTGTGGTTAATTATCACATGCAAATCAATCCATCTGTGGGCGAGTATGGATCTATAACACACACTTCGCATCAAGTAATTTGAGTGGATCTGGATTATCCTGGAACTTTGGCAGTGCAATGAGACCACTGATGACCACCGGATGAACTATCCAACTTTGTTGGCGAGTTGTTTAATGATTCTAATTAATTATCTCATCATGGGCTTATTGTACCTGCTGTATTCACATATGACCTGTAAAACTTATTTCCATACATTCATATTTTGTTACAAATGTTTTCCTCGTAGTTTGTGTGATGACGGTGATGCACAAATCTCCACTTAGTAAAGACTTGATGACATTTAGGCTCATTTTAAAATCAGCTTATGCAGCCAGTTCCTGAAGTGTATGTTTAAAATTATCAGAGGAATAAAAAAGCCCAAACAACAAAATTTATGTGAGAAAATGACATGACCTACATGTACAATGCAATCAACGCGTCTTTATCACAGGCAGCCATATTGAGTCAGAATATTTGGGTCAAGTTCAATGGACAGACTTAAACCAAGAGAGGCTTATGAAGGTGACCAGGAAGGCCTTTGAGATAACATTTTACATCCACTGTTAGTTTATGCCAGCAGAGGTCTTTTCAAACCAGCCCTGTCCCCCGGCAGCAGGGACCAGGGACTTGGCTGAGAGTAAATCTTCTACAACCATAATACTGGTATTAAATTTATCCCTTTTAAATGAAATGAACAACATTTTTACTGCTTAACACTGCCCAGTACACTGGAGGGCAGGCACGCTGTGCGCCACTCCTTTAACTTTCCTGGCAGATTCAATCCTACTTGATTAAGCTGGACGGGGAACATAGTTATATTTTTGCGGGGGTGAAAGTGTGGCGCCGCTATCTGCAATCCTACAGGTTTACGGATTTATGGCCGGGGAAGTAAGATGAAGTAATACTGGCTTAAGTAATCTCACTGATCAGTGGAAGCCGGGGGGAGAAGATGTGTGTGTGTGTGTGTGTGTGTGTGTGTGTGTGTGTTTGTGGGTTTGCGAAATACATGCGCGAACAGAGGAAATGCTTCACAAGAGTTTGGTGGACTCGTGATGAAGATCGATGGACAGCGGCGTGAGGAGGATGGAAAATGGATGGAACAGTAGACGCGTTCAAAAGACAGGAAAGAAATGGTGATTGGAAGGAGAGAGAGAGAGAGAGAGAGCGAGAGAGTTGGGTAATCAACAGACTGATGGAAGACAGAGGAAGCTGCAGATAATTAAAGGGAACAGAAAAAAAGAAACGGAAGACTGGCACCTCAAATGTTGTGGAGCCGTCTCCGTTGACCTTCATGATGGCTGTCTGGATTAAGTCAAAGCCAGAGCCGGTCACCACAATGTTTCTCCCGCCACTGAAACACAAACAGAAGCGTCGGTCAACACGGCCACACAAAGATGAGCTCACAGGACGAGTTACAGGAAAACAGACGCAGCTCCTAAATTGCACTTAAGGTAATTTTACCAGAAACTATATGAAATTACCTTCGCCTGCGAGCACCTTATCTGTTGTTCTAATCACACCTGCAGTAGTGCACTTAGCCGCACACAAAAAAAAGGGAGCTAATCATTGAATCGATCCATTTTCAACCATCATCAAACGGATGGCTACAACATCAAGGACTAGCATCCTCTTCCGCCAATCAGAAAATATTCTGCACTCACACAAGGACTGGCTTGGCAACCTTCCAAGGACAAAGCTGCATTTCTTTAGAAAAAAAAAAAGAAACAACACACACCTCTTTATGGCATTAATGACCTTTACAGAGGTTTCGCGTAGAAGTTTGCAGGGCAGAATACGAGTCGATTTCCTCAACACAGAAGAATCCTGTTCAACCTTGTCTCATCTCAGCAGCCTTTTCTTTATTTTTTACTTTTATATTTACCAGAAAAAATAACCAACGTGTGAGATTTATAAACGGGATTTTACATGACACCTGGGTCTTTTTCCTCATGTGTATCGATACATTTTCTTCAGTTGTTCCAGGTTGTTTTTATCGATCTGGGAAACTTAGTCCAGCATCACCAGATGCTCATCTGTGAGAGCGAATAATGAGCTCACAGGCTAGTTGGGTTGATTTCATGGTTAGAAACCGAACACAAGTTCAGTTCAAAGCGTGTTTCAGTGGAACTTGTGACGGCTGGTTAGCCACAGCAGTGCTTTGAGATGAGTGCTAACAGGCTTTCAATCATTGATATGAATCTGCGGTGGGACAAGTCTCCACTTGCAGGACTCAAGCAAGCAGGTTTGCTACAAGTCAAGCAAGTCAAACAAAACCCCAGTGTCCACATACCGCAGCCTGGTTACACCTTAAAAAAATCATCTGTGAACCAATACATTAGTAAAGGGAGGCTTGAAATAATAATTTAGCCCCGTAGCAACGAAGGGCTCTGAAGTGACAGGAGAAGTTTGGTACAGAACTAACATTAAACTATACGACCCCCCCCCCCCCCCCCCCATTTTTGCACAGTATTGCATCAGAGCCAAATACAACTGAATACTGTATCAAATACAAAACAAGAAAAGGCGCAACCCTTAAAAAATTAAATTACTCTGTCACTGAAAAACAAAATGTAATTTCTCGATATCTCAATGACATGCAAATACGGTGTGTATCAAACGTAGTGCAGAAGTATCACGGGGCTTCCTGGTTTCCAACCATGTAGAATAATTACCACAGGTGCTGAATCCACATACGTACGCTACATAATTTATCTATACGTCACTTTTGAAAAGGGGAACTTGTCTAAATGTATTTACACAAAATACTAAGGAGCACTTCTCAGAATGTTCTCCTCAGAATGGTAAAAAAAAAATCAAATCCCATTAACTCTTATCTACTGGTAGTCAAGAGTAATGAATCAGGACTAATTCATATAGCAGACACTTAACTATGTTTTACTGACCAGACGAAGCTTCCTTTGGGATGGTGGTCCAGCACAATGGGATTTTCCAAGAACTGGAAGGCACTTGTGATGGTTGTCATGGTACTCTTTCCATACTTCACCGTGACAGTAAGAGGGTCGGAGGGCACCTTATCTGCTCGATAGTCTCCTGTCCTGCAGGTGATCTCTGCTCCAAACTGCTCCCTGCCAAGATGAGGACATAACTCAGCACCGGCTGGAGGAGGACGGTCACATAAGGTCACTGTGCTGTGGAAGCCAACATGGCAGCAGCCTGACAGCTTGTTAAATCCTGGCTTTGCTGCGTTTCTTGCTCGTTATATTCCTGTTTCTTAAATTGTCACCATGAGCTGGTGTTGACGGAGCACTCCTGGTCACAGCAGGGAAGTGGGGTAAAAAGTTACGGCCAATTCAATTTTTGCTTCAGGAATGCAACGGGGGGAAAAAAAATCAATTTATGGGCTTCAAAGTGTGCAAACCGTAGAATTTGCATTCAGCACAATGTCTGAATACCAAGTAGCACTTATCAAGTGAAGAGAGTGAATTGAAACGGAATTGGTCTTTAGCATAAATGACAATTATTGAGAGAAGAAATCCTTACACAGTGCAGTCCACCGTTCCAATGGTAACCTTGACATCCTCCTTACTGCCTGTGTCCAAAAATCGTCCGGAAATTGTAACAAGGGTGCCCCCTGCTTTAGGACCTCTACTGGGCTTCACCGTCTCAGGAATTGGGTTCTGCAAAGTGGGGGGGGGGAGGGGGGGGGGGGTGCAATAAAATGAAGCATGAGTACATAGACATCTCCCCCCCGCAAGGATTTTAAGCACAAACAAACTGTATCCCACCAGCAAACACTTGTTCACACACATATGAACAAGACACAGATACAGTGTCATATACCCACACTCATTGCCTGCTCTCGTCCTTGATCCCCCCACCCCCTTTCCTCCTCCTCATCAGAAGCATTCACACACACACAGACTTGTACAAGCACCACATCTGCCTCAATTTGCTGAGCAAACAGTTAGGCGGAGCACTCCCCTGTGGGGAAGCTTTAGCAGAGCCGGAGATATGAAAAGCCAGTTAAATAGCTACGCTGCCTGTTAAAGTATTAGAGAGAAAAGACGCCTACTGCACAGCATCTGGTTAAAGAGGACGGCATACATATTCTGGCTTATCGACGGTGCATTACAATGTGATATGACAGCATGGAGTCCCCTAAATTATCAATAGATTGGGATGTTGTTTTGGTACATTCCTTGTAAAGGACGTGCCCTTGGTATGTTCAGATAGAGGCTCTCTGAAGTCAAGCAATTGAAAACATAAACTATAAAGATCCGCTGGTTGAAAGCGCAGCTGAGGAGAGAGAAAGAGTGTGTGTGTGTGTGAGTTTGTGGGGTGTGTGCATGCATATGTGTGTGTGTGTGCGTGTTTGTTTGCGTGTGTGAGTGTGATTTACCCTGTAGGTAAAGAACATGGAGGAGGTTCCCATCTTCCCTCCCTTCACCTCCACCTCCACCTGGCCCTGGTGCTGTTTGCCAGGTGCAACAGGGCCAATCTCGCACACCACGCTGCACAGGACAAAAACAACCCCCCGAAAAACAAACATGTAAGATTGGAACAAAAATATGTAAAATTGTGATCTGTATTCTCAAATTCACTCGGTTTGTTAAAGCACAATCAAATAGTCATTTCTGAATTCAAACAAATTGTTTTTGGCACTTCAATGACTTCCAGCCTGGAGCTGCTCCACTGAATGCAAAATGATAGCTTCAAGCAATCTGTGTTCAAATTGGCTTCCTCATGTCACAAACTGGCAGACAAACATTGGGTCTGATTTTAGAGAATCAAGGAAAGTGGTGAAAATAACCAAAACAACCCACATTGAAAAGTTTGTTAATGGAGAGGATCTGATGAACTGGTGGAGCTGACATGTTGGTGACGGAGCAGTACGGACATACTTTGATCTCCACGGCCTGATTGGACAGCTGCGTCATCTGAGAAGTGGAATTTTTGCACACTTCTGTATCTGGCGATTACACACAATTGCGTGCTAAACCAAATGCATCCAATATGGATGCCATGTATCTGCAGGGGAAAATGTGTTTTTGATGAAAAAGCCTTGTATAAAGCGGTAAGCCTCTTTCGGGCTAACAGGTGGGCCGCGAGTATAACCAACAGTCATGTGAAAACATAAAATAACACAATGGAAAATCTATAAAAACAAAAAATTTCCAACAAATGAGATACAACATGTCGAAAGTCACATGGGCCACACAGAAGTGTGATAAAGACACCGGTGCTGCAGGTGAGCGCCAAAAAGCGGATGATTTAAGAGTGAAAACATTTCATGTGGCCTCATAAATCCTGGTTCATGCTTCATCATGCAGATGGTGGGAAAAGAATTTGTCATAAACACGGATCCATCCGACCAGTTGTCAACACTTCAGGCTAGTGGCTGCAGGGCAAAAACAGGACCGTTTTCCTTCTCATGGGCCATTTCTATGAATGCTACACTTCTTTTTTTAGAAGAGTATTCACAAGAGATAATTTTTTTTTTTCCTATCAGTTCTCAACCTGTTAAGCACCTTTGGGATGGGATGCAGCAGCACATCTGCAACGTGAAAAGACCAGTAAAAACCTGTGGCGTAAGCGTGATGCTATCAAATCTGTGTGCTTCTCAGAGCCTCAGGGAATTTGAAGGAATTCAGGCTCCTCCGAAGCCTAAAAGATGAACTCTTCTCCAACCGTCGTCAGACAAACATTTGACTGACCCAGACCATGTTGTGCAAGTTTGTATATAAAGCATAGGACATGTGTAACACATCTTAACTACAACTATTTCGCTTTCTGACTAATTCAATGTACTGAAACTTTAATTTTGGTAGTTATCATCACTCGTTCGCTCTGCCAAAAAGGTAAAATGAACGCCAGAGCGTGTTTGATTGGAATCAGGACAGCTACAAAAAAAAACCCCAAAACAATAAAAAAAACATACAAACACAAATGCACAGATTTTTGTGAAAAGAAGATAGGTGATTAACTTTTTTAGAAGCTCTTGAGATGATCTGATGAAATTACAGATCCTGAAGACCGTCTTGGACCACTAGGAGAAAATCGTTACGAGTGGTATTTTTCTGAACTTGTCAGCGATTAATTTTGATCATATTCCTTCAGTCTATGTGAAATGGTTGAAAGAAGAACATTTCGACCACCAAAAATAGACCTATTTTCATATAGTGGATGATGTCTCTGAAACATTTGAGCGTATTTTGAGGAATTTCCTGGAGGCCATGTACTGTATTTTAATAAGAGGGAAAAGTATGAAGCTACTACAGACGCTAATGATCAGGTTCTGGATCCTAAAGACATTTTTTTCTCTGCTGGGAAGAAAATTAATGAACAGGTTTTTATGATACTAAGTTCATATTCTTTTTCTATGTGCTCTCTGAGTTCTTCTTACTTGTTGATGTAAAATCTTCATCTCAAGATTTCTAGTGGTTCCTGACCTCTTTTTTCCCTTGTGAACTTACAGAAAATAGCATCTACTTTGTAGTTCCCCCTCACGTTACACCGGTTGTTTGCAGTTCCACCTCTTGAGTCATTACCTCACTTAACTTCTCAAATGCTTTCATAACTATTCAAAGCTCACAGAGGTAATATTCTCTGACATTAAAAATTCTTTTTATGAGCCT
Organism: Aulostomus chinensis; assembly: GCF_037954235.1. Classification (NCBI taxonomy): domain Eukaryota; kingdom Metazoa; phylum Chordata; class Actinopteri; order Syngnathiformes; family Aulostomidae; genus Aulostomus; species Aulostomus chinensis. Next base: position 24,257,110 of record NC_141326.1, read on the forward strand.
CGCAAACCTGAATTGTATATGAAGTACTTTAAAGTGGCTACTCCAACAAATTGATCAGAAAAAAAATTCAGAGAGCTATTTGTCTGACGAAAGTGTGACTTTCCTTTCCTCGAGTATTTTTTTGGTGAGAATACTTCTGTAACATTTACACTGCAGCACCTGCACTTGAACATGCGATGAAGTGTGTCCATAGGACACTCTGGGTACTTCTACTGGAATAAGAATACTTCTTTGACGCAGATCTTCCTGCAGTAACAGAGTAATTTTGTTTCTGAATCCACCGACATCTCCAGATCGACACAATGAGTTAATTTAAAATAACCACTTCAGGGAGGCAAAGCATTTCTATGCTGATAAGATATTCAAAACTTTATTTAAAGAACCTGCGCTAACATAATTCACCATTATTAGTAATTACCTAGTGGAGACAGAGTACTTGTCCACCTGATGAATACAGGGCTCTCCAACCACTGTGATGTTTTTAATATCTTCTTTGTGGATGCCGAGGTTGGAGCCACGGATGGTGATGGAGATGCCTCCCCGCAGGGGGCCGAAACGAGGGATGATCTGGATGAAGAGATATATTTGGGTGGGTGTTTATTGGAAGAAGGGATTTGAAATGGTTTAAACAGATTAGATGAGTATAAGAACATTCAAAAAGATTTACACAATCTGTTTAAGGCCGCAACATAGTTGCTGTTTAATATCCAGTCTACAAAAAAGCCTCATTTAACAAAGATTTCTATGATGAATTAAAGGAAATGTTTAGTTTCAATAATCTGATGCTAATTATTTTTCTAAAATAAAGTCTAAAGGGGACGTTTGAAGACACAAACTTTTTTCTATTTAGACACACTTACTTTTGAATGTTCTAAGGTACACCTTGACTGATGCAGTACAACACAACAACCCTGCAAGAAATCCTCCTTTTTTAAGACATTTTTGTGCTAAACTGCTGTTTATATTGTGATTTTGTGGATCTGCTTTATACTTCCAGTGTATATTACATGTCAGTGCACAGGGATCCCTCCCCCGATACTCTCCCTGAGGTTTCTGCAAGCCCCCCTCCCCTAAGGCTTTTTTTGAGTTATTCTATGTCACTCAAATGAAAGTGTGTCAGAGGGCGTCGTAACTTTGCTCCCCTGAGGCAAACTGATTAGTGGTTTTGGGCAATAAAAATCTAATTTGACTTGACCTTTATAAGAAGTACGCTGTTCCATTTTCATTCAAACTGTTTTAAATTGGTGCCAATTTATAATTAGTGCCAATTCATTTAATGATCATTCTGGAGGCTGTAATCATGGCATCGTTGGACTGGGTGATCCTGAGAAGTGTTCATTACAATCCAGATGAAGGAAGGATTTATTACAAGGATGTTGGATTATACTGTCAGAAATACACTGACAAGTGACGTGGAGCGCAGTAGCAGCTGGTATTAGCCCGCTGGTTTATGGATCTCGTCTGTGAGGTCATATTCTCTGTCACATTGAAATCAACACATTTACTGAGATACATTTGTCAATGACAATAGGACACAGAAATTAAAGCAACATAGGAGGAATTGATCGGGTGTAGATGTGCTGCAGATCAGATCGACAAGGAGAAACACACGGTGAACCTCTCCTTGTACAGACAGATGAAAACACAGGTAATAAACTAATCAATAATCCAATTACCAAAGTCAATACCTTCTTTCATTTTAAACCGCCGATCACCCGTCTTTTAAATGAAGTGCTGTCTACAAGGTCAACAGGAAGTGATGACAAATTACTCACATCAGTGATCTGGGGGTCGGGACACTCGATGCTGTAGGGGTCCCCGGACCCGTGTTGGTCAGGGTTGCAGAGCTTCTCGTAGACACACGCCTTCTGCTTGGCACACCACACACACCTGTACTTTGAGTCAGCGTTCTTACAGAGGCTGCAGTCTTCTCTTCCCATGGAGCAGTTGTACAGGGTGACTAATGGAAGGTGGTGCCAAAAAACAAACCCCACATTAAACTAATTATGAGAGAACGTGGATATGTTTATGTACACCTTTGTTAAACACAACCAATCATGTCATCATTCCGTCAAAAACATGTCTGCTGATACACTCAGGTTTGATTTGAAGACTCAAGGTAGCTCTTTTTCCTTCCTGGGACAGACTGTGTACTCAGGCAGACATTCAAATGTGACGGCGTACCGTTCAGCGTGCTGTCCATCTTTTTCCCCGACTCCTTGTCCTTCACGTAGAGAAGAACATTGGTCTCCGGTGACTTATCATAGGAGAACTACCAAATTGAAAGAAAATCAATTATTAATACAGAATCCAGTGATTAATGGCACCTTTAGCTCTTCTCAGTGAGCAGTGTGGGCTGCCGCTCTCCCATGCCAAGGAAAGAAAAAGGGAAGAAAAAAAATTATACAGAGTTTGGCAGCTTTTCAGTTGAAGAAATCGTGTTGGAAAAGAACATAGCTGGGGGCTATGCACTGTTTGAGCTTCCCAGTCATAAAATTCACAATGTGGATAAGGAGCTATAATAACTGTCCATTAGAGGGAGCTAGAGAATATCAGAGAGGCTCTGAATACCAGCTGATTGGATGTATTAAATCTGCTGTGCATATGGAGTGATGTCAAATTAATTCCGATAGCCCATTTAAACGTAAACTGATCAAAGCGATTCACTGACATGTGCAAGATACAAAAACGTGTTACTGCAGATAGACAGGACGCAGATTTTTCATCCACAGAGGAAGAATTTAAATAAAAGCATGAACCAAAGTAATATTATCTCAATCATAAAAACATCCTTCAATTACATATAACGCAAGTAAAAGTTAAAAGGGAGCCAATCCATGGAGGAGAAGCTAAACTTTAAAAACTGAAGGGCATATGGGGGTGGGGGGTGCAAGAATGGCGGTGATGCGCTCACACTTCCAGGGAGCAGGTAACAAGCAGCAGTGTTCCGCATGTAGTTTAAGTGCGAGAGTGAAGACTGGCTGACATCCATTCACCAGAAGTCGCAGTAGTCGAGGAGAGCGGTAATAACTGCACCCCCCCCCATGTCTTCAATTGAAAAGTCTGCATAAAGACTTTCAATCAAGTATTACTCTCCAGTATATTCCACTCAGCATCAGCATCAGAGCTCTTCTAAATTGTATTCAGAGAAAATTAGTCCAGTGAGTCAGTAGCTATATATGAGCAAGCTCACTGAAGGAAAAAGAAAACCAGCTCTCGAGTGTGAACAGATCTTTGACTCAAGACAAGTGTCAATCAGCCCGACTCACATTAAAGCCACTGAAGGTGTAGAAGGGCCCGTCCTCAAAATTGACCTCCTCTTCCACATTTCTCATCAGCTCTGTGCCGATGGTGAAGATACGTCCCTGGAAGAGCAGCGGAAATCACACAAGCTGTCAAACACAGTGACCAATCTGGCTCATCACAACCCTGCCCGGGATGAACTTGGATGAGCTGAGGAATGCTTTAAAATTCTAAACAAGTCTACCTGGTAGAGGTCTAAATTGATCCCCTCGAAGCTGATCCGCGTCTTGTAGCCCACAGGGATGAGAACAGGATCAGGATTCTCAAACTGAGGACACTTTGCTCTCTGAGAAGGCATCAAAACAAATCTGATACTCCCACATTCAATCATTTACATTTTAAATATGCCAGCCACTTAGCGGACACCCTCATCTGCAGCGACAGATAAGTGTATCGCAGAAACATCTGCTGACTTGTAAATTGATATCCTCCACCCTACAACATTTGTCACGCAAGATGGTGGCAGCTGATACCAGGATTTGCGTTTTTGTAATTAATTTTCAAGCAGAATGTGGATCACTCGGGCACTACATCCCATGTGATGATTAAACAAGTCTTTGGAAACTTCAGTCAAGACTTTTGGCTGTGTCTATCAAATATCCTGGACCTGTTAACCCTTGAGCTGACTAACCTGACGGTGCTTGATGATGTAGGGACCAACAACGCTGTCGTCCATGTCGCTGCAGGTGTGGTCGTGTGTATTCCACTGGCAGCCCCACAAACTGGCCACACATGACATGCACCTAAGAACACACGTCAGAAAGCGCTTTCACAATTCGGCACACATATATAAAAGCCCACGCCTCCAGAATTTAAACATGCAAACTCATCAAAGAGCGTCGGGCACAAAAATCCATGTTGCTGACAGCAAAATGGATGTCTGAAACTTTACATAAGCAAAGCTCGTTTATCACACATTCCCGGGCATGAAAGAAATGAAAAAAAAAAGAGCAAAACATCGGGGGTAAAAAAAAAAAATGGTGAGATCGACTTTCATTTTTTGATTAATGAAAAGGAAACTGAGGCAATTTCCTCTGCTTTGTAATAAAAGGAGAGAAAAGGCGAGAGGTGCACTCAAAACTAACATGGATCACAATTTACAAACAGAGTCTTGATCCCTTGTCTGTTCACGCAGGGAGATAGATTCCCATCAAGGCAGTCAGCTGATGCTTTGTTCAGTGTCATTGAACGGTTGCAGTGAGCAATGGTGCAGAACTGATACATCACGAGTTGGACTCACGGTGTGTTTTCAGATTTTCTCACAGTGGCAGCACAGTTGTAGAATTTGAACTCCCGCGTGGCCAGCTCCACGCTGTCGTTGACGAATATCCTGACAGCCACCGCGACGAAATCTGAGGACGCCGCAACGAGAGAGTTTGAAAAGGAGATGCTCTTCAGGAAACGTTCAGGACATTCAGTTCAAGTTTAGAAGCCATATGTGCACAAACAAGCAACTTGACTCCACTTTACCATCATACGTACACAAGAATGATCAAGCTGGGAGGATACGCTTAACTGCTGATAGTTGAGTATTGGTTTATTTCACAGCTCTTTAGGAATGCAATTCTACAAGAATATTTAATCAATGTTAAAATGTATTGCCTTTTTTTTAAAAAAAGTTTTTCTAACACTAGAACATTCATAGAAGCTGAGTCATACCCTAAATCACCCTAGAACTTTTAAATGTTAAGCCAAAATGAAAACTGCACTTGGCACAATGTGAGTCTTTAAATTAAATTCTTCACATAAACTTGAACTTGTCCTTAAAAAACCCGCGACTGCATCTAAGAATGGTAAATGTACAAAAGATTAACAAGATATAATTACTTTCCGCAACCCTTAGTGGTTATTCAAGGTGAGAAGAAACATTCTTATAACGAGGACCAGACTACAATGAAGCAATTTTTCTGATTGCGCCGTTTCATTCTTGACATATTATATATTGATTCCGTAATAAAACACTGGGGGAAAACAAAAAGAAAAAGAATCATTATATTGGACACACAGCTTTAACAACAGGCTGGACAAAGATAAACATATAAAACTACTACATACAGATCAAACTAGACAGTATAGTTCTGCAATCACCTTTGTGTATGTTATTGAATTCTAACTTGATGTGAGCGGACTATAGGGAATGCAGACCTCCATCATATTAAAACATGGAATTGCTAACAAAGACGGAAATGAATGAATAACAGAATTAAATTGTAGGTAAAGTTGCAGTTCAGTGCTACTTGGATGAGGGTTGTCCCTGACACTGTGAGTAAGTGCTGCTTGAAATAATTTGAGAAAGAATGCAGTACATATTGATATATTATCAGGGTGAAGTTAAACACTTGGGCCATTAACTCCAAAATGACCAGTATTCTGGGGGTATTTTCCCTTTTTTGTGTTTCATTTTGCCTTTGACAGCCTCTCTGAGTGAATAGATAGCATTTTCTATGGGAGAGAATCTCACTATTTTCACAAAAGTGTATTCATTTGTATTCTGCAAGACAAAGCCACAAAAATCTGTTCATAATTCAAGGTCCAGCTTAGTTGATAGTACGAACACTTGCAAATGATTACATATTAACAAACCAGGCCAAAATGCTCAGGTGGCGACACGGACGTTGACAGGTTCATTATTGAGGTCATACCTTGGTCCTCAGGTGTTGGTGGTATAACTGAGGGTTGGGGGAGGTCACAAGAGACCTGACCAGATTCAGACATGATGCCTTCACTCTGGAACGACGCGATAGTGCAGTGCAGACGGTCAGAGAGCCCGATGGCAGGGAGAGACGGGATGTTAATCTTTACCTGGGTGCAATCAGATATGGAAACAATTTAGTCTTCACACAGAAACCATTATCCATGTGATAAATATATATTTTCTTTGTGAACATACAGCATATGCATGCCTGAGTGCTGCTGTTAAGTAACCGTATAGAAACTGCTTTCAAATGTGGATGAAGAGAAATGAATAGAGGAGCAGCAGATGGAAGCTTGATGCAGAAACAAAGGGACAGTTAAGTACTCAAGATGTGGAGAAATGGAGGAAAAAAACACTTGAGAGACAAAGCAGCAGTACAACAGAGGCTCTCCATCTTCAGGCTCCGAGCACAATCAACCAGATCGGTTATAATAAGCCAGTTTGGATTTTTCTGGACGGATCAATACAGGGCAGGAATAACTAGAGCCCGGGGTCTCGGAAGCACAATGGAAACAGTATATTACTCAGCCTGAGCGTGTTTGTGTGAAGTGCATGTAAGCCAGGTTTGCTTTCCACAGAGAGAGAGGGGGAGAGAGAGAATGAGCGAGAGAATCCGAGACAGGAAGAGATGCACAGAACAAAGGAGGAGAGCGAGTGAGCAGAGATGCAGCGCTCTACCTTCTGAGTCTTTTTACAGGAAAGATTCGGGGGATAGAAGGAGACAATCTTGACACATTGCTGCCTCGGGCTCCACAGCCAGCCATTCTTCTCCTCTGCCCGGCGGCACTCAGACCTCCTGGTACACCTTCAGACAGAGGATGAACATTCCCCATCAGCCACTGCTCCACATTCCCCTTAAACACTTTCGCAAGGCTTCAGAAAAACAAAGCCTGTGGACTCAGACAGATTTTCAATGTGCTTTTATGAATAACAAATGATGCCCGAGTTACATCCGGCAATGTCTGTGTAGATCATTTTGTATGCATATATGGATTCTGGACAAATAAAGCCAAACATTTCCTTGTTATAAGGACACTGTTGAATGATGGTAAACAGAAAATATCTTGATTTCAGACTGCTTGTCTGGGAAAATAATGATGATGCCATCTTGTGCTTTAGGATGTGATGACATGGTGTCAGGGCACCTGCAGGGACTCCTGTTTCATTGTTTTCCATCATGTCTCCCTGTGTGTGTGTGTGTGTGTGTGTGTGTGTGTGTGTGTGTGTGTGTGTGTGTGTGTGTGTGTGTGTGCGCGCGAGCGCTTGCTATTCTGTGTGTGGTGTGGGCGTGGCCTCTCGGGACTCACGTCCTCACCTACCACCAATTATCTCAACAAACTCTGGATTAATTAGATTGAGTTTGAATAGGAGTTTTTCTTTACTTAGGAAGACTCCTATTTGTGTCTCTTTGATGATGTGATTTAATGTAAGTGCACTCAGATTCTCTAAGCAAAACTATTATCTTTACCCAAGTTCGTACGACTGCTCCGCCACATCTTTCTTTGACCTCGTGTTTTCCCCCAGGGTTAAAAAAAAAAAAAAGTCACTGTCCAGATTCACCTCCACTCTCTGCCAGACTGCCGTGTAACAACCTGGAAGCACACTCTCGGCTCGATATACGACTCTCCTGTGTAGAATCAGAGTTTTTCTTGTGTTCCTTGCGTGTTCGATATTATGGTGCTAAGAATTCCTCGCTCGTTTATGTGCCACCCTGCCAGTCCAAACCACAGAGGATTGCTTGCCCTGCTCGCCATCTGTCAGTCTCTGCTCGTAACCAAGTCATCAACTACGGAGCCCTCATCTCCATTCACCTTGCAGAGCCCTGTGGAATTCATCTCAGACAAAGCAAGCCTGCAATAAAACCCTTAAATGTTTTTTTTCCTGCATCTGGGTCTAACTTATATGAGCCACCACACATTGTTTATTGTTTTTTACAATGTGCATCAGATTTTACAGAAATAAAATATAGATAAGTTTTATCAAGAGAAAATAGAGGGGAAAAAAATAAGTAGGGCTGCAATAAACAAGTTTTATTATCGACTAATCTTACAATTGATCTTGTTCCTGGTCACAATCCTGTAAAATAGATGATACCTATCACCTCTCCAGCACCTCCAGACCCCTGATAAATATAAGCTGATGAGAGTAAATTGCACAGACTGCCTTCACTGCATGAGGCTGACAAACAGCTTTAATTCCTTGCGGCTGCCAAGACAAGAGATGGAATATTAACAGTGTGGGGCTCAAAACGAGCCTGCCCGTAAAACACTGAACAAATACCCCGCTGAGTTTTACAGATGGAATTGCATGTGTGAATGTTTGTGTTGCTTTGCGCCGTGTTTGTGCATTTACAAGTGCGTACATCCGTGTTGAAGGGGTTCCTTACCTGCCCTCAAGGACACACCAGCCACAGTAAGGGTCCCTCATTTCCACACAAGATTGGCAGTCTTTCTTTTGGAGGCACGTCTGCACCGGCACCTTGGTGATCTGGAGCATTGCAACATGAAATATGATCAAACAGTGGAGCATTAGAACATGAAATGTGATCAAACGGTGCACCATCGGGAGGGAGAACCAGCACACAATATGAAACATTTTAAGCACAGATAGATGTTGCAGGTTTGCAAGGTGGGAGGAAAAAAAGCAATGTCCATACACAGTCTCTGGTGTTGGCAATCGGGCATCCAACTATTTCCATCAGTCCAAAAGCAGAATATTTACAAGACACAAGTGTAGGACTAAGAAAGTAAAGTGACTTTCCATGGACTTAAACTCTTCATTTAATGCCACTCAAAACATATGGTGCGAGGGCTTCATTGTTGACCCGTCTTTTTGTAACTGCCTCTGACTCAAAGTTTTCATGATTGAGCCAGGCAATTTTGCCCATTTCATGTTTTACATTTCTTATGTTTGAAATTGCTGTCAGATTTCATAAATGAGTTGAACTCCTCTCGGAGTGACCATGCCAGAGTTTGTACAGCGAATGCCTTTTGTAAAAATTCGCTGTATATCATCTTCCTTTATGAGCTCTGTCAGGCCTGGTGGGAGTTTTCCGCGGCCGTAACGCTTCTACTCCAGCACATTCCCAACTGAAACGATACACTTTTTACTTACTTGACTAGTTTCACTGTTGTATTTACCTCCCGCATTAAGAATTTAACACAAAAAAAAAAGTAATCTGGTCTCCCCGGAACTCTAAATCCCCACCCACATCTGATTAATTCAGAGAAACAGAAAAACTGAAACAGAAAAAAGGTAGTTCGGTCTGATTATCAGGTTATGCCAGATTATGTCACACAGAGTAATACACTGCTAAATCTGACATTAAACTGATACGTATTAAATCTATGTACATCAGACAACTATGTAGCTGCATTTTTATTTCAAAGTATTTTTGCACTGTTCTCCTACTTGATCAGGGTTGGTCTTCTACCACTGCTTCGTGCTGCCATACAGGAAATTTCAAAACTTTACTGCCTGTTCCTACTTGGCCAGGAAGCCAACCTATCAATATTTTATTGCGGTAAAGTCTTGTCACAGTGAGACAGCCGGATATGGAGGATGAGTAAGAGAAAGGCCCTGACATTAGTACCCTTTTCTCTGTGGTGATGTAGAGGTTGCTGTGGCCGAGGTCAAAGAAAAGGTTCTTGTTGACCTTCTCTCCCTGGGTGTTTCCCGGGGTCTTGCTGTACACATATGGCTCTGCGGTCAAGTGAACCTGGAAAGAAACAATAATACTTTCAAGACATCCTACCTCAGGTGGTTCAGCCATAAAAAAAAGAGGGCAAAAGACCAGTTAAGTGAACAAAGGATCACCTTAGAGACTTCTCCATGATTGTTCCCCAAGAAGGCGACAGTGTGGTCGTTCTCCACAGCGACAGCCACAGCAGTCAAAAGGCCCGGCCTGGTCAATTCTTCCTGAACGTGCAAGGCGAATTTTGGCTTGCTGGCCAAAGGAGAAGGCAGAAAATCTGCACCGCATTTGAAGTTTTCCAATGTGTCCTTCTGCAGAGGGGGAGAAAACAAGGAGAATGAAAACTCCTCGTGCCATGAGAAATATGAACGTTTGGAATCAAAATCTTTGGAAGATGCTCCACTAAAAAAAAGCAATATGGAATTATTTTGGGTGATTTCAGGCTATTGCAAAAAAAAAAAAAAAAATCAAAAAAGACATGAAATGAATGAAAATGTGTCAGACAGGATGAGAAGCTGAGAATAGGAAGCATCTGCAGAACAAAGTCAACACCGAGACATTAAAGTAAACAGTGACATATTTGTGCATTATTGATTGGACCACAGGGAATTCTTCCAAACATATCTCTGTTTTTCCTCAAATGGGTTTTAAATTTTTAATCCGCTGACAAAAATGAAGCTCTTACCGCAATTTTTGACGTGCAGAATTCATCTGTTTTAGATGAGTAGGGGATGTCAACGGCAGGAAACCCAGATATTTTTCCAGAGTCGCTGTAGCAGGCACTGATGATGTCCACCAGCCGCTCGTTGATGGCATTGAGTGGATATAAGCAGAGAGCGGACTTGCTGTCATCATCATCCGAACTCGCCACCATGAACAGAACTTTATTCCAGGGGTGGACCTTCCCGTACTGATTCGATTCTGTCATGACCCGACTCAGCTCTTTTCCAGGAGAAGCCACGTATGCAGCTTGCACTTTGTTGTACTCATTGTTTTGACCACAGGTCAACTGGAGCTCTGTGTGGGAGTAGTAATGGTAGTCGTCTTCGCAAAGACGAGACACAAAGGTCAGGTTTTTGGTATCCATACCATCGAGTGTCCGCGAAAACAGGAAATAAACAAAACCATCCGATTTGAAGGCATGCTGGAAGTCATGCAGGTACTTGGGAACAAACGGTGTAGTCTGAACGGTGGACGCTTCGATGATGCTCTCAAACACCACCCAGTCACGGTAATCCTGAAGGATTCGAGTGCTTATGAGTTTTGTACTGTCCAGGCTTCCATAGCCCTTCCCGACAAGAAACACACTGAAGGTGTGTCCGTCTTTTAAGTAGGTGGACATGACACCCACCACGTTGACGTGTTCCTCTATGCTCGCCACGTAAGTCCTCTCACCTTTATTGTCACTGTAGTAGAGAGACTGCTCCACGTTGGTCAGGTTGAGGAGGGAGCAGATGCCTCTGTAGCGGCTCCCACACACTATGAGTGAGCCGTTGGCTGGATGCACCAGGAGGAGCTTGTTGATGTTGGGCATTAGTTTTGTGTCCTGACAGGCAGAAGCAGGTGGAGTACACGTTCGGGCATCCTGTTTGGGGCCAGTCTCAGCCCGGGCCTCCAGCTGCAGCGACGGCCCCAGTTGGAAAATGAAGTTTTCTGCCCCTAAGTATATGCGACCGGTGAGGGGGTCCTGGACCACATTGCTAATGGAGGTCTCTGAGGTGAACTCCAGGATGGGGATGTTGTTGTGGCTCTCCTCCCGGGCTTGTGAGGTCGACTGGCAGAAGACAAAGAGGAGGAGGGAGACCCAGCTGGCCATCTCTGGAAAGGAGAGAGCAGGAGAGCTATTTCATTATTAATGCGGTCAAATGTACATAAATGCCCATTAACTATCGTGATCGACCACAGCGAGGAAGAGTGGTGGATGGTTAACACACACAGTCATACACTGCCTACACAGATTAAGCTTTGTTGGTGACAGCTGATCAATTGTGGACATTCCTGGCTCATGTGGTATATTTAAAATATTTCTCATATGTCCATCACCTGTATTCTTTGCTCCCATGGGTGGTCTGCTCGATTGCATCGCTTAAATTTGTGTTTAATTCATTCGGTGCCCAGCGACTTCCCACTGCCAACGGTCATTTCACCTGCTGTTTCCCCAAAGACACGTAATTTGATCGACATCCATGGTTTTTCGTTGCCATGTCACTGCAAGTCTCTTCCTCTGTGTGTGTGTGTGTGTGTGTGTGTGTGTGTGTGTGTGCAGCTTGACGACGGCAGCCGTCAAAAATATTTCAGACGAACAGATTTGTCTTCAAATAAAACTCCTGACCAAATTGTTTTGAAGCTCATCAACACCACTCTCATATCTACGCTAAATATGAACTCAAGGAGATGGTTAGCGGAGCGTGATTTCAGCTGTTAATGTGAATACATCTCCCTTCAGGGATTAGTAAAATTTCCCTCTCTTTCTTTCTTTCTTTCTTTGTCTCCTATGTCTTTCTCTTTCTCGAACTGCTGCTTTTTTAGAAAAGTGCTGAATATCAAATAAATCTAATCTAACTTTGTATGGGTGAATGAACCCTTTAAAAAGCATCACATTCCCAATTGAAGCCCTTCAGACGATGTTGGTGTCAGCTGGCCAGGGTTGAGATATCCATCTCTCCGCTCCAGTCATGCTATTGCGATGGACGTTTTAAATCTATGGTGCTTCAATAACACTCAAACGGCAAAATCTCCTCCACAGACACAGCGTCCCTGCTACTCTGAATGATCCACAGACCTGACCGTGAACTGTTTTCTCTGGAAATGTTTTGTTGGGAAAAAGTATTTCCTGCTCACAGCAAAGTGTGTTGATTAGGTGTCACAGTTTGTGAATGTGAAATCTCAACACTGCAAGCAACTTAAGTCTTTGCGTCTTCACAAATTGCAGATACAGGTATGGGTTTTTTTTTAAATCTTCAAATAAAAGTAAAAAAATAAATAAATTATGCAACAAGCAAGTGTGAAAAGATTTCTTTTGTAATCTGGGTGAACTGGCACATCAAGTACATCGAGACGTAAATTTAGGTTACTGGGATAAAACTAGTGCCTGGAGCGATGAGTGCCTAGAGGAAGTGTTTGTGCATGACTCAACCACCTGCTCCCATTATATAAAGGCTGTGTTATTTTGGATTTAATTGACTTAATATCAGAAATGATCTCTGGTAAAAATATAAAACCGTTAAGTGTGGCGGTTAAAGAACGATCAAGGCAGCGAGCTTCATCTCAAACCATAACACAATAAAGCCTATTTAAAAAGCCTGGATCTGCTCCAAGTTCAATTGCGTTGTTTTCCCCCCCTCCTCTTCCGTCTCCAACAGCATTTCAGCATGCAGAGTTGTCTCAGAGAACATGATCACACAGTATCCTTGTAAAATACAGATATCGTGTTCGTATGTAGTGGCTAACAGCGGGCGTCTGTGGACTCCTCTTGCCGCTGTTTGCCCAGGCTGCGGTAAATACGGAGCTGCAGGTTGCTTTGTAGCAGCCATTGCCCACAAAGCAAATGTGTGTCCATGTTTGAGTGTGGTTTCACTTAAGTCTGCACACACACACATTCAAAAGGTCCCCTTCATTCTTACCTTGTCAGTCAAGTCCAGATTACATATTTGTCAAACAAACCCCAGAAACTGTTGAGTAAACCTGTCCTGTTAATACTCTGGCAAGCCCCATTTGTATTCAAGTGCCCACAACTTAATTTGATGATTTTACTTCTCTTCCTATCGCACGCGTGCGCGCGCACACACACACACACACACACACACACACACACACACACACACACACACACACACACACACACACACACAACTGTGTGAATATGTCATGCCCTTCTCTCAATCTTCGCAATTCATAACCTTAAAGATTTCCATTTAAATTGAAAGGGTGCAGTAAATTCCATGTCTGTGATTATTCAGGAAATAAAAGTGTGTGATTTTTACTGCTTTAATTAAGAAAAGAGGCAGCGGCCATATTGGCAAGAGGGTCTCAACATGCACACTGGAGAAGATGAAGGGAACAACAATCTCAGCTCGAAAAGAAACAAATACAGAGAAAGTTCATGTCGTGAAGTGGAGTGACAATTACGAGCATCGGCTTATGTGAGCAACGCATTTACTCTGCTATGGTTGAGTTTTCCAGGAAGCACCAGACAAAATGCATATGCAAGCGAAACCGTCCTGCAGCCGGAAAGTGGTGACAGCATAAGCGAGGCTGTACTGACAAAGAGCGGTGGGTAACTGAAAGATGCTGTAGAGAGAGACAGAAAAATGGTTTTACAATGATCACAGCATTATAGAAGCCTGTGAGATGCAGCCCGGGTGAGGTTTGCTCCGTAATAGTCAGTGATTCAAAGCTGTGCTTCCGACGTTTTTTTAGGGCAGGGGTCCCATTGGGCAACAACTCAGAGATGTTTGAGGATAAAACTAGAATACAGGAGGCCGAAGCTGTGAAGCTGTTAACAAATATAACTAACCTTCCGTAAACTGAACACCAACGCGTGCCACTGAGCTCCAACTTTGGGGTTTCAAGACATACGCTGGTGAAAATGTGAATTCTTAGTCTTTCTTCATTGTGTTTCCATAAAATTGTCAAGCACATTTGTAAACTTTGGAAATGTCTAGAGCTGCAGCAGCATTTAATTGATAAGTCGATCAAAAATAACTATTCTGATAGAAGATTAACTTTTCCAGCCCTTTACGAGGAAAAAAAAAAAGGATTTACGCAAATCCTTAAATCCTGGTATTTAAGGATTTGCTGCTGTTTTTTTGGGTCATTTATGACAGAAAATGAAGAATATTTAGGTTTTTGACTGTTTGATGGACAAAGGGTGGCGTTTAAAAGGTGCTGCTATGAAATCTTTGAAGATGTGTTGATCATTTTTCAAATTTTCTTGATGTTTTACCAACTTAATGATTAATGCTGAAAATAACTGGCAGATTAAATAATGGCGACTATACTAATCAGTTGAAGCTGAATCATATATAGGCATGTTTCCGTCACTTTGAGAGAATAAACTAGGTTAAACAATTGCTAGTTTTGTCCGAAGATGGCAGTATAGGCAACAACATGTATGGCTGGAACCTCCAGCGTAGAGGAAGAGTCATCTTAGCCGTCTTCCAGAGGCAAAATGAGGCGGTCTCGAGAAATCTATTTCAATTGGATGAGTTGTAATTGTTATTTCGTGCCAGCTCGTACCAGCCATGTTGGACGCTGCGCGGAAATAAAGACAAACTTTGGAATATCAAAGGAAAGGCTGGTGGACTGTCACAAGATTTGAAGATTCAGTACATTAGAGCTCATTCTAAACAGTGGATTTCTTCCCAGATTTTGCATGTTAAATCCTTTCTGGAAAAAGCAAAACATGTACATGAAGTTTTAAGGAACATTTAGGGGATTTTTTTTCTAATTGTTAATGTTTCTATAAACTTTTGACCATAATGCAATACTTCAAAATATGTTAACAGAAACCTGATGATGTCTGATTTATTAAAAATCTGGGTTTTCACGTGCTTTATTCCCTTTGGTTAAACATTAAACCAACACAGTTGATTATTTAACGTCGGTCAACCCCAGCAGTGGGGATGTGTTTCCCTTCAACAAACTGCCATTGTCAGCCTGTTGATGGTTAAACAACGTCTGGATGGCGGTCCAGCATTTGACATTCAGCATGGATTTGTTGTGTTTGTGGAAACACCCGGCAGGAACATGCAGCATTTGTAACTTCACTCCTGCACCGGATCAGACCTACATTACGTCTGTGCATTTGTAATGTCTGAAATTAAACAACAGCTGTTTGCTGAATCCTGCTGAGCCCCTTTTTTCTGCTTTTGTACACACCAATGAATGAAGACCATATTGTCTAAATATTGGGTGCAACTGTAAATATGTACAGTAATTGGAGCATGACGGCCTCTCTGAATGTATTTTCATTGTGCGCCGTCCACTTTAGAGTGTAATATCCATATTTTCATCAATTCACTCAGCCATGATGCAGACCGCACTGAGAGACTCCACAAAAGGGGGATTATGTTACGGTTTCAATGACAGAAAATTGCTTGATTCTTTTGGTTTAATCAAACGTAGTGTGACAAAGCAACTTTTCTCAGACAGTGATGGACAATGCAAGGACAATTGTCTTCGGGCGCTCATTTAGGTTTCAGAAAACTCTAGTTCAACTTATGGCCGTGACTTCAAAGAGTCCTCCTTCTATTCATGCAAATTCTACAGCCAGCCCACCATCAGGGAAAAAAAAAAAAGAAAAAGTGCCCCACAAATTTCCCTCAGATGCTTCATTGTGGGTCAGTGCACATGAAATTCTTGACATATTTCAAAAGGAGCCTCCTCTCTCTCTCTCTCTCTGAGGATGTCTCCCTCTGTCCCTCTATCACTTTTCATCCTTTTTCATGGGTTTAATCCTGAACGCTGGAATTAAAGAGGCTTCAAAGAGCTGAGGAGAGGCAGACGTCTGGCGGGGGTTACACAGGTGGAATGAGGCCCATTTCTCCCCGGACCGTCCCACCCCCTTCTTTTCTTCTCACGCTGCTGTGGGAGAACATGACAACTGGGCATATCATCCAACATGTGGCTATTCTCAATAAATAAAAAGCTTCTAAATTTAGCAGCTGTGTACCGCATCAGCCCGCAGCTAATGAAGCCTCCGAAGGCTTGAGATACAGAAAAGTGAAACGCATCATCTGCTAATGAAGCACCGTTCTCAGAAAGACACAACTGTTGAATCAAATGTGATTTAACGAAGACAAATTAACCTCTGTGCAAATTTCATTTATTAATTATGGTAATAAAAGTAAACGTGATCTCTGTGCAGAAGAATATTTTCCAGGTGATGACACAGAGTCAAGCAGATCTGAAAGAGGCCTCTTTTTTTTCCCCCCTTTTTCTTTTACACAACCAGGAGTGCCACACCACTGTCACATCTCGCCATCTTTTTAAAAAAAATAAAAAAAATAAAAAGGAGGAACTGAGGGTGACAACATTGCACGAACAGAGGAGGAAGTCAAATGAATGTCTGCAGGAGTGATACAATGAATAAAAGTCACTCGGCACACAGTTGCACTTCTGTTTCAGAAAGCCGGACTGCTGCAAAGTGCGCGTCACGCTGGCCCGGCTGTGTGTAAACATGCAGAGCATCATGATGACGTGCTCATTTTTACAGCTATGTAGTGAAACTTTCAGCGTAAAAGTGGTTTAAATCCTCATTGAATAAGAAGCTTGGCGGTGACGCTCCCTCCCACAGCAGGAAAACACCACACTGCCAGTTTCATTTCACTTCTGATAAGTATGTTACTGCCTATAATTACGCACATTCTATTACATTTATTAATTTGAGAGCGGCACTGGGATATCTCACAAACAGCTGCTTAGTTAGCTGGAAAGATTCTGAAATGGGTTTCTAAGCTGTGCGCTAATGTGATTCCATTTTTAGGTGTTCAGTGTCAAATATATCTTAATGTCAGACACTGAATGTTTGTGTCAAGGTTGGAAACGCCATCGATAGAAAAGCAGGACAACAGTATTCATCCCTAATTTTTCCAAGCAAGTTAGACTGTTGTGAGTACATCACGCAAGAATTTAAGACACCGTGTAATGGCCGAATTTATGAGATACTACGAATGAGATTGAGCCATAAGTGATCAGGGCTGAATAGCTGTAAATGATGCATTCACCTACTGTACGTAAAACTAAAGACTACTAAGTCGTGACTAAAATTTTATATCCACCCCTGCTTTATTTCTATGGTTGGAGAGAAATACAACCTTGAAGATAGTTGAGGTACAACATGCATGGGCTTGAAAACAGCACATGAAGGTGTGCCTCTTTGTTGGCTTGCTAGTCAACACACAATCACTCACGCATACACACCCCCACACACCCCCACACACAAACACACCTTTTGTTGACAACTTGAATGTCATCGCTTTCACCCTTCCACCACAAGTTAGGACATGTCTGCACAGAAAAAAAAGAGCAGCTCTCAGCAAAGGAAAAAGGAGGATGATTGAAAAATCACACACACACACACACACACACACACACACACACACACACACACACACATACACAGGCTTAGAGATACACGTGCAACAATATGTGCACGAGCACTGTTTGAAGTGCTGACAAGGTAATCTCCCTCTGACCACTGGACACCCCCCCCCCCCCCCCACACACACACACACACTTCAAAATACCACACGCTGCTCTTTTGACACATGGCCACTAAAATGCAGCGTGGCGGGCTGCCTACCTCTCGGACAATTCTCTCGCCACGCAGCACCCACATCACCATTCCAGGGCATCGCATGAGGAAGTGTGCGAGTGTGTGTGTGCAAGGGAACCACAGATCAGGAGCAAGAGAGGGTAAAACGAGTAAGGGGGGGTGGAGGTCGGGGCCGTGCTGCTGCTGCTGCTGCTGCTGACCTGGTATGTTTTTTTGAAGCAGTGTGAATCAGAGACGTAAGACAAATAAAAAAACAGGCACCCTACCTAGAAACATAATAGGATATCACCCCCTACTGTGATCATTGACATTCTGCACTTTCCTTATCGGAGGGAGTGCTGGCTCTGACAGATGCCAGCTCCTGACATTGATGTTGGGGGATTTCTCAACATTGAAGCTGTTCCGCTGTTATACACTGATAAAAGGGAACTGCTATTAAAGTATTCCGTGACCCCAGAGACCTCTTGGCTGGGCCAGCGAGGGGTTAATGCTCTAAAGCAAAGCTTGTCATGTCTCTGAGAGTGTGTAGGGTGCTGAAAAGGCCTGATAAAACTGTGTACAAGGAAACATGACAACGTGGGTGAAGGACCATACGAGGAGCTGCCGCCGGAACTGAGGGGTTGGATCCATGTCCTTCACCCCTCCAACACACACACACACACACACACACACACACACACACACACCATCAAGCGATGGATAGGAGGAACAAGCAGCATTGTTAAAAGATGAAACATGAAGTGGGGGAGTGAGGAGAACTGGTCCCATCCTTACAATGAAATTGTTTCAGGAGTCTCAGTGTGAGGCTGGTGTGACGACAGCAATCCAATTTCCATATGAACAATTACCCTGCCGTCAGGGTTGGCAGTTCATTTATTTCAATTTGACTGACTGGGAGAACCACGCTCACCAAAGCAGCCAGCCCAGCCATTGTACTCCAGGCACCAGGCACAGGCAGTGGATTGATGGGCCCGGTCCATTTCAGCAGGATCCAGCTGCTCTGGCCTAAATATGCTAACACCTTTAAAGTTGGCCCGTGACCCAAGGAGAGGGTGAATCATACTTTGCTCATATTCGACAGTGTGTTTTGTGTGTTTGTGCTTGTATGCCTAACGTGTCCACATGCTTGTCTGTTTTGATATATGACCAGCAGTCAGGGCTGCTTGTGTAACACGCACACACACACCAGCCTTTTCCATCCTTTTAGGCACAGCACTTTTCCTCATTAAGACTGATAGGCTGTTTGTGTGTCTGTTTACCGCTCCGTCACCATTTTCAAGGCTACTGCTATCTCTCTTCTGCCAGCTGGACACTTGAGCAGCAAGAGCGCAAAACCACAGGCACACATACACACAAGTACTTGAGCAGAGCGCACATTTACATGCCCGTGTGCAGACACACACATGCACACACCCTCACTGGTAGACGTCTCTGCTTCATACCTTTCTCAGCAGCTGACCTTTATGTCTCTCATAATCTCTCAATCTCTGTTTGTCTCACAAACAAACACACAAATGCGACCTGTCTGTGTCTGGGCAGCAGCAGCTTGGGTTAATCTCCCAACTTGCCTCCCCACCTCGAGCTGGATGTTGCAGCGCTCCAGCAGGACAGAAGCGACTGTTTGCTATGTGGACACAGCTGGCGGATGTGGGGAACCTGATTAAACGGCCTGGCCTGGCGGAGAAGAGCTACTTTCAGGAGCCAATAGCTCCTCCGACATGGCTGCCACATCCAGACGGCTGCTAATACACACAAACAGTTGTAGCGGCAGGCGCACATACACACCCTCACTAATCAACCCGACTCGCTCACAGATATGCATCTGAAATCCAACGCAGTTATGAAAAACGATGCCCACAATTAGTACGCCAAAGATAGTTTTTTTATTCATGTGCTTCATGTTTTGACTGGTGGATTCGTCTTTTATTCGGATATCAGAAACAAAGAATGATATTCACAATTTACAAAAGCCAACAGAGATCATTAAACTGCTGTTTTTGTCTGATCAACAGCCCAAAAACCAAAGAGAAAGAGGCAAAATCTCAAATTTAAGATGCTGAACCTTCAGTTGTACCATATCATATACTACAGCTGCAGCTTCCAATTTTTTTCTTCGTTAATTGTGAAAATATTCTGCAGCATAATCATTCGATTGGTGTGTAAAATCCCAAGAATACCTGAAAAATGCTCATTACGACAGAAAAGTTTACCCGTTGCTACACCTGCTCTTCAACAGTCCAAAAGACAAAGATTCTATATTTTCTGTCATAAATGGGAAAACTGTGACAAATTCTTGTACATCAGATTCTGAACGAGAAAAGGTGTTTGCTTGAAGAAAAGACTGGAGCGATTAATCGATAACCAAAATAGTCGGCGATTCATTTTCTCGTGATCGATTAATTGCTGCAAGTTTTTATTGGTACTGTAAATATCGGCCTCTTAAATGTAGGTATATTTGCAATTTTTAAACATTACTTTCACCTTTACGTAAGAAAAATACATTTACAACTTTTCCATTTGTATATCCTGACGTTTGACAATGAATCCTGCATGAATTGTGTGGAAATTTTCATCTGGTAATAGTCGTAAAAAATCATCATAAAAAAAACAGCTTACATTTTTTAGCCAACTTCAACAGCATCCTTCCCTATTTCGTGATAGTCAGGATTACGAGTCACTTTCGGGAGCAATATTTGTGACTGTTTATATCGTAACCATAGAAACACCATGAAATATCAGTTTTAGTTCCATATCACTTGCCTGTGGCTTTCAGCAGCATTTAGTTTGGCATTTTGCCTTCAATTACTTAAACAGTTGCAGATTTATTGTCTCTCAATCAGAATAATATGACTCTCCTCAAGCCCTGCATTCCTGTGTGAGACATTGACTGATGGCAGAAGAGAATTTAGTTTCCCTTTACTTAGAAACAGGTAATGAGGGGCACTTCAGCAGGCTACACACACACACACACACACACACACACACACACACACACACACACACACACACACACACACACACACACACACACACACACACTCTTCCCCTGGTTAGAGGACAACTTGTTTAAATGGTACACTGCCCTGAGGCCAACGCTTACATCCAAACGCACACATGCATTTAGCCACTGCTTACATACAGCACGCACTCACGTTCCCACACACATGCAGCCACAATTAAGAAGTCAGGCAGGCTGACTGACTGCTGGGAAAGAATCCATTACACACCTTATTGGCTATAATGATTTCACTTCGCCAGCATAAACGCCAATGAGCCATGAAGGTATCTTGTAATGTGGTTTAGTCTCAGTGCCTAGCTTTCGTTTGGTTTCAAGGGGAACACTGATCTTATGGTGACTGATTGCTGCTCGACCACGTTCTTATAGGAAATCACATGAAAACTCTAGCAGGGGACGTGGTGGAGTAACCAGTGTGTGTGTGTGTGTGTGTGTGTGTGTGTGTGTGTGTGTGTGTGTGGCTTTCATGGACTAGATTAGCCATTTGGGATTTTGCCATTTTTCCTTTCCTTCCAAGTGTGAGAGGACAAGATTGATATTAATGACATGTTGGTCTGATAAGTACACAGCTGGAATCAGAATTTGTTCGCTTAGCATTAATAGTGAGAGCAGGCAGAAACTGGCACCCTGGCTCTGTCAAATACCCTGCACCACCCTCTTAACACCCTCTTCATACACACAATCAGTACATTTAGCATTATGTTAGGAAAAAAGTTGATAATGCAGCTGGGAATCGAATCCTCCAGACGTGTATACGCTTCGTCGGCCCGTTTATGGCAGCATGTTCCGTAGTCCAATCAAACTGAGCAGCATCCACAGCTGGACTCGACCGTGTCTGTTAATGTACTGTAGAGGGGAAGTTTTCCCTCTCCTTCAAGCCTGTAGTCTGAGAGTATATCCAGCACTAACAATGACATTTGCATACTCATTTTTGATTGGATTCTTGTTTTTCTGGTTTAAGTTATGACATGCGCTACCACTGACTGGAGGGAATCAAAGCAGCTCCATCGTGTCACAACCCAAATTGATGACGTTAGCCTTCGTTAGACTGCATCCACACTAAAAACACATGCAATTTTGGCCTGGTTGTATGGTGCTGAAACATGATTGTCCCTCTTCCTCATTCTCCACTGGCCTGCCCTCACACTGCATCGGTCAAGCACAAGCACGCTTAAATCATCAATGACCTGCATGAGCCTGATAGTGCATCAGAAATACCATACAGAAGAACAGAAATCCACTCATTTGTCAGACTTTGCAGTACACATGAAGTCAGAGCACCAGCCCAGGACCCAAGAAGCACACCGTGCCAAGGCGCGGGATGCAGCCTTCCTCTCCTGACTTACAGTGGGCAGACACAATTTCAGGATTAATTCAAATAAAGAGCAGTTTGTTGCTGGCAAACAGAGTAACTGGCATACAGATCTTAATATTCTGCTCTGACCAATTATATATTTCTCATAATTCTACTCCACAAAAAAAAAAAAAAAAAACTGCAAAGATGTGCAACAACACAAATCTCCCAATTCACCAACAAGACCACAGATTCTCTCGCTCATGCGCTGGAAGCTCCAAGTTTCCACACATTAAAAACCTTCTCCCTACACAATGAGACATCGGCCTTGTAACGTCCAACTCTGCATATTTATTATGCACAGTGAATGACATATCTTATGCATAGTTTTGAGTCAAAGGGACTTAAAATTTGTGAACTGGAATATTGCAGTGAAGTGCAAGAAAAACCTTTCACGATGTTAAGTGGATATTTATGTTAGTGCTATTTCTCGGCAAATGTATCCGACCATGCAACGCAGAGGGCGGTAATAAACCTGCAGCCTCCTTGTGTTGAAGAGACTTTAAAAAGCAGGTGAACATTCACTGAAGTTTGCCAAGAAATTGTCATTTTGACATGCTTCAATGTAAAGGTTGCAAAAAAAACTAATTAAGAAATAAGTCAGCATTTGTTTGCTGATGTTTTTTTATTATTATTTTTAACTTGAGAGAAAGTTGGGCTGAAAGCGCTCACTCTGGCTTTACAGAAAGTTAGTATTTCCCCAAACTATTCCTGTACAACACCAGTAGGACAGTGATGGGATAAGATGGACAGACAGAGACGTGCATTTTTGCACCCGACAGTGAGTGACGTGGCTCTGTCTGGACAACCACAGAGATGTCATCTGTGGTTCTGTCCAAGTCAGGAAGGATAAGAGATGATGAAGACAGAGAGACAGAAACAGAGGGAGGCCAATCACACGTGTTACTGACCGAGTCTCAGGAGCACCGTTGTGTGAGCTGGCAGGTGTCTGTCACTTGTCAAAATGAATCAGAGTGAGGACGAGTGTTTTGATGGCCAGGACAGAAGCTGAAGCCCAGAGGGATCCAAGCTTCTGCGTGTGACTAACAGCTATCAGGTAGCGGCCTAAAGATAAGCCAGGTCATATTTGGAGCTATAAGGTAATAGCTACATTATCTGGGAAAAAAACAGCTTTTAGGGAGCATGGGTGCTTTGGTTGTGCAGAAGGAAATAAATTAAGATGCTTCTTCATTAGTCTGATATTGAGAACTCATCACCGGAAAGGTAGACGGATAAAACCCTCAACTTAGAACTTCCTCTGCTCAGCACATACATCAAGGAAAAAGACTTCTCCTCTGTGTCGCACACGTCCACTAAACGTTCTTGATGCCATTGAAACCACTCCACACCACTCATCCCTCCTTCTGCCCAGCCTTACAATCTTCCATCATCTATCAGTGCTGCTGCAGCCGGAGGGGAGAGAGCTGCTAAGGAGGCCCTGACTAATGGCTAAACAAACACCATTATCAGGCCTCAGTGGCCGAGCGGTGAGCTACAGGAGCCTCAGAGCAGCTGAGGCTCTTTAATACATGATCCCCCGATGCCTTACTCTGCTAGCAGCTGCACAAGTTAGGATGAAGCTTAAGTGATGAGGGAATAAAAAAAAACGTGAGAGAAGAGGTAAAAAGGGATGCCGGGTCAACACACGTGCACTTATAAAACTGAGTTGAGAGAAGTTTGTCCCACTCATCTTCGGCTGATTCCTGCTCTAAAAAAGGCTCAGGGACAAGAAGCTAATGAGCCTGTTACAGCACCGCCATCCTCCTGATAAGACCGCTGATTACACCACATGTTCAGGAAAGAGGATTGCGCATGTGTGTGTATGTGTGTGTGTGTGTGTGTGTGTGTGCATGTGCGTGCACAGTTGTGTGTCACCTGACCCAAAGCAGTCATCTGCTGATCGTATGTTCACAAGTCAGGAATGCACATTCTGGATAACCGTGTTTTCACGCATCAATCAGCATTCCGCAGACTCAATCTTTTCCTCTCGCGCTCTTGCCTCCATGCAGCAACTAAAATCACACTCGTGATCACATTTCTTGCAAAGACACAAACACACAATCAAGTGTGACTGAGTGAGCAAGGCACTTAATGAGAGCGACTGATTAGGCCCTCTGAGAATAGGCCTGACCTTTCCCTCGACATAAAGTCCTCCATGCACTTGTGTGTTTTTATGAGTCAGTGGCTGTAAGCTTTCAGGCCCGCACCACTTCACATCAAATGTCACCAACTCCAATGAGATGGCCAAGAAAGACAGCATGATGGAGAAGACTCAGGGATGAGAGAACATGTGAGAAAAGAGGAGATTTTTGCATGGGACTGGAAACAACTTTAAAGGGGATGGCAAGATAGAAAGAACACTGTCATCCATCAATCATACAGTCTCCTTCTTTGCATGGGAAGCAGCAGAGCAGAGATATTTTTAAATGTCTTGTTGGTTGTGGGAATTCAGCGCAGGCCCTTGTGGGTACACAAACCTCGCCCTCCTACTGGCGAGATGGTTGAGTCTGCACTTCCATGTTCTAAGAGTTCAGATGGACCGGGAGGCGAGTTAGTCTGAGTCAGGCCAC
The DNA here is from genome assembly GCF_037954235.1 of Aulostomus chinensis. Taxonomy (NCBI): domain Eukaryota; kingdom Metazoa; phylum Chordata; class Actinopteri; order Syngnathiformes; family Aulostomidae; genus Aulostomus; species Aulostomus chinensis. Next base: position 24,282,020 of record NC_141326.1, read on the forward strand.
AGGGGAAGGAGCGTTGAGGCAGGGGGGCTGAAGTTTTGTGTGTGTGGAGATTTCTTGCACTGACTGCTGAGGGTAGGATTTGTTAGCAGCTAAATTAATGCAGTTTTTAACAATAATTCAAAATTACTGGGAGCACGTAAACAGTGAAAAGATGCATTTCGACTGTAACAAAAAGAACATGTGCCCGACGCTAAAATCGGAATGTTTAAATATCGGTTGTCGAACAAAACAAGCGACTTTAAACCACCATTTTGAACATGATGTTAATTAATTGAAGACTTTCCATCTTCCTGACATTTCCCCGATCAAATAATTAATTAATTAATTATCTGAGTAAATGCAGGAGGAAAGCATAAACTGGCACGTAGTGAGACCAGACACATGTCCCTTCATGATGTGAACAAACTCAGAGTCCTGTACATGGAGGGATTCTCCAGGTGCAATTTTAGTTCCACATTAGTTTGCATTTCACCGATTGAGACAATTTAATATGGATTTCAACATAAAGTATGTTTGTTATGAGGTTACTTCTAAATACATTTTAAATGGTCAATGATTTGCAGAACAATAAAATGCACAGTGCAATACTGACTATTTTGATTCCATTGATGCTGAAATTCTAACCATATTTCCCTTTAATAAAAGCTAACGGTCAAATAAAAGCCTCATCATGGCCCAGCATGGTCTACAAATAATAGCTGGCCCCAATTACTGGGCCGGAAAAACAAGAGTGGAAGCCAGCGGTTTGGCCCTATGGCCTTTGTGCTCCTTTTAGTCTCCACACTGAGCGCCAGCGATACTCTCCCTCCCACTCCTCATTTGATTTGATTTGTGTTTATATTAAGTTACAGGGCAGAGACATAGAGGGAGAGTCACTGCAGTGGTGTTTACATCTTATGAAGAATCTTTTTGTAAATCGGAATCTGTAAACAAGACTCTAAACTTTACTGATGATGCAACCTTTTCTGCTAAAAGCTGCAGGTGCAGGCTGTTCCAAAGTGACTCCGAGGCTGTGCTGTCCGGCACGTTGAACCTAAACGTTTCCCGTCTTTCTCATCAAAACTCATTCCACACTCTTGCTCTTTCAGCGTTTGGCAATATGACGTCAATTCCTTCACTGTCTGTCAACTTCTTGCGGGAAATGAAGGAGAAATGGGGGGGGGGGGGCTTATTTTGATTGAACGAGGGGGCAAGGGTCATCTCCCTCAGAGAGCGAGAGAGAGAGAAACAGAGGTGAAGAGGAGAAGAGAGTGACAACAGTAGCAGTTTGTTGGTTCTAAAAATATATCGTGCTCATCGTATGGATATTTAAAGGGATAGTTCACCCAAAAACTACCACTAACTACCACTCCCCATCATGCCAATGGAAAACACTCGCCAAAATAAAGCGACTTCACCCAGCCTTCCACCAGCATGAGGGTGAGTCAATAAATGACTGAATTCTAATTTTTGGGAGAACTCTCACTTTAATAAAGCAAATACCTGCACTGATTTCTTCATGATTCACTTCCAGCTTTGTACCGATACTGAAGGTCTGACATGATAAAGCCATATTCATCAGCGAATGGTCACACCTCTACTCCGCCCAAATATTATTCTCGCACTGGAATAACTTGTCTAACTGTGTCCTGTTAGCCTTCATTTGTATTGACATTTCCAGTTCCCAGCAGCGCTTTGGCAGGTACAATATTATAATGGAGAGAAATGATGGCGAAAGATTCGACTAATGAAGCAGAATTACCATTTAATAGCAGGTTAAGTTATGGGATATGTGTTCCGATCTGTCTCCACTCGCCTCTTCCTTCTTTGTTCTCCTCTCGTCATCACCAGAGATCTCAGAGGAGATAGAGAAACGGCACTCAGCGCTGACGGGCCGGAGGACGTGTTGCACGACACCCAGGTTAATTAAGTTTGAAATCGGGGAGATGATCAGCGGTGCTGCCACTCAAACTGCCAGCCTCCCTCCACTGCTGCGTCCCCGCTACTACCAAAAGTGTTTTTTGTCTGTCTGACAGCTCCAGACGTGTTTGTGATGCTCGACTGTGAGAGAATGAACATGTTACTTTGTGTGTGACTCTGAAAGAGAGACATTTAAAAAAAAAACAACAACAACAACAACAAAAACTAACATGTAGCTTGTACTCAAAATGAAAAAGATTCATTTATTTAAACCCCCCCCAAAAAGTTCATCGAAATGAGTCAATCGATCATTTTAAATTCATATTCAGGGATTTTGGATGTCAGTCCTGACAAGCGCTGACAAGCAGAGCGCCATTCCCTCAATCTCACACAGAAACACAAATGTGCACACACCTGAATGCACAGTATTGGAAAACTTAGGGGGAAAAAAACACAGCGTCCCCAGATCCTGTCATGACTGCAGCCTTTTTTCAGACATAATTCCCAGGAGGTTGCTGTGAGGAGTTGGAGCTGCGGCGATTGTTGATGGATAGCTATTGGCATGAGCAGCACGTAGAGCACACACACTCACACACACCTGCAAAAAATGGACTTCCATGTTTTAGTGTAACGCTTTAAATGGAAAGCGCCATTTCACATAGTCACGGGAGAATCAAAACCTTCCACAGGTTGTATATGAGACACACGATTCGCGGCTGCACCTGCCGTCCTCACCTGATGTATGGCGAGGAGTGGATTTTTGATGCAGGTTTGATTAATAGCTCGGCCCCCTCTCCTGATTACCGCTTCCAATCAAATGTGGACACACAAAAGGTCAGGGAATTAGCCCCCTGTTGCCTCAAAATAAGCTGCTTTAATCAGGTTGCAGATGGTCTGATAAGTGCCCGGGGGGTGGGGGGCGTTACTGGCTGAGCGTGTGGCGTCGCCGAGGTGTGTCAGCAATAGCAGCTGCACCTCGTCTCGAAAGGTGCCACGGTGTCTTTCATGTCAGGTGAGTGTGCTAACATTCTGTCACATCCAGACGTCAGATGCGGTGGGGTAGCAGGGGCTAAACATCAAAGTGTTGGTTGGCGGCGAGCCAATTCAGATGGCACATTCTTGTAAAATAGCATGGACACACACACACACACACACACCAGCCATGACCAGGTGACAAGCATCAAGTCGGAGTGTGAGATAGCGCAGATGTCTGCCAGTGAAGCCCACATTTCAGTCTCTTTATCTCTTGAGCCTTCTGCTGATAATTACAGCCGTCCCTTCGCTCGGCCGCAGTCACACCAAAGCTGCCAGTCTGTGCAGCTCCAGCCAGAGGAATTATCACCCGGGTCATCGCGAAAACGGAGCACGCCAAGGTCAGGGCCTGTGTTCAATTTCACTTTTGATTCCAATCCACCTTACTTTCTCCTCTACCATTTATCCACTCCTCCCTCCTGGCCCACCCACACGGTCACTGCTGACGTTGACTCCTGGGCTAACCTCTATTTCCAGGACAACCAGCGGCCTGACTCTCATTCATTTCCAATCCTGCCGAGTGGTGGGATGAATGGAAATTGACGACTCAATTTTTGGAATGAAACTCAAAAGGAGTCCTTTTACAATTGGCTCTCCCCTCATCTCCCCACACACCTCCCCCTGCTACTTGGGTGCCTGTCCCACCACCCGCCACTCGCTATCTCGGTCCTGGTCTGCTGAATACAGCCAATTTCTCCGCTTGTACGGAGACGTGGGCGTGGTGGCGACCGCTTAAAATGCCCGGCAGCTCCCACCGACTCCTCTTCAGACACCTTTTCCTCCATGCCGCCGGCTCTCTTTCATCACTAAACTGCCGTCAAATGAGCAAACATTTAAAACCAAAGGGTTCATTCTCGGCATTGCTCCCAGCTGGATGTTGGGTGGCAATTTAAAAATGATCTATGCAAATGTAATTTCACTGTGTGTCATCCAACACAGCCAGCTAATGAGTGAGCTTCTCCAGCCCAACTATAAATTAACAAGGCTAGATATAATAGCTAGATTAATGTGTTTTTCTAGCACTTGCCTAATTGCCAGAAGACTCCGGTGGGGCTAGTGTGAGCTGCCTCATTTCTAACATGTGATGGAGTGAGTTAAGAGTGAGAGAGAGAGAGTGGAATAAACTGCATCAACTCTATTTATCATTTATATGAACTTTGCAGGCGCTCCTCTCGGTTTTATTAAAGTGAGTGCATGAGAAAAAGAAGGCGAAAGATTTTTCGTCCTGAGGGAACTTGTATTTACTTCGGCAGAAATTACAAGTATCAGTTGTTAGATTGAGTTTGGTGTGAAGGACAGCATTAGCCTCAGTCAGACTTCAGGAATTTATGAATGGGAAACAAATCCATAATTGGTCAGGGGGGCAAATGTGTGTGTGTGTGTGTGTGTGTCTGTCTGTCTGTCTGTCTGTGGATGGTGTATCTGGTAATGAGAAACAAGAGCTCAAGGCAGAGAGATGGAGAGAGAGAGAGAGAGAGAGTGAACATGCAAGATGGAGAGAAAAAGCAGCGTCAGAGGTAAAGTAGAGGATGAGTAATCATCCGTCTCAGCTGAAGGAAAAGAAGAAAAGAGTGACAAAGACAGAAAACAAGCTCCAGGATCTGTAAACCAAGGAGGAGGCCTTTTGTTTTGCCCCTCTCAACCGACTGTTCTTTTCGCTGAGGGTGAGAATGCTAATCCGCTGTGGAAAGGGGAGTTGGGAGGATTTACTCTAAGTATCCTTATTAGAGGGAATTCACTGATATGGGGAGGAGTGGGTAACGGGTGAGGGGAGAAGGTAGAGGGCAGAATGAATAAGGAGGAAAAGGAGAGCAGCAGCAGAGGTGTAGTGAATACACTGTAGGTGCCATATGAATCTTTAATACAGGGCTTAATGGTGAGGGAGGGAAGAAGGGAGGAGCAGAGAATATAAAGAGGAAAGGGAGAAGAATCTCCAAGGAGGCTACTGAGCCCCCCGTATCACAACACTCCTGATAAGTGGCAGCCTCCCAGGATCAAACCTAATTCTCCACAGCCTCCACGCCACCAGACTCCCTTTCAGATGAGGAAAGACGGTGGCAAAAAGGACAGACTTGCTTTTGTCTTCAAAAAACGAGCCCGATGTTCAGATAAAAAAAGGATAAGGGATCTTTCCAGGTGATACATTTCTTTGCCGCTTTTGTTAAACACATACTTTGCAGAAAGCTTTGCCATGGTACATTGTTTTAATTACATGCACAAGAGCCTAATTAGTTCTATCTGTTCCACCAGAGGCTAACGTGCACCCAATTAGACCCAAATCAAAAGGATGGTACAGTCAGGCAGGCGAAATGTGCGCTTCTTTGTTCTTCCACAGTATTCATCAAATAACAGAGCAGAGAGTCAGGACTGCGCTTCACTTGCCCAAGTTGCTGATGTCATGATCACCCTTGCTATCTTTAAACTAATTAAATACATTTTTTTTCTCGTGAGTGCTGGAGCAGGTGGCTGCCTCAGTTGTCAGTGTCTCCATCTCGTCGCCCCGCTCACTGATGATAATCGCCAGAGTGGAAAAATTACTTGTGCGACGATAAAGGCTAAACAACACAGCCCATTACAGTGGCATTCATGCAACAGTTTGTGTATTAACAGTGGAAAATGATGGTTTTCATCATCCGATGGACCAGCTGGAACTCATAAAGAACAATGAGACGGGGGACTGACGGTCTGAAGACAAACAACCAGCACTGCTTTTCCTGTGAAGAGCGGAAGCTATTCACTGATATTTCCATCTTAACGCTGCAGCTCTTGGTAACTAATTGTTAATCAGGCCCTCGGGGGAGATGAAATATAGCCTCATGAGAAACATCTGACATTGGTGGGGGCTTGAGGCTAAAATTATTCAAGAACATCAACAAATTATTTCCCTAACGACATCGCGAACAATGAGTAAAACAGCAGTTCCACCACTTTGAATACACAACCACATCAAAGGGCTTCCACATCCCCAAAAGAACAGACTTTTTCTCCCCCTCTACAGTGGAAATCCCAGAAACATCCATCGCAGGTTCTTGCAAGAAATAATCCCCAACAATTGGCACAACAAGTCTCCACTCTTGTGCGAATAAACTGCATTTCAGAGAACACATCCCGGTCTCCTGGGGCAGCACTACAGCAGAGTCGCAGGGAGACATTCAGCGCATGTGGTGTTTCATCTCTGTGCCCCCCCCCCCCCCCCAGTCCTGTAGTGTTTTCTCCAGCCGTGATTACAGCATATAGTACAGCAAGGTTGTCTCCACTTCAGGAGTAGACAACTTGTCTGGTCGGGTTTTTTTTTTTTTTTTTTTTTTTTTTTTGAAGCAAGGTGAAGTATGCCCTGTTATCAAGTGCTGCTAATAAATATGTAGCTGCTCAGATGCACACGCTGGAGGAGGTAATGCTAATAATCAGAGGCATCTGGCGGAGCTGCTCCATTTCCCTGATTGGTTCTATTCTACCACGGCAGTAGACACACTAGGCTTACGGCCTAGCAATCCACATCCCGAATAGTCCCTGACAAGTCACATCTGAGCGGTGGGAGTCGAAGGATGGGTGGGGGGGGGCTTGTGATTGTTACCATGGTAATGCTAGACAAGAAATGAGGAGGTTAGATAGCATGGTGTGCGTGCAGCACTTGATAGCTGCGTGAGGCCACACGTGGGAGATATTCTGAGGGTTTATAATCACTGTCAGCCGGCAGCTGAAGTGGTCTGTGCACACATGTGTATTTATGTCTGAGTATTTGTGTGCATGTGTGTTTCAATCTTCCTGGGAAAGTCATCTGGCCTAAGCTTCCAACTGGCAGCAAAATCCTAAAATCCTACCTACCAGCTTACTCATGAGTGACAATCTTCTCTCACCGGTCCCTTGTGGCTTCTTACTCTTAGAAGAAAGAGCAAGAATATGATGCCACCAAGAGATCATTGATGGTGGGAAGAATAAAATGGGGTTGCAGCACTCGGCACTGGCAGCACAATAAGCCAACACCTAACATTTTCTTCTTGTGTCGGGATCAATAACTGGTATACGCACCAACAGCAGTACTCAGTTACACAATCGTGCATCACCGATCAAATCCATGCCAGCCTGCTTTAGAAAACTAGAATTATCACGTTGCAATTGCATGTTTGTCTGGAGTCCATAATAATGCGATAATGTATGTAGTGAAGACTAAATGTCACGATCCCTGTCTTGTGTCTCTGGTTTTAGTTAAGTCAGTTCCTGTCTTATTTTGGAGTCTTGTCCTCTCTTCCTGTCCTCCCTCCTGTGATTGCCTTAAGTGTCTCACCTGGTTGATTGCACCACCTGTGCCCCGTTTACCTCCTTGTATTTAACCTCGGTGTTTTCCCGTGTTCGGTGTAGGGTCATTGTTGTTGTTTGTTGCTGTTAGTTGTTTTCAGTACGTGCTGTTGTCAGGTTTGGATGTCTCACAGTCTTGTCACTAGTCTTCAGTTCTCAGTCTCCGGTCTCAAGTCTCTGGCCTCTGGTCTCCAGTCTAAAGCCGCCAGTTTCTTCTCCGGTCTCAAGTCATCAACACAAGCCGCCTTCCTCAACTCATACAGCCTCAAGTCACAGTTCTCCACCTGTCTCAGCAATAAACCTCTTTTGTGCACCCTTCTATTCTCAGTCAGCTTCTGGGTCTACCTTCATCCACCATGTTCCATAACACTTTAAATAAGATAAATTTTATTCATCCTGTACTCAAGAAATTCTGTTGTCACAGCAGGGTGGGAGGAAAAAAGACTGAAAATAGTGTAAGGAAACTTAAATAAGATAAAAAGACAAGTTTAAAATATATATATATATATATATATATATATATATACACAAAGCATACAAAAATAATAAACCGGATAAGTATATACACTACTGCTTTGAAGGAATTTAATGAAAAAGTATCAAGTGCACCATTTCTGGTCATGAATAATGGATTGGTGAGTGTTTTTTTTGTTTTTTTTTCTCAGATCATGATGAAGTTTAATGTTGCTTTTGTGTTTATCAAATGTCAGCACTTCATCGTTTTATCTTATTCCACATGAGTGTGAAATATTGTTATCATCAGCTGATTTGAGTTAAAGCCAAAAACACGTTTTAGGAACGAACAGCGACCAAAATCAGTTCATCCATGTTTGTGGCCAAAATGAAGGCCTTCCATCAAGGCGTTACAGAAATATTGGCATAATAACTGGGCAATAAGGGAAAGACACTTCATCAATAACACCAAGAAAACTGCTCCAACAGAATACTGTAATGTTATCAAGGATGTCAATCTTTTTTCCCCAAAAAATTTTGAAGAGGAACCAATACTCACTGCCCACAGTATCAATACCATCCATAACACTTGTACTTTTCCATATTAAACTGATAAAATTACCTTTGCCTTAACGATGCTCATTAACTCTGTGTCCTGCTGCATCATTTCATCGAGAGTGAAGTGTGCAGAAAGAGCGAGACACGTATATGTAGCTTGTAGCTAATGGCAGCCACCCCCAACCCCCCCCCGACAGCTACCAGCAACAAATTTCAGGGAAACTGCCGATTAACTCCAGTTCACAAACTCAAACGCATCATCTGGTATACTGCACAAGTTCGTTATTCGCCGTATGCTCAGTAATGCACAAACACTTTAATCTGAGCAATAAACTTTTAATAAAATTCAAAACAGTTAATGTTTCAATTTGCCCCTGGTATCAGAAATGGGTTTGACAGTATTTTATTGAAGTTAGAAATTCTAGCATTGAGCAAACGCTGGAATACAGATCGTGTCATTTACGACTGCACACCGCAATGAAAGCACATTACAAATATGCTTAGTTTGATTGCGTGCTCGTGTTCCCTCTCTGGCTCAAACAGCACATCACACCAGACCATTGTGGAGGCGCTACAAGTGAAACAGCCAATCATTTAACAGGTGAGTGCTCAGTTGCCCCATCGACTTGTGACAACAAATGATTCAACTATTCACCCCCCCCCCTTGATTTTTATTAAAACTATGTCATTAAAGACGATCAATATTTTGTTGATATCAACTGAAATTTAAAAAAAAAAAAAAAGTATTCATGATTTTTCTGCTACATTACCTAACCCGAAAACATAATGCATCTGGCCATGGCTGTCGCCAGCGAGGAGGCATTATACTAAAAACCTCATCATCATTTCGCTGTGGTATGCCCGTTCATTGAGTCGCTGCACTCACACACTGAATTTTCATTAGGCAGCACTTAATAGAGACAGGCATGTTTATAGTTCCTCTCTCTTGGTGGGTTGGTTGTGTCGATTAGGCCGAGTTAATCTCTTTCACAATAAATAACATTGATTACAAATGCTAAATGCTGAGCGAAGGGCGCAGAAGAGAAAGGGGTTGGCATGTGACGAGCACGCTGCAAACGGATGAGATAGGTTGGGAGTTTATCTGTGAAAGATGGTTTGAGAGACGGAGCGTTTGTGTGTGTGTGTGTGTGTGTGTGTGTGTGTGTGTGGTCTCGTTTAACAACACATGTGGGGTCGTTTAAAGGGCTGTTTGTGGTTTAAGACTTAGATTTAAGGTCGGTTTTAAAATCGGGGGAGGGTTAGGTGTTTAGCTGTAACATTTAAGCCATACATCATCCAAAAACTGTATTCTATCTCTCAAGTAAGCACAAATAGGTGTTGTGTGTACAAGAAGATGATTTTACCCTTTGTGTCTTCAGAAGTCAGAAATTTGAATCAAAGTAGATTAACCCTGAAGCTGATGGAGACCATCGCAACAGACTTGTAACACCAGCAAAACTGTACAAAACGTCAATTTACAAACTCTCAAGAGCAACGCGGGGAGTACAGTAGAGCAGTAGTAGTGGTTTTTTTCCGATGAAGTACCCTTTAAGGTACAAGTAGGGAGCTAGGGGACGATGTTCATAAGAGTCATGCATGCAATTTGGACTTACGGTCGTGTATTACATTCCCACGATGAAAAAACCTCCCTTTTCTGAATATAAAAATTAATCATCTCGTTGCTTCAGAAAAAAAAAGTGGATTTCTTTTTCATGGAACATTATCTCAGACTCAAAAAAAACCAGCCTGTTGTTCTGAATAAATAAGATAACTCTTAAAAACCTGTTACTATAAAGCAATTTTGGAGGAGTGTTTATCAGGGTTCAGTCAGTAAGCAGCAGCAACCAAGGCTTCATGAGAGATTTGCAAATGCTCGTGGGACTTCGAGCTGCTTGCTGGATTTCCACTTTTTTTGTTTTTAAGTTTTTTTCTCTCTTTTTCGAAATAAATTAAATCGCTTTCTAAAAACTGTTTTTCTTTAAATCTACTTCTTTTTTCTGTATTATGACATAATCAACTGCATATATGGGGTCAAGTTTAAATGGCTGTGGATAAAAACTTAGATTTCAGGTTGGTTTCAGGCAGGTTAAGGTTTAAGTCAAGAGTTGGAGAATCTGTGTGTATGACTGAATATTAATGATGTTCCCTAGGAAGACAGAAACGTGTGTGTGTGTGTGTGTGTGTGTGTGAAACGAGACAGAGTAACCACAGTCATTCCTGTCAGGGTATCAGGTTCTCACTGAGTCATAATGTCAGACCACGAGCAGTCACAGTGAGCTTCGCTCTTCGTCTGTAACGTGCCGAGGGGGAAAGCGGGGCTGGCTCACATTTTCTTTGGCTGAGGTGAACATTAACAAAACAAATCAAACCAAACCTGTAATGACGCCGCCACTGAAAATATAAACGGCACTGCACACTTTGGGTGAAGAAGCCATTTCTCTCCAGACACAGTTCACCCGAGGGTCACAGTAGCGGAGACGAATTGTTCTCAGCTAAATCCAATCCCGCGCTGCTACAATAACTTCTTGACAGCAGGGAAAAGAGCCAGAATTATGCTCACGCTGTGCTAAAATGAGCTGTTTAGTTTTACCGTCTATAAGGGGGGGGGGGGGATCCCCTTTTATTAAATGCATCTTTAAAAAAACCTATACTTTCATTATTTGCTTTTTAAAAGGACAGTTGGTGTCTAGAATGAGAAGGAAAAACACCATGTTCTCAAGGGCAGTGACCTTGCTCAGCTTAAAAGATCTTTTCGGTGTTTGCTGCCTTGGTATGCTGTCTGGGTGTGTTTACAATGCAGCATGTTCAACATCACAAATCAGGGATTGCGTGGCTGTTGTCAGGGATTACCGGCCTGTCTGGGTTTTTCATTAAATTGCTGTATCGGAAAACAAAACCAAACAAACAAAACAACAACAAAAAAAGTCCCATCAGTCTTTTTGCGGAAAAGAACATCTCCCACATTAACACACAGATCCATATGGTTTTCTTTTATTCGATCTACGATATAATGCTGCACTTCCTCATGAATAAATAAATAGTCTGACAGACCCTTTGGTGACAGAGACACACGAGCCTTTGTGTTTTCTACATTGACCCGGAGGAGGAAAACATAAATCAAGAAAAAGCTTACGATCACATGGTGGAATTCACATACAGTAAATTTTTTTTTTGAAGCCGTAATGTGTTAAATATTTAAGCTCTTTATCCTATATAGGGCTGCAGCGTGATTTTGTTTGACACCGTGGAGAGACGAATCCTCTTACTTTCGTCTTTATGAGGTCAGCAGTGGAAACGGACAGAGTTCAGACAGATGGGGCCCGAGGGAATGAGGCAGGGAAAAAGAGATAAAAACGGGGAGGAGCATCAAAGCAGGCAAGGATGAAGGCTGGACAGGAATTGAGAGCAAGAAATATATATATATATATATATATATATATATACATATATATATATATATACACACACACACACACACACACACACACACACACACATACCTATATTATATACATATATAGCAGTATTGGCCCAGTTTTGCTCTAAACTCTCATTCAAACATGGTGGATGATGAGGGAAAAATGCATAAGATGTACGGGCTTGTCTAAATGTATCAGAAGTGACTTTTTCATAATGTTTACGTGTGTTTCAGTGTACACCATTTAAATTTCATCTGTGATATTGTAAAACAGCAGCATATCACATTGTCAAAACAAATCCATGATTGCGATTCCCTACTAAGGAATTTGTCAATTTCCAGAATAAACCGATATCAGCAGTATACATTCAACAAATCTGGGTCATTCCTGTATTTATAGTTCAGCAGTAGAGCAGTAGCGCGAGTGCAGGTGTGACGTTTGTACCACAAACATTTCTTGACTGGATTTTCACAAGAAATGAGAAAATTAACTTTGGTTTTATTTCAGCTGAAATGACTTTAACATCCTTTACGAACTCGAGGAAGAAGAAAGCGTATCACGGAAGCCTGATGCTACTGTGTAAAAGGCATTTTCCAATGACCTGGCCTGCATGAGATCTCCATCAAAGTAAACCGGTTTGTTAGGAAACATGAGGGCAGCATGCGGAGTGTTACAGTAAGACAGGAGTCCTTGCAGGATTCACCGGGTTCTGAAATGGAAATGGCAAAAACACCAAACAACTTTGTCACGTTGTCACCCCGGCGCCTGGTCAAACTGATACAAGCAACACTTAAACGAAGACACGTGGAGGATTCCGATCTGTAGTGCGATGTAGAGTTTTTGGAGGATTTAGCCACAGAAAAGTCTCAATAAAGCAGCTCCAACCTCCAGTTACGCACTCAGCTTACATCCAAGTGTCGCATATCTGGTGGAGAAAACACTCAAAATATACGAAAGCTGATGTTCTGGTCTGTAAGGTTGTAATTTGGCCGGTTTTCTCTTCAGATTTCTCATCAGTCACAGACAACTTGAGTCCCACTTGGTAGCATCTGCTACAAGAAACATCTCCTCCTCAAGTGTGATGGACTGCACCATCTTCCTGATAACCGTCTGGCCCGTTAACTCTGCTGCCCCCTGAACTTGCATGTGGCCACTTCTCCCTGTCCAGGCCACTGGTCCTCTGTAAAAAATGACTAGACGCCAAGGGCTGTCTGAAGTGAAGCTTTGATAAAAAGTGCCTTTTTTTCCACTCCGCTGCTCAGATCTGCAGGAACCAGTCTGCTCCAGACACTGCCCCCCCCCCCTCCCAACCACTGCCACCACCTCCCCACATCTTTTAGAAATGAAGCAGGCAGGCAGAAGGGCTCCTGCGAGTCTCTCCATCCTCAGGGCATGAACACAACCCTGACAACCATCTCCTCCCTGCGACAAGCAATCCCCCTTCGCAGGCCTGTCCAAAGAAAAAGTGTTGATGCTAACAAAATGCGTGACAGCCACTTATGTTAACAGTCCAAGCACACAGAAGAGCGGCGTCTCTCTGTTTGAGGCTTGGTTTTATTTTCAATCACCCCTCTTACAACATCTGAACTTTGCAGTTTTAGCAGGGAGGACAGATGACAGCGAGCCAGACAGTTCCTCTATGTCAGGGGTTTGAAGTCTTTGTCCTGCTGAGAGGGATGGCCATGCAGGCTGGGACGGTCTAAAAAGATGTGGGACGAAACGCTAGTTTGGAAAAGAAAAAAGGGGGGATGGAGGGATCTACAAAAAAAGAGGCACATCAATATCCTGTCATGGTTGCCTGGGTGAGCTACAGAGATGCTAGACAGTCAAGTTTACTTCCTGGCTTCACGCATTCCACAACAACAAGTCCAGCATACTTGAGAAGGAGGAAAAATCAGTTTACTACTCGACTGAGTAGACTAATCAGAGAGGGGAGTACCTGCTATTTTTTGTTTTTCGGAAGCTCCACAGGGGTTAGAACAGAGCCTCTTCAGTTTATGAATGACCCGAAGGAAAAAATAGAAAATAGTCCGTTAAGGAGCAAAACACAAACAGATTTGGGGACAGAAATTGGAAGGTTACAGGCAAGACTGAAGTGGAATTAATCACCTCTGCTTTGGTAAACACAGCTCAAGGAGGAGTAAATTGTTAAAAGTCGAAAGGCTTTTACAGATGGTCGGATACTCATCACCCTGATTTCATTGTAAAACTAATCACTCCAGACAGAGGATGCTTAAAGACGGCCTGCATGTTTATTCTGCAGCGCCATTCTTTATCATTTAATATGTTGGAGGCTCCATCTGACCCTGCTGGCACCAGGGAGTGAACAGTAAATTCTCTTTTAATGCAAATAAATTGTCAAAGAGAGCTAAACACACTGTCATCGCGGTGAGGAGCGCAATGGCAGCTTCCATAGACCATTCCACTTCAGCCCTTTTAATGCATGTTAAGAGGATGGAACTGGCAAATTAAAATCCATATCAATTACCTCTTATCTCCTGTGACTTGTAAGGACGGGCTGTGTTTTAAAAGGTGCTGCTATATTTCAGTCTGCTAACCAGGAAGCGCCTCATAATTCACACCTTGAAAAATATATGCATAGCTAGGTTGGGTGGTGATAGTAATGCAGGGGAATTTCTGTCCTTTGGGGCACAGCACCTGATGAGCAGCACACGTTGCAGTTGTACTTCACCATTAGCTAATAATAATCTCGGTGGATTCGTAAAAGTCAACAGATGTAGTCAATAAAACGTGCCTGTGCACTCAAACTTGACAAAAAAATAAAAAAAATCATCACTGCAGCAACTCCAAAACGAAGCGATTGGATTTTGCTGAAATTTGTTTTCAGCTTTGAAACTGATGCCGAATCAGATCCAGAAACACATTATTTCATGATATGTTTTTGATGGAAAGATATACTGATATGAAATTCTACAGCTGCACCGAGATCCTGCTCACCAGAGTGAGGAGCAAAGCTTTTGATTTACAACCTTCAGCTATGATCTTTGGACGTGACTTGAAGTAGAAGATTGGGGATCAGGATCAAGATCAGACCAGGAGCTCAAACATCCAGAGGAAGCTCTGAGTGAAGATGCTTCACCACAACTGTCTCACCAGTTCCCATACGAGAGGCGTTTCCAGACGGGACGGGCCTGGTTAGCAAACTCACATATAGTGTATTTAAGGTAGAAGAGCAGCCAGGTATTTTTCAATGAGTTACTCACGAAAACGGACGTAAAGAATGAATCTAACAACAGCTGATTCACCAAACATATGCTTGCTGTCAAAACTCCCCTCTGGCAGCCTTATTTAAAATGAAAAAGACTGAACATCATTTCTAAGAGATTACTTTTCCAATCCCTCACAAACACTCGGCAGACTTGTGTCTTCTTTTTGCCGGAGAGCTCCGTCACAGACTCAACGAGGTTGTGCATGTGTCTCTGCTATCATATCTAAGATAGCATATCACAATGAGTGGGCTGCAGGGCCTCCCTCATCCACAGCACAAACTACTGCTGTCGTTTTTGCTCCTCGCTGGCAGTGACAGAGAGGAGAATTCCAAGTTTGTTCTTTTTTTTTTTTCCTTCCCAGAGAATGTTGATTGTAGCACAGTGTCTTGTACTTACGCAATCCGTGGAGACTGAGCCCTCTAACTAAAACATCAGAGTAGAAAACACACATGTCGATTGTGTTTTTGATCAGCTCAGACAGATGGTGGGCCAGCTCGTAACTATCGCGCTTCAAAAAGGGCTGCTTTATTTTTCTTGGACTGTTTATTGTTTGGCTTATGGTTTCAGAATACAAAAATCAATCATGGATGTCGTCACATGGGCTCTTTAATTAAAAACTCTGCAGACTCTGAACTCTGGAGATGTATACCAATAGTCTGATGTTGAGTCGGTAGAAAATGTCAAATACATGTGCAAGACTGTAGATCATATAATTTTTTAATTAAATCCAGGTCATAATGTCTGACCCCTGGACTTAAGCCCACTTTCTAATAAACACAACTGTAAAAGGCACAAATGATTACCACAAAATTACCAGCCTCCGGAACAAGATTAGAAGAATAATTGGTCATTCTTGTGATTTACAGCAAATGGGGTGTCTGTGCTCAATAAGGAGAAACAATAGTTCTGGGCAATTTAGGAGACATCATCAGAGAGGAAAAAGATATTAAAAGAAAAAAGAAAAAAAAAGACTGGAAGTCAATTGACCCACACATATAACCAACCACGAGTTCTTTCAGTTCTCCATTCCAACCAATTACAATTGCAAGAAAAGCCACACACACACACACACACACACGCACACACACACACACATCAACATCACACAAAAGACAGTCCTTGTCCAATTCCTCCTGCCCTATCTTACCCTCGTCTTTCTCAGAACGATGCGTTTAAGCCATCGCAGAACGTCGGGGCAAAGTGCATATTTGAGAGAATAAAATGATGGGAAAAGAAACAGTAGGGAAGAAAAGTAAGTTCAACCCAGAGCTATCTGGCTCCCTTTGATCAGGAGGAACGGTGGATTAGAGAGGATTCTCCAGAAGTTTCCAGTTAATCCCCATAACATTCGAGGGTATAAAAACCACCAGTAAACGTTACAGCAAACTCACTCCCAAGGTCAGATTAGACTACATGCTCCATGCCAGGTTCTTCACTAAAGCAGACGTTTTTCATTCTCCCCTTTTAAATAAGTGACTTCACAGCATTGGGTCCGCAACTCTGGCCAGTACACATTTTACTTCACACCACGTAGGAAAAACACATTTATCTTTGACTATGGTTTCATTTCTTTTCCCTGTGATGGATGCTGCTGCACTCAACCAAGCAGGTCAACGTTCCCGCTGTGTTTTAGGTGAAGCGAGGGAAGAGAATCAGACAAAGAGTGACAAGAGAAACATTTCTCCAGGGGTGTTAACTATTGAAAACCGTGATGTTTTCTGCCAACAACAACCCTCCAGCTTCTTTTGAACTTTAAGTGCCACATTTCTCGAAAAAAAAAAAATCGGAGTGTATGTTGCGACCGTGTTTGTGCGAATGTGTACGTTTGTACTCTGAGGCATGAGTATTATGTCTGTGGGGGTGGACTGATGAGTTGGGCATTCAGGCTGTTTTTATGTCGTCAATCACCTTCACATACAGTAAATGATTTTTCAACAGGCTCAGGGGTGATGGATAATCAGAAGGAAAGGATGGACTGAGTACACCTCTTCAAGTTTTTCCAACGGACAGCGGAGGTGAAGAGAAGGTCCCTGCATCACTCCGCTCTTGTTGTGCTGCGCACGTTTTTCCATTTGGGCGCTTACGTTAAACGTTGAGCCTTAGGCCAAAAGCAATGATGGATTCCCCCTCCTGGCAGCTTCCCTTGTTTCAAAGGAGCACTCAGGATGAAAGACTGGGGTGGGGGGGGGATGTCTGGGGACAGAAGCCCCATGTTGAAGAAGAAGCTGCCAAATGGAGCCTCTGCAGCTCTTCATCAGGGCTGGTGGTCCTGGAGGGGGCGGCTGCTTCGGGCAATGCCAAAAAAACTGCAAGCCAGGCAACACATCTGTGCAGCTGGGTTCCCTCTGTGGCGTGAAGCATAGAAACCCCCCGGCAAGTACGGGCAAGTGAGTCAGGGACAGAGAGAGAAACACAGAGGAAAACAAGAGTGTTAGTCAGAGAAAGACAGAGGGAAGTGGGGGCTCCAGACACTGAAACCAAAACTCTCTCTCCTCCTCGGTGTCAACCTCACTGAGCCGAAAACAAAAGCAAATGTGAAGTCGCAAAAAGGATAGAGGGCAAATCTCTGTGGTACTTCTGCCTCAGCAATTACTCTTGGCCCTACACTGTTCATGTGCTTTGTCTCCATTATTTTCATTCAGGCATAATTAATGCCTACTGTTTATATTGTTGATCATGAATTAAGATGATTCACCTTCTGGCAGGCAGCCCTTTTTTCTCCAGCGTATTGTTGTTGAAGCTTCTCTGTCCCACCATTTGTTGGGTTTATATATTGATTAAATGAACAGCTTATTCAGTTCATCTCTGCCCAGCACTTTTGTCATTAAGTCCTCATCAGAAATCTTGTAGCAGAGCTGCTCACTCAAATATTAAACATAAAAGCTACACTTAAAGGTTTCCCCACACATTCTTTGGTCGCGGATGGAATTTTGATGTTGGAATTACTGGCAGACAAAGATTTTTTGGAAAGATATCGACTTCGTGCTTGCATTTTTCTTTTTTTCTTGATGAGGAGAGTGGAAAATCTCACATTGTGCAATTGCTAGCAAAGGTCCAAGCCAAATGTCCGGGACTTACTTAGAGCAACAAGGTTTTTAATCTTCAGGCAGCTGAAGCAAACAAGTCTGGTGAGACTCTGAGGCTTTAGATGTCGGCATGATGTCTGAATTAGTTGATGCCTATATGTCACGAGCTGGAAATGACTCTGACCTCATTTATATGGCCAGTTTTAAATAATTAGTCTGACATTTTATAGTAGCCGCACTTTCAGCCTGAGCACTGTGTTCTTACAATGTACTTTTATCAATAAGACTGACAGGGAGTGGGACACCAAACGACACTTCCAAAAAGCATCTTTGATGACTTAAGAAAAATGATGAGAGGTATGATTACAGGATTTTCTCCTCAGCAATAACAACCTTGCTTATGTGCGCGTGCCGGGCTTGTATAATGTGAAGTGTGACCTTATGTTTTATCACGGCAATCAAGACCCTTCCCAGTATTTCCATTAAAGAGTATCTGTCTCATTAGATTATGGAATGCAATCTGTGCCGGGTGAGATAAAGTAGTACCAGGTCACACACTCAATATCTCATCGTTACGTAACAATGGGAGTCTCTCTCTCTCTCTCTCTCTCCCTCTCCCTCTCCCCCCAGATAACAGGCAAAGTGACAGCGTTCTCATCAATTAACAATACAAATACACAAAAATGTACTGCTGCAGATCGGAATTGGGATTTGGAAAAGAGTTGCTGTAAATCAAACAGACCCAATCCAACAGAAAGCTGTCTTCCATTATTACTTTTTCCATCTCATTTATTCCACTTTGAATACTAATGGAGTCAGTTCGTAAAGCCATGCAGCGCTAATAATTTACAGTAAGGCGAAGTAAACAAGATACTGGCAGGGCCTTGGAGGTATTGCTCTGGGAACGTCGTGTGAACATGGATTTAAAAACATTTATGAGAACAATTTTTCTGACGGTGTCTGGTGCATGGAAAATAAGAACTGTAGCAGTATTTTACATCTCTCTCCATCTTCAGGAAGGAAATGTCATGCAAATGGGTGATTTCTTGTGTGCACCCCATGAACAATCCTACTCAAACACTGCCCTGCAAATCACTTAATGCGGTGGGGAAATGGGCATTTCTGCCTCGTCTTACAGCGCTTCAAAGATGGAGTGGGAGATTGTCCCTGTGTAATTCCACTTCTTGCTCTCTGCCAGTAAAACCCTCCCTCAAATATTTCAGCTATGATTTAGGGATTTTAAAAAAAAAATAAATAAAAAGGAAAAAAAAGCTTTTTACCCATTTGTGGTGAAATTATTTTTAGCTTTAGAAATCCATGAGAATGAGAAATAGAGAGACAGCGAGCGGGAGGGGGAGAGAAGCTCCTTGCAATGCCAGTGGATTATTGGCAGCTTGCAAAATCTCATCAGAAAGGATGGGGGAGAAACAGATCACTCTGTGTTACATGGAAGAATAAGAGCAGCAGCAGCGCATTGTGTAGTCGTGGTCGGCTCTACTGCCCTACACTTTTTCACATCCCTTCCCTCTCAGTGCCGGACCACTCCTGGGGAATTAACCCCTCAGTAATTATGCTGGTGAGGGTCACTGGATCCGTGGCATGTGTGGAAACACCAGTAGTGCTCTGGCTTCAGTGCTCCGCCTCAGGCGTCCTGCCTGCCTCCACACACACAGTGTCACATACAGCGAGAATACCCACACACCCCGGCTTGTTGCCCAGTCACCAGTCAGCCTGCTTAATAAGGATGGCAAATAGTCCCTGCAGCACTAAAGGCAGAGTAACAGAAGCCTTGATATTCTCTCTGTAGCTGGAGTTTAACTGTCTCCACGCGCAAGCAAAGGGCTGGAGGTTCACAGGGCTAAACGCACATGCTCCATTTGAATTAGAGCTGTACGCGCTGAGGTGACATGGCTTGTTTTCAGCCACCAGGGAGCTGGCCGGGCTATCTCCTGAACCAGCTCCGCTTTGACGTGCCATAGGTAACACGTTGGTCCAAACAATGAACGCAATGAGAGTAGGCAGGGCCAACAATTGCTTCAGGCAGCCAGAGTAAAATGCTGGCATCGCTTTTTAATTGCTGTTCTCAGTTACACTTGGTTGAGGTGGGGAGGAGTGGTCCTTTCTGTCCCACTCAAGCTGCCACGCACCATTTTTTTTTACCCACAAACTGTTTGGAGACCTCCATAGATTTATCTTGAGAATCAAACAGATGGAAAAATAACCCATTTTAACACCCGCCATGAAATGCCTTTCAATACACCGCCTGCCCATAGCAATTTTCCCTCCTACTTTGACTTAGGTGGCAAGATGAGCAAACAGACATTCAGGCACACACTCACCCCCCCGGGGCGTCATTATCTCAGACACAAGAGTTGCCTCCAAAAGTAATGGAGCCGGGGGTTTACCTGGCTCAAGGCAGCCACTGCTTTCGTTTATTGAAATGGAAGGAAAGGGAGCTCTGAACACAGTTTATATTAAAAAAAAAAAATGCTGCCAGAGGCTTTCCTGTGGGATTATAAGAACTGGCCAGGAGTCAGAATAAGTAGGGAGGGGTGAAAGGAACAGTCCTGCTGTAGCTGGTTCTTCCCAGGCTGGCTGGTTCTCTACTGTACTGGGCTGGGTTATACTGGGTTGGGTCAGGCTTTTGCTGCCAGTTCCCAGAACACAAGGACCCTTTTTTCTCCTGCCAATCACAACCAGATGTGCCCAGACTTGCTTTAAAAAATCTGATCCTTCACTCAGCTCTGAGCGAGTCATACAAGTACCAGAGGACACACACCAAACTTGGTCCAGCAGCACGGACTGAAATAAACACACACGCTGACAAGCATGCACACAAACACGGTCTGGCTGAGCAAATGTAATCACAGGGGCCCAAAAGGAATCCCAGAGCAAGAATGGGCTCCAATAACATGGTTTTCAACACCGGGGCGCTTGTCTCATTCTCCCATTCCCTCGGGATATGTAGTTTGAGGAGATTCAACCTGACATGACTGAGAGATTTACGAGGTGTAGATGGAAGCCCATTTTCCCACACATACCCGGTCCTATCAATGCGATGCCAAGGCCTATCAATTATAAAGCAGACAGGTTTCTGCACCCAGAATTTTTCAACAGGTTTCCTCTCGGCCCTCGAAGGCAGAAATGCAAAGTAACACTCGCGGCTGCTGAGGCGTTCGCGGTTCTGTGGGTGTATTTTAATATTTGAGTGGTTTTTGCTTCAAAAACAGTGTGAACACAAATTTATGCCCTCGAGCTACATAAAGCATGACAGTAATGATAAGAGCAGCAAAGATCATTTTACACGACAACTGTACTAGTGTTTAAATGAGTCGAGAGCTTGGAGGGGGTTTTGTTTTGTGTAAATAGACAGTTGGAGCTGATGTGCAATTAACTATTCATTAAATAAATCTGATTAGGGAATTATTCATCCATGCAGGTTGTGTGAATAAGTATCACGGAGTGCCCTAACCTCTTTTCTCCTTCCTCCCCCTTAGCTCCAGAGGATCTGGCCTCCCCTCTGTATCTTCTCTGCCATGAATCCACATCCAGCAACATTATCAGCGAGTACCATCTGTTCCCTGCAGCAAGTGTAAAATTGAGCTGCTTGAAAGTCGTCCGATATCGATTGCAGCCACATTAATTTCACAACGCGACATACAGTGTGTCACAATTTCAAATCACATCATGGAACCTGTGTGCGCATGGTCATGCCCCCGTGATGCCACTGCCGGCGGCCTGCATTGACTGTCAGGACAGAATCCATTCACCTCTCGTGTCGGCTGCACAAGTGAGGGGGGCAAGGGTGTGTATTTCGTGGTTTTCGTACAGAGTTGTACTCAAATCTGACACTGAAACATCTAAGAATATCTGCAGCACTGAGAAATATTTTTTAAAAATACTGTGCAATTCAAAAAAAAAAAAAACACACACACAAAATCTTCTAAATCTCTTCTGTCAGTCCATGGCGGCTACATGGTTGATTACACATCAAAATCAGGAAGCATTCAAGTTTTGTTGGTTTTTTTTAAATAATTCTTGCTGATGATTTTACAGATTCTCTCCCACTTGACAGGATCATCTGCCTTAATTTCCATCAAATTTCCCTTGGTTGTACTCACTTCAGTGTACTTGTGGATGATACTGACAGAGCAGCTCAAATTGTTAAACGCCTACAAAAGTATCAGGATGAAAATATTAGATAATCTGTTCCGACAAATTGGAACAAACCGATCATGTGGATTCATATTGCGTTCACATCAGAATTAACCTGAAGATACCATCTAAATTATCTCATCATCACTTGGTTAAAGGGGGTTGCACTAGATTAAATCCTGCGCAATTCATGTTCATCTGGCCTCGTCATCACTCTGTTCCAGAACAGTCAGAACTTGAAAAACAATCACAGTGCAACACTACAAATGAATTTAACACACTAGTGTCCTGCAAATCCTTGAAGATCTCACCCAGAAAAACTCAAGCTACAACAACCGCAATCTTTTTTTGAAGGTGCTACAGTGTAAATAAGACACATAACAAGATGGAATCGGATGTGTGGGTGATGGTTTAGGTGTTTTGTCCCACATTTGTCTGACTATAGACTACTGCACATAAACCAGGCATGTGGCACCAGTCTAACAAATAACACTGAGTTTTTATGACCCCCCCCCCCCCCAGAAATTGAGGCAAATGGGGTGCAGCCATGCCAAAGGTCATCCCGAGAGCCTGTGTCATAATTTGTTCCTTGCTTCCAAGCTAACTCCCTTGATTGGAACATTGCCTGGAACTGGAGGAATTCCAGAGTGTACTGCACTGACGGCCTCAACTGATCGATGTCATCGCCATACACACTGATGCACGCTAAGCTTGATTTCAAACCTCAACAGCACTTCACCAAATAATCACCATCTTGCACTGTCTCTCTCTCTCTCTTTTTTCCCCCGCATCTTGCCAATGCTGATTTATACTGGCAGAAACTCTGCTGTCTCTGCAAGTTGACTGAGGGGAGGTGTTCTGAAATTGTCATACTTCACGCAGTGATAAAAGTTTGATTAGTGCTTCACACAAACAACATCTACAACAGGAGAACACACGAAACGAAACAGAGATTCTTAAATACGTGTTGAGAAAAACATTAAACTCAGTTGCCGTCGTGGTATTATTTTATGTTTTCATAAATTGAAAGAAAGCGTGCAATGGAGGGAGTGATAATTGATTCTTGTTTATATGATCAACGTCAGATGGAAGCTGTTATCGCAGACTTGTCACAGTGAGGCGTTTAGGGAACCAATCTAAACACTGATGGTGTCATTATAACACAGCCATCACATTGAGATGCGAAGTAAAAAGTTAACAAAAAAAGTAGCTATTACAACTTTAAAGGGAACCTATTACCTTCAAATCCAGCTGTTTTTTTTTTTTAATATTCAGGGACTTCAATGGAGCTTCAACATTTGTATTTGTCACATATTGGTTCTATGCGAGACCTATCAGTTTGAGCACCCGTCCCTAAAAGCTTTTCTTCTGCGTGCTCAACTTCGGCAACTGTCGGTGGAAGACTTTCCTAAACCCCATTCCTTCATGACCAATAACCAAAAAAAAAGCTCCTATTGCAACGCATCGTTTTTGACAAAAACTTATAAGATCGGAGAACATTTTTGGGAGAGAGGACTGGGGTGGGTGGTGGATGGGTGTGTGCGTTCTTTGTGGGTGTGTTGTGCCTCATGACCTCAGCGTCAGCTTGTTGTGAAAGTAGAAAAAAATATGTTGGGAAGTGAGTGTTCAGCCTGAAGCCTGAGCCTTTAGCTCACAGGGATTAGACTTTTACATGCATTCACCTAATTACATGGTCATATGAACATCTGACATTGTCCCATTAAATGACAGGATATGAGGAAAGCACAACGGATCCCCTTTTTTAAATGCCATCACACAGAGCGTGGTTGGATAGCAAAAGTACATGGGACTGGAGCACTTTACAGCCAGATGCTGGGAGCACATTAAGACCTAATCTCTGGTTTACCACAGGGAGGCAGAGCGCAGAGATTGGCTGCAGCAGAGGTGGGAGGGCCAAGTTGAGTAGGAGTAAGCCAGAGAGGAGTGAGTGCCCTACAGGCTCCTCTTTAGTAGATGGTCCATTGTGGTTGACTGTACAGATCGATAGATCAGGTCAATAGATCATTAAGCAATCCCTGTGCTCCTGAAATAACACAGGGATCAGAGAGGAGATAAGAGCCTGGATCA
Source organism: Aulostomus chinensis (assembly GCF_037954235.1). NCBI lineage: Eukaryota > Metazoa > Chordata > Actinopteri > Syngnathiformes > Aulostomidae > Aulostomus > Aulostomus chinensis. The sequence continues at coordinate 24,306,176 of NC_141326.1, forward strand.
ATGCCGGACAGACGGGAGGATGGCGAGGTGGACATGAGGCTGGAAATGGGACGGAGGCTGTGAGCCCTGTCAGAATGCTAAGCTGATTGGGCTTTCCATGCGTCTCCCTGCAAATCTGATAAAAGGCTCATTTTGTCAAAAGCATTCAAATAAAAATCTTTTTAGACTCTGACATCAAGCCATGCACGTGATTCTGTCTTTTTCTTTATATTTGTGCTTCCGACAGAATAAAAAGGCAATTTCATTTGTAGTATTGGAAAGAACCGATATATTAAAGAGAGATGAGGTGGGTTAAGTTATCACTCCTCCCTCGTCATAAAAGTCATTGTCCCAGCCGGCAGTTTTAGCTGCTGGCAAATTATTAACTACTGAATTATTAACACAGGCACTTACCGGCTACTTTCATGTCTCAATGTCTGAATGTCAATTAGGATTTTGAAATATATGAAAGATCTTGGTCTCTGCAACAGTGTCAAAGACATTTGGCTCATTACAGATAAAATCAGAATTTCACCTGAAACATGATATGGACGTGCTGAAAGCCCTTATACCCAACAATATAAATCATGTACTTACAGCCCTCTCTCGCAATGGAGACAGCGTTCTTGCAAAGACATACTGATGTTGAAGTATATTTTACAACCGTGAGAAGAAGTACAAACAACACTCCCATCACCTCTGCAGGTTCGGATGGGAAGCAGAAAAGGACCAGAATTCCCTGCATGGCTAGAAACCAGGAAAGTGAAACAACCGGATAGTTTTTTTTTTTCTGTAATTCGGCTGAGCTAAACGTTTTAAGCATTTGCTCATGTGAGCATGGACGGATGGAGTTTTGGCCCACCTCAGCGTTTGAGGTGTTTTTATGGAAATGGTGGGCTGAGATCGAAGTGTTTTTAGGCGGGCGAATGTGGAAAGCACAGCTGGATGTAAATCACATAATCCGTCTCTGCTAGGGTGAGGAATGCATGCATTGATTGCCTCTTTAAATTCACTAATACAGATCATTCTGTCTGGCTAACTTATTAACGTCAGCAGTTATCACTCCAAACGATTTAATAACATACATCAATCCGCAAGCCTCAAGGCCAAAGTACAGCCATGTGGCTGTAAAGGACAGCTTCCATCAGATAAGGGTGTCATTATACAAAACACAACATTGTACTGACTAATGCCATCATAAAGCGATAATCTTTGCACCATTAGTGCCTGTGTTGATGCTTTCCTGTACAGCAAATATCATTTTAAGCCCTTTCTTCTGATTGAGACCCATTTATAATCACAGAGGTTCATTTCAAAAGGTCAACAACTGGTGTTTACCAAGTTCTCTCATGAAAAGGGCGAAAAAATTGATTTACGATCGCAAAAGCATCAAATTCCTTTTGAATTGTTTTTGTACTTCATATATCAACAGGGAAGGAAGAGGAGCTCCACATCTTTGATCACACTCATTATCCCCTGTAAGCAGGATTAATATGAAAACACACAGAGAAAGGGTAGAGCCTAGGGACCAGTGCTTCCTGCCCCCCTACCTGATGCTGCCGTAAGCTCTTCCTGTCTAAGTGTTGGGGGCCAGGGCCTACCCGATGGGGACCTGACAAAAGTAGAGGAGGGGGCTGGGAGAGAGAGAGTGTAGGAAAGCCAGACGCTCCGCCCTCAAGAGGAACAGCATGCCAGCCCCGGTGGACATCTGTTTTCACAGGTGTGCTCACACAATGTGATTAAGATTGGCGCTGAACACACCCGCGAGCCATGCTGCAATGGTGCGCCAACACTGTGGATGCCGGGGCACCAGTAAGTGTGAGACGTGGTGAACAGTTGTCTTATTTTGGAGCAGATGGAATTGATGAGAATTTGAGTAGAAGATGACAAAGCCAGTGGAGGAGAAAAGGAAGGGATGGATGGACGCAGGAAGGTGGTTATGTTAGAAGAAGGTTCATATAGTAACCAAGTATTTAAAGAAAGATCATTTGGCCATCTTGTACTCTTTTAGCTATGAAGTGACAGGCGGAGGTGACATGAAAGGATTGGAGTGCGCCACACGGTTATATTCACCATCAGTGCATGTTGAAATTTGCAAAAATGTTCGCAGCGAGAAGACTGGAAGGTCTGAAACCACTCATCTCCAGAAAAGTATTTGAGATATAGGTGGGCAGTGGCTTTGGCAGAACCGACACAGCTGGTACCCGATGCAACAACACACCTGCTTCCATGGCAACCACAGGAGGGATTGCTTTTCCTTACACAAGCAGGCCACTTCATGCTTTAATGTAAAGCGACAACTTGCCGGAATTAATTTGCGTGTTGTCAAAAAAAAAAAAAAAGTCCCACTCCAAACAGATTTAATTCAGAAAAATGGAGAAAAAAAGCAATTTTCGTTATTTATGTTGGCTCCCCTATCCACCCCTACACCGCTGCCGCCGCCCCATAATTCTCCAGTGGTTTTTGAGAACTTTCAGCCATTTCAAGTTATCTCACTCCTGGAGTAGTACAAGGCAGCGACAAGAAAATCTTTAACGAACGAGAAAGCAATTCCATTTCACAGCAGTGAGGAACCGCGGAGGAGGGGCAGGAGAGTCGTTTACCAGCTTCTAAAGAGAAATGGAAGCCTCGGATAAAAGCTGCTCACTCTGAGATACCCCCCCACCCCCACCACCCCAAAAAAGCAGACAGACTTAACACCAAATCATCCCGCTGTACGACTCAGAAGCTTACCTAGCGCTGACAAGTGACAGGAAGAGTGCTATACTCTATGTAGCCTATTAGCATTTGTGAATATCACTTTACTTGTGCGCCCCCAACCTTCCTAAACCCCGGTCTGTGACTAACGCAGCAACACTTTCGCAGCAGACGTGATTTAGCAAACAAGGAATAAATAAACCCTAAAGCATACTTTGGGGTGTCAACGGCTTTGCGTGCTCCTTTTTAATCACAAATTAGTAGTATTACAATGCTGCTATGTAAAACCTGTTGCTTATGCACACACAGAAGGGAAATATTTGATCAGTGTACAAATGGGAATGATAGATGCAGACATATACGAGGCAGTACTCAGAGTTAATGTTGCTTGCTGTGATATCAAGCTGCTGGAAACAAACATATTCCATTAGCAAGTCTGGGAAATATTACCAACCCAACTCACGCAGCCAATCACTATTCCTGATTCCATTAGCCATCAAATCGAATGCGCCCCCCTCCCTGCTCATACACTTCCACCCCTCCCATCAATGAAGCAATGGTAGGCATCGCTCTCACAGCTCTGACCAGCTCCAATCTGCTCGCGCTTCCCATCTCCTGGTGAGCATAACTCAGCGAGGGGTACGACTCCTCTCACACGAAAAAGCGAGATGTGAGAAATGTATATATTTGTAAGTGCTAATACTAAGCGGCGCAGAATGTTGGGCCAGCACCAGACAGATGGTTCTGAACGAGGCAGAAGATCAGAGAAATGCTCCCTCCCACCCTCGCTGTCCCTTTTTACTGAGAACTGTCACAGCTCTGCGTGGCAGCGAGGAGTTTTCAGTGTGCAAAAGCAGCTCTAATTCCCCCAATGGTGGAATCAGCTCACTTTAACAAGGGTATCAAAGTAGTTCATCAATGAAGGGATATTTAAAACTCCAGCTCTCAAAGGCCTACATAACCATGGGTGGAATACTCCTGGGAGGTTGCAGAAGGACAAACAGAGACACATCACAGACAAAATGGTATGTAAACAATACAAGGCAACAAGTACGTACTGAAAAGGCGGCTAAGAAGGAGCGCAGTAAAGTCCTTTTGTAGCCGAGTGCCTAATGACATGGAAATTCCTGTATCTATCTAGTTTAAAGGCACAATTAGCCTTGCCCAGCGTGTCCTTCATTAAACACTGCCAGTGCAGATTAATTGATATAATCAAAGGCCAAACGAGCTTAGATTAAAAAGCCAGAATTCTTTAGTGAAAAAGTTACAAAGCATAAACAGAGGAGAGATGACAGACTCGCTGATCCTTGTGTGGGAGCCTGAGGAGGAGGGGTTGTTTCATTTTCACTCTGGGAGGGGATTTCTAGCCGTGATTTGGCATACATCTGTTTTACACTTGGCTTTCTATGACACTTCATAGGAGGCCAGGGTCAAACAAAGTGCAGGAGAGCTGAACAGCATGCACACACCAGGGGAGGCTTCTCCAACTAAAACACAAACAGGCAACTGATTTCCCTTTCAAGCACACACCGTGTGGGCTACGTCAGTCATGCTTTCAAGTGCTCGTGCTCTTCTGACCTTTATTGGACCACTGAAGAAGGCAAAAAAAAAAAAAAAACCCAGCCAGACCCAAAGAGAAGCTGGGTGTCTGTTTTGCTCTTAACACACTGCTCACAGATTGCAGAGCTGGCATGGCGCTAAGGACACAGACTGTCCGCCGACCCGGTTGCTCTCAGACCTGCCTGACCTTGGCACCACTGTGCCAATGTGGGTTTGCCTAAATAAAAAAAAAAAAAATTAAAAAATACTCTCCCTCATACAAGGCTGAAAAACAGAAGCGAGCTCAAGACACAAAGTTCATTACTAGATAAACAGCAGGAGGTGGGGGGAGAGAAAGATGGGAATAAATGAGGAAATGACAACGGACGGAAGATATGGGAAGAGGTTGGCAGCCGTCCATGAATAAGACAGCTGGCAGCGACATCCTTCACAAACCTAGCGACGCAATCGGCATGATGGAAGCAACCTCCAGAGATGTGGTGAGAGGAGGCGAGGAGAGATGTGGAGGTTTGGAGGAGGGGGAGCTGTGGTGTTAGATAATGTGGTTTTAGTCTCTAGGCTCCCGCGCTAATTAACGCAGTTCCACACACAAGGCCCCCTGCCTACCTTGCACCCTGGCCTCGGTCTTCAGCGCTGACACAGAGGGGCTGAGAGTGCACGAGTCAGAGGAGGGAATGAGGGAGCATGAGGGATGAAAAGGGATGAAAGGTGAAGAAGCGAGGTCTGGTGGCCTTGTCTGAGGGTTAGTCTGCTTCCCGGCTCCACTGGTGGAGAGAAAAACGGGGGATGAAGACGAATGAGTCGGGAGCACAGGGATGCTGATCTACAGCCGAGTCGCTCACTGGCCATCTCACTCTGATGCTCACCTCATCCGGTGGGAGCAAGTGAGAGAGAGATAGAAGACACAAGGCTAATGAGCCAGCACCAGTCCAGTCACAACACCACAGACACAAATCCTGGTTCTGTACCATTAGCTCCAGACTGTCATAAATCAGACAAAGCCAGTCAGCATGACGGAGGGAGAAGGCCAAACAGAGAAGTCAAAAAGCCACAGCGGCTATCAGACAGCAAGGTAGGGCACAGACAGCAGCGTCTGAACAGAGGCAGCATTTATATCACAACAGACAGGCTGCAAATACACAATGAAAAAGCTGCAAAGGATATCGGATATCAAATCTCAATGCTATAGACCTACAGTGTCCATGGTATTTATTTCAACACTGAAAATTGTCTTTTTTATACTTTTTTGGCTGTTATTTGATAGTAGCTTAAAGGAGAGCGACACAACAAAAATCAGAAGCAAGGACATTGGAGTTTGTGTTGTAAACAGCACTATATTCTAGTTAGTGAGACGCTGTTTGTGATGAGACTACAAAACATGCACAAGTTCTCTTGCGCTGTTAAATAAATATTTTGTATACTTAGATGTCAGTACCAACTCTAAAATAATATATTATTGTTCAGCAATTTTTAAAATAATGTAGTTTACTGAAGGATGGAGTAAAAACCATGCATTTAAAAAAAAAAAAAGGTTCGAAACAGATTCAGATCGTAGCCTCAAGTCTTTTGCATCTCATAAAAGCCTACATTAACATACACGTGATCCAGATTGCCTGGGTTCTAGTAGACAAGACATCTAGTCATTAGGATTTTGTCACTGTAAATTGTAATGCTCGATTAGAACACGTGGGTTCGCGTTTCCATTTGGTGGTGCCATTACTGGAGCAAAAGCTTCATTAGCATTACTGCATGTAATAACCTCAACAAGGGATTTCCTAACCTAGATTTAAACCGCACCCAACCCAGGCACGCTGCTTTGGCATGCGTGCTACTGGCAGATAAACAACACATCTGCCTCCCTGCTCAGGAAGTTGTACATGTATATTGTATGAACCACTAGGGAGAGGACAGTTGTTATTTGTCTGGAAGTGTATGTATAGAGTGTGAGCAAAAATCTTAGTGTAGGGTGGGAGACTCCAGATTGCCACAAACTGGCAGCAGCGCAACTCCTTGGTCTTGCTGCTGGTTCTGGGGAAAAAGGTGCCAATCTAACCTCAAACATAAGTATGCCAAAGGGGGCTGAACACCTCTTCACTGCCATCCAATTAATTTCATCTGCCACACATTTCGACATGCTAGGAGCATGAGGAGCGGAGGTCTGAAGGGGGTTGGAGGTGAGTGGCGAGGCATGAGGGAATAACTGAGAAAGAGCAAGTGGAAGAATGGGCCAAGGTTGGGGAATCTAAGAATTCCCCATATCTAGCATATGACTTTCTGCACAGGGAGAGGAAAATGCAATTACACGTGCCCTCTCAGCCTTTTCAGGCAAGTGTGGTGTGTAAAAGTGTGGGGGTAGTGGTGGGGTTTGTGCCCCGTGGCAGCCAGCACTCCTATACTCTATGCTAATAGATGCTTGTTCTGCATTCTAACAGGCATTTGGTGGCACAGCTCAGAGTGGGGAGCAGCTGAGGTTGAGTGCAGAGCATCAGCAATGTAAGAGGGAGGGCGGGTCTGTCGCCTCATGTCTCCGGAGATAGTGGGCATAATGAAAAACTCTGTCGGGACTTCAAAGCAAACGGCTGGTCATTTCCTGTGGTGATGGCTGATAGGGGGGGCCTACATGTTCAGGCAACAAGCACGCACACACTTAGTCACACATTCCTGCCAGAAAAACGCTGGCCACCGAACGCCATTTCCTTTGATGGTATAGCAAAGCCAAGAAGAAAAAGAAACAAGTCTTTGGATGTGGAGTAGATTTCAAAAGCTCTTGTGTGTTGCTGGTGTAACCGTCTAAGTCATGGCCCCCGGGGTCAACACTTATGCAATGTGACTGTAAAGCCAGAAAGTTGCTGCTCATATTGACTATTTTAACAGTTTTCGATTTTCAAGTCGGCGACACGCAACAGTGGAATGACCCAGACAGAACAGGACAAAGAGCAATCAAACACTCTCTTATTTAGCTATTCCATGTTTCAAAAAATAAACTTTTGCTTGACTAAGATATCTGCTTAGCATTTCCCATGAAAAAGAATCTCATTTAACTGTCCCAGTATGAGTTTTGTGCCCCATGGCTTTCTGTTACTGAAACATTTAATCTCTGATATTGGTGCTTCTCCTGCTATGATGAGTTCAATTGTTTGTCATTAGAAAATGTAAGCGTGTTCAACGTTGCCACAGTTGTAAATGAAACCCTTATTTATCAAAAAAAAAAACAAAAAAACAAATCTTTAACTCCCAACACAATTTTTACTTATTACTTTTCTGTCTTTCGAAGATTTAAAATTACACCAGTGTTGTTTCTTGAACTGACAACAAAAGATACTCTAGTAAAGTATCCATCCCATTCTTGTGTACTCTTTTCAGCGCTGGACACATTACAGAACTGCAGTCAGGATTAGGAAATGAAGTATTACAAGTTCCATTGGCTTTATTTTTGTACAATTCCTGGTAATGTAACATAATCATAGAAAAAGAAAGCCTGCAACAAGATTATGGAACAGTGTCTGAATCCCTGTTATTCCTAATGAACAGTTTCTATACTTTTGACTTAAAGTAATTTCAAAACTTCATGCATTTCAGCAGGGCTCTGAATAGAAGTTTGTTTTCCAGGACATAAAATGCAAGGAAAAAGAACTCAAGTGTGCAAAAAAGAGATTAGGAAGCACAGATGTAGTCAATTGTTTCACTAATTCTGATGGAAATGAATATTTGTTGCACATCTGAGGGTCAAAACCAGCCCCACATGTACAAGCCACAGAATGTGAGTGGTATTGTATGCGAAGGATGAAGGAAGGGCTGGCACACTGTGCAAACACAAACAAGGCAGCAGAGGCCATTTCTGTCTGATCTCATCTCTTATCATATCATCTGGTTCTGGAAACCAGACTGTCCCGTGTGCCGTTTGTGTGGATCTGCGAGTTTGCGGCACCCAGAGGAACATTCGTGTTTGTCTCTGTGTCTTATGTGGTTGTAAAAAAATATCACCACACTATGTGAGACGGAGTGAACAAAAACACACATCTGGTTCCATTCAGGATGCCTGGAATTCTTCGTCTGCTCGGTTCAGATTACTTTCCCGAGCCCCCATGCTGGCTGCGCAGGGGAGCAGATAAACTATGCCGCTCAGCACAAAGCCTCATCTATTCAACACACAACTGCAAGGGTGCCATTTGACAAGGGATAGAGGTAGCTGAGGTTAAGGTCAGGTTTCATAGGGAAGGCTCCTGACCCCTCTTTACAGTATGTAGAACAGGATTAGGTTCTAAGAGAAGGTCATGTTAAACTTAATACCAGACAAAACTCTACCTTAATATGGTCCTGAAACCTTGTGTGGAAAACCGCAACAGTAGAGGCCCGGTTCCATACAGACCCAGACCAGAATGGAAGAGTCAGTTAAGGAGACTGAGAAATGTACAGCTGCAGGTCTAAACAAGACCAAAAGAATAGATATATTTTAGTCTGCTCAGTCAGAAATCCACATAAAGTATTATTTATTATTGTTTTTCTTCTGGGCCCCTATGCTCAGCTAGAAAAAAACAAGATGATTTCTATTCTGAAGTGAAACATCTACTCTCAGTTTGCCCCAAACTAACTACTATCCCTGAACATCACCTTCCCTTTACATTTCAGAAGCCCTCCCCCTTCCCTCTCCAATTTCGCCGCCCCCATTCTCTTATCTCCAGGTTTGACAGAGCGCTGTCTTCAGCCAAAATCATCTCGTCTACGCCGGTTCCCTGGGAGATGGAGTGCCAGTGATGTAGACGATTCAATCAGTGAGAAGTGAAAGAGCCCCATTACCCCCAGTCCTCGGTTACTGCTAGCGACGCTTAGCTCAGGCCCCCACCTAATGGGCCATAATATCATTTTACACCATGTTGCAGCTCTTTATACTAGCTCTAAACATAACTCTGTCACCATGGCACAATAAAAACAGATATATTTCTTTATTACTCCTCACGAAGCATATCACTGGATCTGAACACCCCTAAAAAGGGAACTAATATCTACAGAAACCCGCCCTTTTCCTTGGCTCATTTAGAGCAGACGCACAGTTATTACACTGAGCTGCACTCTGCCGGCCTCACCTCTCCACGCCGTTCACTCAATGTGTAATGGATGTTTTATTATAATCAAATGAATACAATATCTTCACCATAAATAGCCTACTTAAAAAGCCATTTTCTCTGCCTTGCAATATGTTTGAATGTCCATCACGCCTCAAACAATGAACTGCCACATGTTTAATTCAGAGCCGATGCAATTTGAGTGTCATGTGCTAAAATATAGGCGAACTTATCACCCCTTTACTCACCCTCACGTCCCCAAGCTGGCCCCGTCCATTCACCCAACAATCACGCTCCACACCATCTTGCATAAAGTAACGCGAGACTCCTGCAGGTTCATTACCCTGCACGATAGCAGGAAGAGGGAATGTCACCGGGGTACCCGGCTTTTACAGACCTTACACTTTTTTTTTTTCATCTCACAGGAGAAATGCTGTGCTTGTAAGTCTCCAGCAAGATGAACAGAATTTCACTTCAGCGAGGGCAAGTTATTATCCACAACTGGGCAACATCCCCTATGCAGGGGAGAAGGTGCCGTTGTCCTCTACCCGATATATCATCTGGTCATTCCAGTCGATTTTCACTATGGAGATCTGACAAGAGATGAGCAAACACTCGGTATGAACGTGCGCGTGTGTATGTGTGGCAACACGAAGCACAGGGGGAGTTGGGGGAATCCAATCTCTCACGCAGAGGAGCAGAGACAGGCGGGCAGATACGCTCCGGGCCCAGACTAACCCTGGTGGTATCCGTGAATGAAATGACAGGATTACAGGGGTATTAGGAAACCTGCTGAGATGGTTGATAATGCTGTTTATGGTTGGGCGTCACACAGCTTGCAGCGAAAAAGTCAAACTGTTTGACTAATGAAAATATGGACAAGCTTCTTTGCATAGTCAACCCGAAAATTCAGTCCCAAGGGTCTCCTCAGCGTATGGTAATAGCTTGGTGTTGGTGGCTACTTGATGGACTTGAACGCAAATCCTTGAGGACCCCACCCCCCACTTATCATTGTTATGGCTGAATCTCTTAAAATGGGCACAGTTAAGTTAATACCCACTATCCTGGTTAAGAATGGGATTATTGTTGTGTCAACAACCCCCATAGATAATAGTAATTACTGGCCTTGCTGCGGCGCCATCAGACTGAGGCAACTTTGCTAGCTGACAGCTTGGTCCTAATTACCGAGAACCACCAATTACTGGCTCCATTTCATTATTTATATTGCTCAGCACACCCAAATAAAAGAGACTTCAGAGGCTCGGAGCAGTCACATCTCTGGCAGCTGCAAGGAGCATCCACAAGACCTGCTGAATCATTCACGTAGGTTTTTTTCCTGACTATATTAGTCAGCAAGCGTGCAGACACAACATTGTTAGCGCACAGAAAGACAAGTGAAAATGGGAATACAAAGCCAATGGGGGGGGGGGGGTGCCTTTATTTCCTCTTTGCCAGCCACAGGAAGTAATTTAGCTGCAAAGGAAATGCAATATAATCTGTTTTTCCCCACTTGCTCCTGCTCGTTATCTGACAAAAGAGCAGCCGAATGAATTCTAAAACATTAGCCCTGAAGCCTTTTAGCTACAACAGTTTGCATGTTGTAGTTACAATTCATGTTTTTTCTGTCTACTGTGAGAAACATGTAAGATTGACTCTTCTGCTACCATGTGAAGGATGCCTCCAAAAATAGTTGAAGAATGTATGGGTGTTTTGTATCTTAGTGAGTGTATTTATCCATCCGCACACAGACACTGACTTGCACAGATGTTTTCCAGTACCCTCTGCTGCCAAGTGGCGTCCATGATGTCTGGGAGGAGGGGAGCGTGAGCTTGGGATGGGAGTGTGAAAGTCTGCTATTCCTGCTCCAGTGAATTCTGCAGAAACTTGGCAGATCATTGTGGAGATTTGTATGTCTGTGGATTTGACATGAAACTGTTTGAGAGGCTCGTCTGGAGTCTCTCAATATGCCTCCCCTGTGACGTACGCCCGAGCTGTTTTGGTGACGTTTGCCATAAAGCTTGAGTGACACATTTCTCAGCCCCAAGAGTGTGGACGGCTGATTAACTCAGCAGACTGGTCTCATACCATCACCTGAAAGATAACCATTACAGCTCTAGAGAAGTATGCCTCTGAGTAAAGTAAAGCGCATAATCCACAAATTGGGGGACTGAGCAAAAGCATCTGCACCATCTAATTCTTGCAATCCTACACCTTGATGATAAACAAAAGCGCCTTTTCCACTGGCCAAAATACCCATAAACATCTGGATTTTGTCTGGGATGATAAAGGGTTTAATCTGTGTTCATTTCTGGGTCAAATGACCTTGCAGACACTGTTTTCTGTTTGTTTTAATCAGCTCCATTTCTGATTGGCATTGATGTAAACAAAAAAAGGTCTTGGCATTCTTCTTTACTGTTTGTTTACTCTTTTCTGGCACATTCAGGATGTCTAACATGACGCATGAGGGGGCAAACAAACAACAGAGGCAAGGCAACTTGTCTATTCATATTTACACCATGGCAAAAGAGTAAAAGACTATTAATGATTCACTGCAAGTTCAATGAATCACAACAACAGCTGAAACAGCAGCTCAAGCACAACAGGCTATTAAGCATGTAAAGCTATCATGTTCCACAACAATCTCACAATTGATTAAGCATGTACAAAAGGAACCTGCCGCCGTGTGATCCAAAGCGCTTTAGTATTTAGATGACAATAGTGCAGGGCAAGCCTTGTTTGCAGGGGCTGGAGTGGAGCAGTATATGAGGCCCGGAGGCCGGATCTGTTCCAACTGTGCCCTGGCAAGAAAATGTTCAGCCCAGTCAGCCTCGACAGCTTGGATATTCACAGGAGGCGATGGAAAACTGGAGGGCTGCAGTGTTGTGTTGGAAGTGGGGGAGCACAGAGGAGGAGGAGGAGGAGGAGGAGGGGAAGGGGCGATGAGTCAGGAGAAAGGTGTTTTATATTATTTTGGTACCACAAGGACATGGCATTTGCTATGTTCCATAGGCAGCCTTGTGTAAGTGCTGGTCCACAGTGATTAACGTTATCATTGTGGGTGGGTGGGTGGATTGGGGGTGGGGGGAGTGGGGTTCGCATGTTGTGAAGGTGGGAGTTTATGTCTGTACTGCAATATCTTGCTGTATTAATGATTAATTTTTAAAGCCTGCAGATGCATTATGCATTTATTGCCAGGGAAAAAAACAAACTGAAATGACTCTCTATTGTCCTTTTAGGGAAAACACATACAGTAGGGCTGTGTGGTTTTTTGAATCCATAGGACCCCACCATTGCAATGGGCTTTAGATTACTACACATTTTGTCATCTGACAAACCAAACCACAGTGACAATTTCAGAGATCACAGGCGTTTAAGTTCGGATCATCACTTTGATTTAGTGTGACAAATGAATTATTCACCCTCCTGTCTGGGGATATGCAGTTAAATTCTGAGTCATTTTGAATATCACAGAAAGGACTTTTGATGTTGGACAGCTTTCTCCTTCCTTGATTAACCTGAACCAACTTCAAACGTGCCACTGTTAGGGCTTCGCCAACAGCTATATTCTTTGGTGCTCTTTTCACAAATAATATTTTTCTTCTTGACAGATTTTGAGTCAAAGGGTGTAACTATCTACTGATTGCTATTCCTTCTCTTTGTGTATTCCATTCATTAAGGGGGCATAGTTAAAGGGGTACCTCGCAAAAAGCGGATGCAGATCAGCGCAAATCGTATCATATAATTCTGTCAGGAAACAGCTAACAACTAATCAATGATGCGCAACAGTACATGTAACTGAAGATGTAATCAAAAAAGGTAAGGAATGATTGATGGCGGGTGGATGGGTTACGTAAAATCTCCATAACAGATTTGGCACCAGTGATTTAAGATATTACATGAGGAAGTATTGTAATATATATGCAGTATTCCTAGTTTGTCCTATGCCTAATAAATAGTTGACTGTACTACCTCGGGTTCAAAGTCTCTTCAAGTGAAATAAAAGTGGATAAACAGGTCAGTGCTGCACAGGGGAGACGAAAACTACAGGCACCCACACTTCTGCCGCAGCAAAAGAAAAAAAAAAGGACAACAAAAAAAACTTGTTTGCTCTTGCGCATCCTAATTCATTTGCTTCGGGGTTATGCTAAGGCAAAGCCTCAAGGGAGAAATGACTGGCACCTCCTAATCCTCACGAATACCAAAAAAGCATGTCATTACCATGACATTTACACCATCTTTTGGGAGGTGAAATCCAGTGTTGTTACAACAAAGGGATATAAAAAATTTGGAAAAAAATGAGAAGAAACAATATTAATATGTTTGGGGCCAGTAGTGTAGCTTACGTAGTTTGAGCAAAAGCATCTCTTCTCTCTGGTTCTATTAATTTCCTTTAGCACAGCCGGAACCGCCACCTGGGGTACAAGCATTTCAAATGAGCCGTATTTTGTTCATCACCAACGGGCAGGCTGACAGGCATGGAAGAAATGTGATGGAAAGTAGAGCACAAGAGTTATGACCTAACAAACGGCTGATTATAGAGAGGATGACCGAGACGAGGAGTCAAGCTCGGCTCTCTGCAGACAGACGAGCGTGCAGCACCAAGAAACCAGCAAGTCCTGAAGCTTTGTGGCAATTTTGGAGTGTTGGGGGGCAATACACCTCAGACCCAGTTTAGATGCAACTGCATGTTAATATTCCTCACCTTTTCATTCATCTTTTATCGACTGAGTTAATCTTGACATCTGTATTTTTTTTCCCACCTCTGAGTAAAATATGAGCAGGAGAAGCTTTTACAGCAGTGTATAGAAAATGATTATGGCAGCGGTTAATTGCTGGGGATCTTCATTTAATGAGCATCGGAGCAGATTTAATGACTTTCAGCTTTTAATAAACAAGCACAGAAAGTTACTGGTGTGCAAATGAGATTCTGACTAAGTATAACTTATCCTTACTTGCAGGTCAAGCCTTGACTTATAATTGGACCACTGTTTCTTCCCACCCAAACACAAAGTGTCGCCCATTTACTGCCCAGCAATGTTCCTCTTCTACGAGCGTGATGATAAAAGGGCCTTCACTGGTGCATTGTGGTAGTTAGGGGATGAGCCTCGACCGCGTTTCCCCCAGGTGAGCTGGTCAACTCTCTGCTGGTTATCAGAGCTATTGCCACTCTCCTCTCCTCTCCTCTGTATGCCCTATCTGCTCAGTTCCTTCCCCAGAGCTCACTATCGCCCAGCTACCTCTACTCTTGTACTGACAGCCAAACAATAGAAGCCTGAATGGTCTTAACGAGTAGAAAGTGGAGGCTCCACTAATTAGAGGCACCCCACCCCATTGCCTCCAACCCCTCCTGTTAGCTCAGAACAGTGTGATAGAGCTGGGCCAAGGCTGGGACTGATGGACCCATTGTGTGAGAAATATAGAAACTGGAAGTCGTTGTTTTTTATTTTTTTTCCCCTGGCTGTTGGCCAGTGGGAGACTATGGTAATTGGCCAAATCCCACTGTGGCGAGTGAGGAGTTAGAGTGTGAGGGTGGCAGAAGCCAAGTTAAAGTGAGAAAATACTGGGACCAAGTGTGGGAATGAAAGTAACATACAGAAGATAAGATACAGATTGAGAAACAGGAGACTTTGAGGCTTTGGAAATTACAAAAAGAAAAGGATACAAGTACAAAATATGGAGGACAGTTCATGGAAAAAAACAGGAGCAGAACAAAAATAATACAAGAAGAAATAATGGACCAAATATCACGAGGGTCAGTGAAAATAGAATGACCTCGGGCACTACTCACTAGGGAGAGGCAGATAGGAGTGCAGCGAGCGTCTTGGCTGTTGGACTGAAACAGAGCAGGGTGCAGCGGCGGCTACACAGTGAACCCTCACTGGACACTTCAATCACAGGCAGCCAGAGCCCCAGGCAAACTTGGCCAATTAGCCGGACACTGCCGCTGACCCCCAGCTTCATTAAGGGCCCGGGCTGTGGATAAGGGGAGAGAGGAGAGGATTAGGCAGAGTAAACCATCAGCAGTGGCCAGGACTGAAACACACACATGCATTTGCGCGCACACACACACACACACACACACACCCCCCAGAGGTGAAGCTCAAGGTTACAGATAAACCCAATCACCTTTGAGAGCACCCTATACCACACATGTTCACACTCTTGCTCGCGACTCCCTGAGGGTTTTCACCCACGGTATAGGTGGTGGTGGGGAGGAGGTTAGAGCAATAGAGTGCAGAGGGCACAGCTCTCCCCCTCGCTCCCACACTGCTGCATTGACAGCAACAGGTGTGGTGGCCAGCAGACATGCAATTACCAGGCTGAGAATCTGCTCTTTGTGACAGAGACAACGGCAGATCAGAGGGAAGATCAGGGCTGGAGGGAAAGAGGAGAAGTGGGAGGAGAGGTGAGAGACGAGGAGGAAGATGCAGACTACTCCAAGTCCCTGGAGGGGAATAGAGAGAGCGGGAGAGATTTCCATTTGGTTCTTTTCATCGCAAATCCCTCATCGGCAAAGAACAGGCGTGAAGAAAAAAAAGGGAAAAAAAAGATCAAAAACCAACATGTACAGTAGTTATGACACACCTGTTGTTCTGCAGGTGGAATAAAAATCCAACCGCTTATGTGGTGTGTGAAGACCTGACATACACGTGTGCACAACAATGAGCTAGAGGAGATGGTAACTGACAACGGACAAGTGGCGCTCAATGAGCCCTGACAGGAAGACTGGTTGTTACGTTACATGCATGTGTGTCTGTGAAAAACCACAAGGGATTTCTGCCTGCATCAGCCTCGAGATGGAAACCTCAGGGGCTCCACAGTGGGGGTGGAAGCTTCATACACACCCTACCTCATTTTCTCTTCTCCCCCTCTCCGATTACAGGTCTTCGATCAGGCTAAATGTTATGTTTGTACGCTTTGCCAGCAGTGTAGCAATAACTGCTGTCAGAACCCTTGCATGGTTGGGTGGAGAAAAGATACTGGCCCTTTATTTAAAACAAGCCAAGGATAAAAGATCAATGGCCCAATTCAGGCCATGAATTGGAGGGAAAGTTCACAAACATAGTGGAAGATTATGAGGGGGAGATATATGTGTGGAAGCGGAGAGCGAGGGGGCATCTGGCTCATCTGGGTGCTAGTGGGTTATTGATCGGTGGAGACACACAGCTCCCAGCCATTCATCACAGGCCACTCAGGCCCTTAGATAACTCCTATGATAGTGCCCTGCTGCTGAGCAGTTGCAACTGGCCATATCCATTATCCTTCATAGGAAGCCCCCCAACCCTGGGAACAGGCACGGTGGGGCTGCTGGGTGACAGTGTGGAGGGGAAGCTGGAATGGAAGTAGTCGAGGCAAGTGGTAAGAAACCTGTGGCTGAAGCTGGTACATACAAAGGCAGAGGCTGAGGTTGAAGAGCCAGGATTTGATGAAAAATGGTGCTTGGAGAGCCAGAACAGGGAAGAGAAACTGTCTGTTTGCACCAGCAGGGGAAAAAAAAAGTGACAGCGCTATTGTTTCCATTTCTTGGCCAACCAGTATTAGCAAAGCTGTTTTATTGCAGATAGCACACAAACCATTGGAGTGACAGGCAGCTCTGAAAACTGCTGAGTGGGTCTGTATGTATGTGTAAAGGACAATTCCCAGATTGGGCAGGTGGGATCAGCCATAATGAGCCATGCAGGGAGAGAAGAGAGAGAGGGGGAGATGGAGTTTGAGTTTAAAAAAAAGGAAGGAGGCCAAAGAGCAAGAGAGAAAGACAGAGTGAGAGTGATGGAGACGGGCTCAGAGCCAGAGACAAGGCCCCAAAAGAGCAATTACAGGAGCTCCAGAGAAGGTGTGCGCCCAGCCCCCAGGCATATTTTCAAACAGCACAAAGTCTTGGCAGACACCAACACACACGCACGCACACACACACACATGCACACACAAGCCTTGATATAACATAAACTCTAAATGAGTAATAGACAAGACATGGACAGAATTGGAGAAGTCAATGAGTGGAAGTCAAAACAAGGAAGGATGTATGGTATTTTTAAACTAAGGACTTCTCAAGGCAAAAGATCCCCTTTTTCTTTAGTTCCCCATGTTTTCCCGACAACATTCTCTTCCAGTTAAAACCAGCTCCCTTAACAGCATGGCCTGAAAGACAAAAGCAGAAACTCCAGGGCTGAGGTCTACGTGGGCAAAACTTTCAAGTCTATTCTGCTCGTGGTTGACACTGACAAGTCTGGACCACCTCGCACCACGGTGCTGGTGGTGAGTCCAGCATGGTTTCTGTGGGCACCCGCCCCTTCTCAATCATCTCCAGCAACGACACCGCTTCAAACAGAACGACAAGCTTGAAAGATCATGCAAAAAGAGAGATGTGCAAACAGATAAGGGGGAGGGGAAATTAAATTAAGAGAAAAGTTCTCGAGCACCGGTATGCACCATTGATTTCCTATTCTCTTGGAAACATTTAATGAGCTTAAATAGGAGCCTCGTTTGACACTGCCACAGTGACTCGGAGGAGCCTCCCAGTGAGAGGAAATCGTTCAGCAGCTGTGACGGCTCATGTAGGGGTGGGGTGGGGGGAGTGGAAGATGGAGAGAAGGTGGAGGAGGAGGGATGGGGACAGTGAAGGTTTTAATGCAGAAGACTTGTGTAGGACAGATGTTGGGTTGTGCTCAGGAAATGGTCCATGTGTAGGATTACTGGTTCTAAATGAGGAGGAACAAAATAAAGGATGAAAGATTACTGGTAAAGCAAAGGAGTCTAAAGACGGGCTACTTTCACTAAAGTGCCTAGTTATTTGGTTTGGAGGTATTTAGCATCACAACAGGCAGGTATTATAACCCAACAATGTCCAGACTGATTGACAGTAACTGCTTCACTGCACTGCTTCACCTCATTACTTCCTGAATGACCTCCCTATGAGGGATTCAATACGTGTCTATTGCATGGCGGCCATCTTATTTTTGCAACCCTTTTCTCCCTCTATCGGCAGGAGAACTATTGACACCACAGAGAGCAAAGTCCGGAGCTGCTTTAGTGCTCTGTGCCGTTGATGAGGGCCCCACTGGGAACCATCGGAAGCCGCTTTATGAAGCTGCCTGGCTGAGTGAATGGACTCTGTGTCCTGCCACCTCTTGTAGGCAATCATGATAATAGAGAGGGTGTGGAGTCAGGCATGGCTGTGCTCTGGCATCGCAATGGGGCTTCCCCGAACCCACCGCTGAGCGTGGTTCTGGGCTGTGTGGGCGCGAACATGCGAGTGGTTTCAAGGCTGGAAATAAACTGACTTTATTAAATTACTGTAATTGTGAATCTCCTATCCAACTCAATTGACTTCTTAAAATAAAACTTTTAATCAAATGTTTACACTCCACAGAATTAAAACAGAGAATTTGTAATTATAACAAGAGTGTCTATAAATGACATTCACAGAAGACTTTTTAAAAAAGTTTTTTTTTTAATTTGAAAACTTATTAGATTAGTCCAGCATTACTATCATAAAATGATGTGTTCTTACAGCACACTTGGAGAACTTCTCGTTTTTTGAGATTTTTTCTCATTTATACGCCAAATTAAACGATTAATAAGAAAAAGAATACATGTTTAAAAAAAATCTGATCTATTCCAAAAAAAAAAAAAAGTTAGCATGTTTTAATTATTTAAATTTGTGTACTATTTTGTGCACTCGTGTATATTTGAACATGTTGATGTAGATGGAAATATTCTTATAAAGAGGCCAACTTACAACTGTGTTGCTAACTGCAGGAAGTCTGGTAGTCAAAACATGTCAAGACACAAAAAGAAGTTCCAAGTTGGTCTGTTTATAAGAACAGTTAAATTCATGAGTCAAATGAACCTTTTATTGAGCTTCTTGTGGATGCTCCATTCAAACATGTGTGCTGGTTTATAGTCCTTTTTTTTTTTGTAACATTCCAACAGTGTTTGTTTCATAAATTATCAGGTCAGTGAAAGTTCTTTGGTTCCTGACCCAAGTTTTTCCCGCAGTCTTGGCTCAGTAGCTGGCTGAGCTGCTGGCGTGACACATCTTCAGTATCTGTCCAGACAGATGAGCAGTTAGCGGTCTTCAGCCAGCCTGGGTGTTTGGTGACAGCAGAGCTGAGGCCATGTTTTGCGCAGCTTTCATGTGTAACCTGCGTTGTCCCTATGACAATTTGTATGCAAATGTCCCTTAGGAAAAAAAAAACCACCAACATCATGTGATCCTCTGGTGATTAATTACAGAGAAACAAAACCATTCGCTGATACACACGTGTGCACCCAGACATACAAAAAGTAGGAACTGGAACAAATGCTTCCACTGGAGGAGGGACTCGTGTTACTGTTCAGACACTACATTAAGATGCATCCCCAGTGATCGGTTCACATGCAAGTTCACTCTTGGAATTAGAATGCATCTGCACGTGCATCCTGAGTGACCACTTGTGATCAGATTTCAGTTCCTCACTCTATATGCAAAACGCAAATTTACCTCTGACAGCTTTTATATTTACGACAAGCAGCACATATGGTTATGTCCTTCAAATTGGAGAGAAAGTTAAACAGTATTTTTACTTTTCTGACAACTACAGATCCATTTATTTGGACATTTTTATTTCATTTAAAAGGAAATGCTATCCTGTTTTGGATGATCCATCTGCTTAATTCTTCGGGAGCTGGGTGAGCGAGATTGACTACACTAGAGTGAGCGGCAGAGCAAAGATTTTACCAGGGAGCGATCAAACTAACGCAGACTGGCTCTGTTCCTGGCAAACCAAAGCACCCATGATGATTGATGCTTTATGGGCTTTTCAAAATGATCAGTTGTGTAATAATAACATGCTATCCACAGCGTCCACTTGTTACCCGATGGTGCATGATGCATCTTAATGTCAGTTCTGGACAGGACTGAAGTGCTCTACGCTACTTTCTCCCCTGTCCTCAGCCCTCCATCTGTCCATCCATCCATTTTCTACTGCTTATCCTGTTAAGGGTAGCATGGGGACTGGAGCCTATCCCAGCTGCCTTCAGGCGAGAGGCTGGGTTCACCCTGGATGGGTTGCCAGTCCATCACAGGACCAACACATGTAGACAGACAACCATTCACACTCACAGCCACACCTACAGTCAATTTAGAGTATCAATCAGCCTCGTCCCCTCTTGATGTCTTCGGACTGTGGGAGGAAGCTGGAGTACCAGAGAGAACCGAAGCAGGCACAGGAAGAACATGGAGACTCCACACAGAAAGACCCATTGCTCCAGCTGGGGCTCAAACCCAGAATCTTCTCTCTGTGAGGCGACAGTGCTGACCACTGCACCACCGTACTGCCATTCTCAGCTGTCATTTCCATCTAAACATAATGGCAGAACTTGTTTTACCTGATAAAGTCTTTGTGGGAATTCACCACCACCTATGAGGGACATTATGGACCAACCTCTGATTCAGGGGCCTATATATGGCCTGTAGAGGAAAGGTCATTATTGAAACAGAGAGCTATATTTCATAATTGCAATACCACGCTTTTACCCCCTCAGCGAAATTGGCTCTCCAGAATATATTCTCGCCTCTCTTTCTCTCGCCCTTGTCTGTTGGAGAGAGATTTTGACAGGCTGACCGTCTCTCCTGATGCAATAACCACCCTCCATTTGTATCAGAGGAGGGTGCATTAACTAGACAGAGTAATCAGCCCGCATGGAAAAGGAAACAAGCCATACCAACCAACTGCTTTTTATCACTCTGTACTATAACAGCTTGCCATTAGGGCACAATTAGCGCAGCTCACACTGGGAAAAATATCCACTCCAAAAGGCCAAATGCAAGAAACAAGGGAGATTCACCAAAGTCCATTGTTGCACGAAAAATTAGGAAAAAGAAATGCTACACTTGATGTTGAAGGAAACAGGACCAAAATAAAAGCCATCTGAAAAGCTCCATGGGACAATACAGAATCCCACTTAATACCGGTGAATAGTAACAGTAGAGGTTTCTGATTATCGCCAGACACCTCAGACCTGGAGTATTAAGCCTACTAAAAAGGCAGTAGTCGCAAATGGGGAGAGGAAATTTGTCAAAGTGCCCCTGTGGTGATGGTGCACTTAAGGTGAATGTGTACCTGCAGAGGGTATAGTCGCACAAGCCTGCAAAGCTCAGTACGCACATACTCATTCCCTCCCCGCGGTGCTTCCGAACAATAAAAAGAAATTTGTGTCCCTGTGGTCATTTGTGGCATGCTGGCAGTGGGCAGACACAGATAAGACTTTGGATCGGTGGAGGCTGACATGCTGTGATTATCTCCCGCTGCTGGAATTGACCGTCCATCAATCCAGACGGCCGAGAGGAGCGGGGCCGGCGGACTCCATTGTTACCAGAGATGAAATTTTTATGATTCAATGACCTAAAAAAAAAAAAAGTGTTTCAAATGTTTTTCAGTACGAGCGCATTGTGATTCACAAATATTCATGAGAGAGGGAAAGTGTCTAAGAAGTACAATCACTAGGACATATGTTCTAACACTAAGTCTACACACACTCGGATATACACTAAAACTACCATCTGACATTCCAGGGCTCCCTCTCAAGTCTCAGTCTGCCTTCTTGGCACTCTCAACGCCATCCCCCTCACCTCATGCTTCATGTTCTGGACTTGAAACCAAGTCCATACACCGGATAGAGCCACAGGAGAGATGTAGGGGAGGAGGCGGTGGAGAGAAAGGAGTGAGGAAATAGAGAGAGAAAGAGAGCGAGAGAGTGAGAGTGTGTCAAGAAGCACATTCTTTCTGCTGAGCGCCATCTGGAAGTGGAAAGGTAGACAAACAATGTTGTGAGTTGCATCCCATCTCCTTCCTAAAGCCTAAACAGACACACATGGGCTACAATGCCTAAGCGCCATCATCACCGATCCTGCGCTGTGTGCCAAGCATTGTCAGGGATTGGGTCTTATCAATCGTTGGCCAGATACTGAGCAGAAATGTGAGGCAAACAAAGGGAGGGGGAGAGAACAAAAATGGAGAGGGCTGCTGGCGGCAATGGGAAACACAAACGTGATGATGGCCGGGAGCCACCCGTCCGCACTGACCAGACCAACTCTATTTCATCTGGTCACGTCTGCCCGAAAAAAAATCAAAGCATTCGCAACCAGAGAGTTGACAGAGGAAACACTCAGACAAAAGTTGCAATAGATGTTTAATATGGGGGTATGAGGCGGTGCGCTGGGCACGCAGAGAGCTTGGCTCACTTTTAAGAAAGTCCATTTGCATTCATTCTGGAGCTCAGGGGCAACATTAGCTGCAGCTCCTGCTCTTGAATTTTTAACCATCTTTTTCAGGCCCTTTTGGCATGTATATTACAGTAGCAGTAGAAATCTTTATTACCCCGTATGGAGAAATAATCCTTGTTGTAAGTCAGAAGTAATAACAAAAACAATAACCAGATGATGCAAAGGCATAGTAGTTAAACTGATGAAGAGCAACAGCTGGAGCAACAGCCGGAGGGAGGCTCCCTGTGGGTGCTATGCCTCTTGTGGCCAACCTGTCCTGACAGAGTGCTTAGACAGACCTGACTTAGGACTAGAGTGAGACATATAAAGGCCACATCAGGGACGGCATGAACATAGAGGGCCAGGATGAAGAGACTTTGACAGTTATCCCTCGGGCAACAAGGGGAGCTGCACCTGCATGCACCTCGGCTCTGCTCCGTTTAGTTTCTGTCTCCTCAGACTCCACGCCCCACCCCTCACACACACACACACACACACCATCCACCACACACACACACACACACACAAGCATCCTCCAGTCCGCTGGCACTGGTGGAACAACAGGAGGGAGGGATCAGGTGGCTGGGGCAAACAGACGGAAAGAGAAGCGTTGGAGAGGGGGTTGACAAATGAGTCTAGTCAGGTAACATCCACAGATGTGAAAGGATGGTGAGGAAGAAGTGGGAAAGGATGGGTCCAGGGAAGCAGTGGGAGGAGAGAGGGAGGGGGTGGGGGTGGTGGTTGGGGGGGTGGTCTGTCAGCTCATATTGGTTCATCAGCAAAAATCTCTCACCCTGATTAGAAACCACTGCAGGCAGAAGAGAGCAGAGGGGTGGAATTTAGAGTGGGTTGGTTTGCTACTGAGGACTACTTACTGATTCTGAGAGAGACAACAAAACATGGCCTCTGTCTCCCTGCCTGGGACACTACGATGGGTCTGATCAGAAAGAGTTTGGGGGGCACAGGGAAGAGGAAGAGCCCCTGAAGCAGATAAGGGCCTGGATATTTGGGTCAGGCACACAACATATCAATATAATGAATGATGGGGAAAGTGAGAAGAAAGGGAAGAGGAGGACTGAAAGAGAGCCAAGATTGGTGTTTTAACAAGCACTCAGGAGCAACAGGAGCTTCACTGCAACTCACTTCAGAAAATAAAAAAAGAGCATAATGACTTTAAAATTATTTTTGGTCAAATGAATGCGAGATCCTTCCACTGTATTCAGGCACTGATGAATTCCAACTGTCTAGGATGTTATTAAATACCAATGAGACTGGCTGGTCCCTGTGCCAGGCAAAACTAATTAAAGACAGGCAGATGTGTCTGGACAGTAGTGTACCCCCCCCCCCCACACACACACACACACATTTTGCACACTTCACTTGTATTCATCCTCACTCACACACAATCACACACACACCAACTCCCTAAATGGGCTGCTAACCATGTCCACAATGCAATCAGTGCCAGCTGATGAGCCGTCACTGAGCTAACTAGACCAGGTGAACACAAAACAAACGCATCACAGCCTCAATTTCTAACTTTACTCTGCTTGACTTCAGAAACTTTGGCTGCCAGCAGAGAGAGGAAAAGAGAGAGAGAGAGAGAGAGAAAAACGCCTTAACCCCCTGGTGCCTTATTATCCACACCGATACCGGGCAACACGTCTCTCTTCTGTATTCCCTACCTTCTCTCCTGCAGGTGATGATGAGCGTCGGAGCTAACAGCAACCAATTAATCTTTCATGGTGCACGTGTTCTTGCCATTGTTAGGTTTGCTCCGTATAAGTGCATGAGACTGCAGCTATACAATAACGGCTGGTGACGCTTTCATCCTCTCCTTCCTCCTCCACTCCACATTTCATTCTCATACTCTGTGAGCAAACAGCTGGGGTTTTTTGGTCTTTTTTTTTTTTTCCTACCACTATCATTACAGCAGCCTACGGTCATGAGAACAGCACTCCACATTGCTGATGGAAGCTGGAGCTTGAGATGCTATTGCGTTCAGGATGTGAGTGCAAGGAGGGTGATGGCTATTAGATGATAAACACAAAGAACCACACGTATAACATGAAGCGATACAAGCAGGCGCTGGCGTTTTATCTTCATTTAGGCTGTCAGTCTCAGGTCCTTGTAATCACGGGGATCCTAGGTCACACACATACACACCAGCAGCTCTCAAAGACACATACTGTAGTGACTAATCACCCATCTGGAGCAGCCATTCCCAGGTCTAGATGACAAAGCACCCTAGCCCACAAATGTAGGCTAATGCCCTTCTCAACAAAAGGCTTAGGCTGCATTACAGCATACACAGACAGATCTGGAGGGGGGGGTTGGCTTATGACCTGGCTCAGACAAGCATGGACAGGAGAGAAAGCAAGTGACATCACAGATAAGGGTGATGGTCATAGGTTTGCTGCCGGTGGCTACGCGGGCATAACAAGTCTGTACCTGTACTTGATTTGAAGAGCAGCTCGCCAAGTCAAGGGCAGGGAAAGGGCAGAGCCAAAAGAGTAGGAAATGCTATTTTAATGTGACTAGGCCAGTTTGTGAACTGAAAATCCGGTGTGGCTTACCCACTGGGCTTTGCTGAAACCTGCCACGTCACTGAATATTAGTGGTGGCAGGTGCTCGCCTTTCCGTCGTCCACGGAGTAGGATTTATCCTTCAAATGCCTCATCCGCCGTGTAAAAACTGTTTCCACTGCTGGCTGGCAGGATCCAGGTGAGTGTCCTGAAGCGGGCCTGATGCAACCAAAGGAAGGAATGCTGGACAAATGTTGGATCGGAGCCAGGAGCCATTAGTGAGTTCTGTGTCTGACACAACGGGCAGAACATGACATTTTCAAAGGCGCAGAAGGACTCATGGTGAAGAGTGCGAGGCAGCTGTTTCATTCAGGCCCTCTGATAACAGCAGCCTGTCGAGTGCAAACAGGGTAGGGGACTAAAGGCAGCCCGAATACAAATCACCTCTTCGATAGTCCACATCGAGCTCAGGGTGCACCCTTCTAACTCAAAACTATTGTGTTCATCTGGCTTCTTCAGCGTCTCACGCATGTCGCTCCAGAGTCTCACGCATGTCGCTCCAGTGTGGAGGCGACACGGAGAACAGCATCTATTTCTGCAAGATCGCGATAAGCGATAAACTGCTGGTATTCATGAGGCAAATGAAAAATGCGTTTGTAATGAAAACTGTGTTTTTTCAAGTACATCGAACTAAAAATGTGGACTTTCGCTTTCTGTACCGGGTTGTCAAGTATAGACTCTGGCAGAGGCACAGAGGTGTGAATTGTCGGACGCCTACACAGAGCTTTTGTCCTCAGGTCATCAGACGAGCCAACGTGACAGTGTCTCTGGGCCAGCCCCATACCACCACCTCATCTTATAGAAGGCTTCAATCTGCCCCATCCCCCAATCCACTCTGCTCACTCAGACATTTACATCCATTGTCTGTGTATATAGAATTTGATATGTCTGTTTGGCAGATTTCTATCACTGCAGTCACTGTATTCTTGTCTCTTTAGCTCCATTATTTCGCAATCTTTTATTACACATTGGTTCTAGCAGGTGAAGGACAAAGAAAACTATAAGTATAATATTTGCTATAATATATACTATAATATTTGCCTTACAGAATATGTTAACTGGGGGACCTTTATGGTCATCCTGCTGTTATTTTGTGTTTAAAGATACCACGTCAACACAACAGCAGCCAGTATGTAGCCACATGTAGCACAAATAGCCACAACTTCATGATGTCGTAAAAGTCTTGAATGTCAGTTTGATGATGCAATTCAGAAATGCACAAAAGTTGACAAATGCTGACTTTGAGTTTTTTAGATTCGTTTCTTTTCTTATCCAATGGTTAATTTTTGCCACAGAATTTTTTTTTACTTCAGTCAGTTATATCATTGTTGTTGCTGCGCAATGCATCAAAGGTAATTGCTAATTGTATTGCCTCCTGCAATTTTCAAATTGCATGAGGATGTAATAATTGTTTGTTTACTGCGTGTTTAAATACAATGTACACGAAATATTGTGGTGCAGCAGAGACGCCCTGTTAACACACCATATTCTACCAATGTAAGAACACAAGTCAAATATCACAAATCATATCGCATTCACAAAGTCAGTCAATTCAATCACAAAGAGACATGCAGCCAGGAACTCAAAAACTTATGTGAAGAAAATCTGTGCGCTGAAAAAAATACAGCTTTTTTCAGCAGATGTCAAATTACTACGAGGCTGAATTAACTAGCAGATTTGAATTTATGCGTTTGGTATTTATTCCGTTTCAAAAACGCCGCTCAAGGCAGCTCGCTGACTCAACTGGGACTAGATAAGGCCACTGACGCTAACTCACAGAAAGATTAAAAACACGGGTTTCGTTACGTAGATGTCTGCTGACTTGTTTTCCAGGTGTTAGTCGAACCCCGTGTATTTCCAGACATGGACTTAATACCTAGGCGGCACAGTGGTGCAGTGGTCAGCACTGTTGCCTCACAGCAAGAAGGTTCCAGGCTGGAGCACAGGGTCTTTCTGTGTGGAGTCTCCATGTTCTCCCTGTTCCTGTGTGGGTTCTCTCCGGTACTCCAGCTTCCTCCCACAGTCCAAAGACATCAAGAGGGGACGAGGCTGATTGATACTCTAAATTGACCGTAGGTGTGACTGTGAGTGTGAATGGTTGTCTGTCTCTATGTGTTGACCCTGTGATGGACTGGTGACCCGTCCAGGATAAACCCCGCCTCTCACGCAAAAGCTGCTGGGATAGGCTCCAGCCCCTCCGCAACCCTTAACAGGATAAGCAGTAGAAGATGGATGGATGGATGGATGGACATGATACCTAGAATGTAGAAATATACTCTTGGAGCTCAAAAATATGGAGACATTTTGTATCAGCCCTACATGTTTCATAAATACTCATCCCTGTTTCATAGACACACTAACCATTGATATTTACAATCAAACAGGAAAAACCACAGAACCAAGGGGAGACTTGTGCGCCAACATGTTCACATTCACGTCCCAATTTGTAGCTGGTCAACTTGTGATTCAATGCATGCTGGTGGAAATAATTCCAATGTACCGCTGTACATCTACATCATTGTGCATCCTTGCAAAAAGAGCATATGACAGTATGGTTAATAAAAGGCAGAAAACACTTAAGCTATCAAGAAGAGGCAGCAGTATGACTGGAAAATGATCTAGCTAATGGCCTTAGCCATAACATTTACTGTTTAGCCCCCAGTCAGATGCAGACAGGAAGAAAGGACACTTTCATTAGTCAGCCGATAACATCCTGAGACTACTTTTAAAAGGAATGACTCTTAGCTTTCAACACCCACCAAGAATGAGCAAACAACAAGGACATCAATTATGAGTGAGGGAAATGAAAACTCTGGCTTATTTAATTCTCTTTTCCAAATGAGGGCCTGGATATAACTAGCAAACAAAGCCTGTGAGCAACCGGCAGTTAACCCCGACACTAAGAGACGCAGAATGAAAACAGGCCTTTTATTATGTTATGGGTTTTGCGAGACATATTGACTCTCATTTCAATGATAAATCCAGGGGTCAAATTTGTGATTTAAAACACTAATGGGACACCATCTGCCTGTGAGTGGTGCTTGATCTTCACGAGCAGTCACAGATTCAAGTGGACTCGGTCCTACTGACCACAGCAATCACCAAAACCAACGAGCATTCACATCTGTGGCTGTGGCTCAGCCCATTAAAAAACCATCACAGCCAGTGCCAGTACCACCACGCTACACATACTTTGCACAAAAGTAATTGGTTCCTCTGCACCCTTTCCCCGCTCTGGATGGACCAAACAGAACATGCAAACAAGACTGCAGTAACTGGCGGAGAACCAAACTGTGGTCATGTCTCAGAGACAGTCAAGCAGGACAAATTATTTCCAAACATGGAGAAGTACTGAAAATTTTTTTAAAAAAAGGACTATTTCGAGAGGCAACGAAATAGAGAAGACATTAATTTCCTACTCTTGGAGGTGATGAGAGTATGATGGCACACCTCCAGATGACAACACACACTCCATCACCCTGCACAAACAAACACAAAGGTGCGGTTGTGAAGCAGCTCTGTTGTTTCACAGGGACCACAGTGAGGTCCACAACCATGTCATTACCCCCCCCCCCCCAACCCAGCCGGCGAAGAAGACAAACCCCAGAGCCTGTTATTCTGAGATTCGCCAGGGGAGTCGAGTGTGTTTGTGTCAAAATGTTCAACGAGAGAACTAAAGTTTAGGCTGAATGTGTATAAGAGTGTGACTGAGGTATGTGTGCATGGAGGTGATCAAGGCTCAGCTCTAGTTTGAGCAAGTGCAGACGAGATGTTTGTCATACCAGAACAAGAAGCGTGTCTGGACTGGGATGAGAAAATCTTGGTGCAGGCCCTAGAGGGTCTCTTAGAACAAACACACACTCCCATTTACAGAGCAAAGATTGACTGGAGGTTTCATGACTGAGGGAAAGAGGAGTGAAGGTGACTTATTAGTATAAAAAAGCCAGATTTAATTATTATTCATATTGCAGAAAATCACAGTTCAAGGGGCTTCAATTTTTACAAGGTACAGCATAATCAGTTCTTAGAGCCACTTTCAGAGTGAGGAAAAACTAAGCCCAAAAATACTCTGACCAGGGAAAATCTTTGCCTCGACCCACTATATATGGCCAGGAAAGTGTTTTTCCAGAGCATTTTCTCATCAACTCTGAAGCTGACCTTTGAACTTTTGGATGTAAGATGTTATCACTTCGATATTTTTGTGAAACTTTGTCAGAATTTTTTTGCATGCGAGTTCTTGAGTCGTGGCAGGGGTGAGTGAGACAATCAGTCTGTGCTGTGTTTGAGGAAATTCCATCAGTGTGTTCCTGTCGTGTAGCAACTAAATCAGGTGACAGTGAGTTTGACCTTCGACCACCAAAAGCTCTCTCTTCATGCTCCAGTCCCAGCGAAGGAGCCAAATCTGAACAGCTTCACGGCTGTTACGAGTACTGAGACATGAATATGTGAGGAACCTCAGAAAGAGGACGGGTCCCTCTCCGAGGAGGAGGAACACACATGCAATAGTACAAATAATAGAAAAAGAAGAAATCACAAATGAGAGAGAAGGGCGGGAAGGGAGGTTAAATACAGAAAAAGTATGATTTATAAAGAAAAAAGTAACTAATTATCACCCACAAGAGACAATTCCAAGTCACAATTAGTCATAATGGTTTCTTTGTGTGACATGACTGCAGATAAAGGAAAACTATAATTGATATTCTGAACCCAATTTTGTTAATTAAAGCACTGATTATTCTGCTAAACAGACCTCGACAACCAGAGGCGCAGCACTGCCCTTTAGAAAAGGCACATCCACAGCATTAAACCCAATTCCTTTGAGGCCTCCGTTTTTGGCAGCGCGCTGTCCGGGGTTCAGGACGTCCAATGATATGTAAACAAACACAAAAATGGAAAAGTGTTTTGCATAGTAGACAATCCCCAAACCAAGCACTTTTATTTGTTTATTCGCCATTAAATGTCAAGCTTTATTAATTGACTGGGAAGGGAGGGAGGAAGAGGGAGCTCTATAGCAGCTGGTGGACCATTGTGATTTCATCCGTCTTGACTCTTGGGGTGAAGAATTACAAAACTTTAGATGAATAGATGTCTTTAAGAATAAGAAGTTTACTACATATCTGTTGACTAAAGCGCTTGTGGATTTGATAGGACACCAAACAAAAGAGGACCTTGGCTCACAGAAAGCTGGGTCAAGGCGCATAGTGGAAGTGGCTGAGGACAACACGCTTAATGGAAGTGACAGTCAGCAGATACGAGCCAGTTCCTCCAATCTGTAACACTACCTATTCCTCTGGTGGCTATAAAAAAAACAAAAAACACGCACACTCTCCACATGTACTGATTGCATACAATGCACCCTAACACACTAAGAACGGGGAAGGGGAGTTGAGGGGTAGAGAGGGAGTGAATAGACAGGGAGCACTGCCAGGGCTTACTTTTAGATAGCGTGGTTATCAGCGAGGAAAGGGGAGAGAGAAACAAAGAGGAAGTTTACTGCCGCTTTTTTATCTAGAAGGGCATTAAACTGAGAGGCACACAGGGGATGAGACGGCGGGAATCGAGAGAAAGACTATTCAGAGGAAAGGGAGAAAACGTCCAAAGTCAGGCAACCTTCAGAAGCACCCTGTCTCTCTAACTCACAGTCACACACCACACTTTGCCCTTGGCTGAAAGTCATCCATGGTTCATGCTCGCTGGCTTTGATAGGAGCCCGAGCCCTGGAACGAGTTACTAACGACCCAGAGAGCTGCTCGTCTGGCTATTGGTGTGGCTTGATATGCAGTGAGAGAGGCTGTCACTGGGATGGAAACTGAATGTGGCCTTTGATAAAACACTCCAAGAGGGACAAGAACAGATCTGGAAATGGGCAGCCCATTAGGCGGGGATAGAAAGTAGGAAGGATAAAGAGAGCAGCACTCGAGGTAAACTCATGCCCTTGTGTGTGTTGTCCTTGACCCCATCAGGTGGGACTGAGAACCACGGTGGGAAAGGAGTGTGAGGCATGCGGCCACCCACCCCAGGTGTGGACTTGAGAAGGATGAGAGGCATGTTGATAAAGGGACCCTCTCCTCGTCACTAGCAAACACAGCCCCCCCAACAAGCCTGCCGGAGCCCACTGATCAGAGAACTTAGCTGCTGACCTCTCCACAGGCTCTATACCTTTTAATGAGATCCATGCTTTTGATTTGTCAAGCTGCCTGGAGGGAGAGACAGATCATGCATAAGCTCTCTCTCTCTCTCTCTCTCTCTCTCTCTCTCTCACACACACACACACACACACACACACAATCCTGTGGACGCAAAGAAGTACACAATCGAAATAATGAACACCCTGTAATCCACACTAGCCAAGGACTCTGATGCATGTACACACATGCACAGGGGAAGTGAATACAATGGACTAGACCAGGCGCTGCCGGGGAACTAACTAAAGCCAACTAATCAGCCGACACAAGGGCGCGGGTGCACACACACATGCACACGCACACATACACACAGTCTCTGACAGAGAGGAGCCCGGCTGGGGCGCACAACACCCGGCTTGTTAAGAGCAGTCTGAGGGAGGAGCAGGTGAGATTAGATCTGGACTTGCTTGCTCACAGATAGGATTGAATTATTGATCAGCCAGCAGACTGTGTTATGAGGAATTCATGGATCCATGCTCGGACTGTCCAGCTCACTCAGGCAGAAACAGTGGACACTGTACATGTATATATTTGTGTATGCGTGTGTGTGTGTGTGTGTGTGTGTGTGTGTGGCTAGCTTTCTGGCTGGGAAAGTCCAATGGAAGCGAGCAGCGCTGGTCGAAGTCTGATTTTTTTTTTTTCTTTCCTGGGAGCGGAGTGGGCAGTGTGAGCTTGCACTTGGACAAGACAAAGCAAACATGAAATCAATCAAACTGGCTGGGATGATACATACAGAGGGAAGGCCTCACCCTCGCTGCGCTGAGAGGGCTTTCACTGCTCCCACACTGAGTGTCTTTTTCATTGCTACTTAGGCAACAGCACAATCCACAGCTCTTGATACCACCAATGGGGAGAGAGAAGATGGTACTTGAATTCGTCGGAGCCTCACGGGGGGTCTTCCTGCTGTAAAGGTCCCCCTTAGCTCAGCGTTTGTTAGTAACAGCACCATTAGCCAACATGAGGCGAATGCCATTAGACAAAAAGGTACAGCTGTATTCTGGCACCTAAAAACTCCAATTTACCCAGAAACGGAGGAGGAAACTCTTTTTCTTTTCAGTGGTGACCCACAGCATCAGCGACTGGACTGTGTGAAAGAAGGTTATTCGCAGCTCTTCAATTTTTCCAAGGCTTAACCTAGTTCTTAAAAGATCTGTAGCCAGGTCACGCTGCCCTGAGCTCGAGCAACATAAGGACACATCACCATCAGTGGCTTCTCAAATGCTAAGTCATGAGATAAAAACACAGTCACAGATTAAAAGGTCACATGCTGTGGCTCTACCGTTGTCACAACATCAATATTTCCTACACACTGCTCAGGACTGTGAGGTGTGATCAAATACCGAGTCACATTAATCCCACTGTGTCTGATTTTTTTTTTTTTTTTTAAAGACACTTTATCAAGTGTAAATAAAACATATTTAAAAAGTCTCACTGGATTTTGGTGATTAGGACTTGTTTTGTTTACATCTTCTGTGCAGAGCAGATGTGGGGTTTTAGCGGGCTCCTCGAGGGGGATAATGTTTTGTTTTCAACTCAGAAGGTGCAGAGACACATAAGGACCAAGTGGGACCAACATGCGAGTTCATTTTTTCCACTACCCAAAGAGAAGACAAACTCCATATGACTAATTAAACAACAGACCCAGAGGACTGTGTGATGGCATCCTAGAGGCAGACCAAAACAGGCACTGGAAGTGAAACGGAACAGAACCTGGTTAAAAATAAAAACTTGCAAGGACACGAGGAGGAGGAGGAGGAGGAGGAAGGGGAGGAAGGACTGTCAAGCAGCGGCAGGGAATACAACTCATCTTAAAAGGAGGTCTAGAGAGGTGGATAAATGACTATTCTGACTGTGCCACCAGTCCACCAATAAACAAGCAACACCGCACTAACATGGCCTCTTGCTCTCCACTTTGCTTCAATTGGTTTTTGGGCAGCTGCACACTTCTCCTGCAATAAACAATTGAAAGAGGATGAGGTTAGGAGGAAAATGTCTCCTTGGGACACTAGTGTGATGAGGGAATTCAATTTGGCAGTGTGTTTTCTGTAAATATTGTAACTGCAGCTTGTTTCTACAGAACAGAGCAGTAGGCAGCGTTCCTGTTTGCTGTGTGGGGAGACGGGGAACGAGACAAGGACTTGGGAGTAAAGCTCTCCAACCCCACCAGCAGCTGTACGCCAGCTAATGACTGGAATTAAAAGAGCCCCAGCACCACGGAGGGATCGATGACGTAAGGGGAGCTCAGACAGGACGTAGAAGAGACATTGCTGCAGCAGAGGGAAGCGACCACAGGGCTGAGTTTAAAGACTTCGAGGTTGAATAAATGGGAGGCTGAGTGGCAGACTAGCATGTGTTAGGAGGGCTTGTAAATATTTAGGCGTTCTTTACGGGGGCATGTGGCTGATGTTGTTTCTCCTAGGCCTGTCATTTGCTTAAGTAAAGAAAACCCAATGTGGAGCAACACAGATCTGTGAAAAACAGGAACAGTAAGAAGTCACAGGACAAAAATAATCCCCTGCAAAAAGCGCATCTGCATGACCATCACATGTCTGACTAAGTGTAAAAACATCAGGCAAGATGAGCGGAGAGTGCAAAAAATAAATAAAACACAGATGCTGTGTCTGTGGGATTTGCAGACACCAGCATAAAACATCTACAACTTCCTTTTTTTTTTCTTGCCGAAAAAGTTTAGATGAGAAACCACAAAGGGGCTGCCCAGATGAATCAGTGAGGAATAATGCATGTCATCACAGCGGTGTGAATAGGAGAGCAAAGCTGGGGGGCAAGCGCAGACACCCCAGACATAGAGCTATGATGACACCTCCACAGATCTGCATTTCAGAAGACAGCTCAAGGCCTCAGGCAGGTTTGTAGCACCGAGATTAATATCAACATAGACTACAGGAACACCGCACAAGAAAGGACAAAGAAGTTGTTGGGGTTTTGTTTTTTTTTTTAAAAAGGGGAGGAAAAAGCTGTCAGGCACACAAGAAGGGATACAGAGAGACAGTTGTGCTGATAGAGGAAGCTAGAGAAGTATCAGCGAGGAGATGTTAATCCAAACTTATAAAACACAATGGCAGTGCAAACTTCCTCATTTGACTAACGGTGCATAGCTAACATAGCTGTGGATCACCTCGCAGCCAAAGAGGTGAACACTTCCACAGGCGATGCGTGTAAGCTGGCTCAAAACGGTGATGGCCTGATGTACATAACTGCTTGCGTGATGGGAGCATAAACTATTTCCTAGGTTTTATTACATATTTTTGCCATTTATCTCTGTTTTGCTGCAGATTTTCCTTGTTTTTGTGCGTCTTTTCATCCGTTGAGTATTGCTGCTGCTGTTGTGCTCTACTGTTAATTTCCCCACTGGGATCTATCAGCAACATATAAAAAAAATTTTAAAAAATGGCAACTTATCTTAAGAACAGTTATCCACCTCAAATATTAGCAACCAGCACTAACCTCAAAATGTCAATCACTAAGGTTACAGCAGTATCTGTGGCGGTGTTATTGCAGCCCCAGACTACTGACACAATAAAACGGTCTGTCAGTTTACAGATAAGTAACAGAGCCGGTGACATTTAACTAGATTCTCAGTAACTTTAACAAATGCTGTAGGAACAGATTTTAATAGGTCCCTCTTGGATGATAGGCTACTGAAAGGCCACTATATCCACCTCATTTAACAAAAAACAGGGTATAATACTGACGAAGAAAATGATTCCATTTTCGCACCATCATTTCATTATAAAATGGCAGACAGCCTTAAATGCGTCATTTATCATTCCGGATTGATAATAACGATGTTGGGAGAAGCAGGGCTCCTCTTATGGATGGGCTGACTGTTTGTCCTAATATCATTTCAGCTCTTCAATTCTTGAATCAGGGACAAACACCTGGCAAGTAAAGATCTGCAACGGTCGACTGTGACTCGTTTTACAACGACTCGCTGACGTCTACACAGGACCATATCTGGTGGAGACACGAAGGAGCGTACTTCAAAAGCACCATCCATTTCTCACTGTCATACAGTTATAATATTTAATTGACATTTTTAAGAAAAGTTGATTAATAGTTTTAGTCTGACCAAAACTGGCCTTCTGAAACACGTTAGTCCAACTTGAATTGTACGGTATGCCTTCTTTTCAAAGGTCAGTTTGCTGGCGCATCTGTATGCTTCAACTGAGCAGCACTGGTGCAGGTGTTCTGTACACGTTCCACAGGTGCACGCTACAGTATTTACCCTGGTAGACAAACAGCGCACGGTCAAGGAGGCATCATCATGGCAGGTGCTGGGGTTCAAAAATGCTACTCCGGGTAGCCAAGGAGACAAACTTGTGTTATCAGTTGCAGCTTCAGGAGTTAAAATGTCCTAAAATACATGGATGACCAGCTTGGAATTTTCGACCAGAGGGACACTGCCTGCCAACTTGTTGCATGTAAAAAGGCGATTGGTAAAAAAAGTCTTGCCATACCTTCCATCAGATGGACACACTTCCATCAATATATTGATATATACTGAGACAATGACAGTTGTCCAATCAAATAGTCAAATCCAACTGTTACTATAGTTTGATCGCAACTGTGCATGCAAACCCATCGCGTGCAGCTTTCTGCACTTGAATTACAGCTGAGAAACACACGGTGCTTCGCCTCCTCTATCAAGTTCCACATCGACAGACCCTCTCTCTATGTGTTCCTCATCTCCCCCACTTTTACTCTCTCAGGTTGATCTGACCTTCATCCAGCTGCTGCCAGGCCACTGACACCTTGTGCATCTGTCACCCACCAGTCCTGGCTGACACTCCCAACCACTACTTCATTATTAATCATCCACTGTGCATGCGCGCAAAAAAAAAAAGAGAAAAAAAAGTAGAAGTTCTCAATGGCAACTACTATATTAACATAAACCAGCTGGATGTCATATTAGGTGCAAAGCAGAGGTGATAATTAAAAATGATCTTGGCTGGAGTAAATTGGTCAGTTTGAGGATTAACTGTGAAATGACTCACATGGATGAAAATGAATTGCACCCTCTGGTGCTTCAGCTAGGATTAAATGGCACTCAGCACAGTGCAACTCAAGAACAAAAAGTGCTGGCAAAAATGCATTACAGGTGGAATAAAAGGCTACGCGCAATTTCCATTATTCATTACACACTGTAAGTCCATTTCTAACGCAAATCTCTCTGAGAAAGATATCAGGAAGCTGCCAAATCCTGCGCAGGCACTCTCATTTCGCACAGAAAATGAAACGTCAACTCATCCTCAATACGTTTAAGTCTGAGATCATTTTTTCATCATAAAGCGGGGGTGCTGGACAAAACATCACCGACACATTACACTGATTGAAGCAGGCACGACCAACTTCCCTCTGAAGTATTTAAATGGATATCGTTTTGATCGCAATCCGTGCCAGACTCAATTACCAAAGCAAAAAATAAATTAGCCCGCGTGTCTCTTTTCTCCTGCCAATACCAACGTTGAGAAGACGGCATCTGACGAAGATTTCTCTGGAAGGGAATCAAAGTGACCCGCTCACTCTCATCGTGGCTTGTAAGTGTTCAGATACCTTTGGTGTGAGAGAGATAAATATTCCGCTGGGTGTGAAACCTTTGCCAGGGGTCTGAGTAGGTGGGCTGGTTGACATGCCTCCAGTGAGCAGGTAGCATCAAAAGCCTGAGATACTACATGTCGGTGTCAGCCTGTCAGTTCCGCTGCCATGGGAGTGGGTGAGGGAGGGAGGGAGACAGTCTGTATTGTGTATCCATCACTGGCGTTCAGTCCTCGACCATGCTAACTCAAGGCTGCTGACAGGCAACACTGCTGCTCCCAATATTACCCCCCCCCCCCCCCCCCCAACAGCAGAGATTTTTTTTTTCCCCTCTTGGATAACTTTTTGAAATTGCTGCCCACTTCTCTTGCAACTCATATCACACTGACCTTCTCTCTTTCTGCCTTGAAAAAAAAATGCTAAAATGTCTCAAATGTGCAGAGCATCCTGCCCACAAGCTCTCAACAGAGCAATTAAGGCAGCTCCCTCCCAATGTCAAACGTTTACGAGAGCATGTTTACAATATTTATCATATTCCTCTTACTCATTCACTGAGCTCGGCGTAGTGAAGGGAAGATTAACAATGGTTAAAGGCAGAAGAAAAGTGTGTGGGCAGCAGCGAGAAAACCAGCATGAGTTGGCAGCGGTGCAAAGATGAAAGTAAGCCACGAAAAGGATGAGTGCTCTGTGTGGTCCGCGTGGACACGGGATGAAGGATAGTGTGGGCTGGGAGGCTGTCAAAGTTGTTTTAGAGTTAAAAAAGTACAACCTGCTGAGCTGAACTTGACCATAATGTTTGGTCTGCAGTGCTTGGTTTGGAAGCCTGCTGACAGAACAGGTTAAACCCTGGATTGCGGTGAAGTTGAAGCTTAGGGTGAGTGTTGCAAAGCCAAGCTGCTACCCCCCCACCCCCACCCCCCACCCCCCGGGGCACAATCTCATAGCCTGCTGCTGGGGGAGTAAGAATGAGAATTAGCATGATCACACCTCATAGGCCCATTACATATTGGGTGTATCTCTTAGCAAACACCACATGGGAGAGGAGCAAAAGTGCTGAGTGGAAAGGGGTGGCTAAGGTTTTGGTGTGTTAAGTACAAACGACGGCAACATCGGACCAAGAGGGCAAGATAAAGAGAGGAGAGCTGGTAAAGAGGGAGTTAAGGACAAGGCCAGGACGTCCAAGGGCAAGGGTGGCAGCGATAAAACCCAGGGGAGATAAGATCTGAAATGCACCTCCGCATGACGTCCCTTCATCATAGGATAATCCTCAGACATGAAAAGACGAGCCTATCTCCAATCAGAAGGAAATCTCTATTCCCCCGGATCCTTTCGCTGTCTAATGCCAAGACGACACGCCCTTCACGCATCTGCCCATATTCAACTGAAGCCTATGTGTACTTTAGATAAGGTACACCAGGTATTGCATATGGGGTTTTTCTCATGTGCACAACACCTATTTTATGATGGGAAGTTTAAAATTCCAATCCTAGAAGTTAGCAAAGGTTAGTCAGAGAGCGTCTATCAGTCAAGCCTCCACATGAAAGTAAGAGTGAAATGACAATGATTTGGGTCACATCCTGTTGTTTTTAATTCTGAGAAGATGAACTTGTAGTTTTACTGAGCTCCTTCCAATGCATATATGCACCACTCGTGTATTAGTTTGATTAGTGCTGTTTTTCCTGTTTGTAGGCTGCAGACAGGAGTCGTGGGATTGCTCGTGGCTTACACGGATTATGGGTTGTTGTTTTTTTATTTAATTTTCAAAATGAAAAAAAAAACCAAACCCGGCAGAAGTCAGTAATCCAAAACAAAAGGAACTGGGGAAGAGTTCAAATTTGTCCGACCTTAAAAATACTGCAACAGGGCATATTTACGGGAGACAACACTGTTTAAACCGAGGGGTTGTCAACTACCAACTACTGCCAAACTATTCATACTTGTTGCAGGCCAGGGCCAGTACAAAGAAATAAGTTCCAAAATTATTTGATGAATCCAAGGTGGTCCTCCCCTTAGCCAAAGCTTGGAATAAGATGCCACCCCCCCCCCCCTTTACAACACTTT
This sequence comes from Aulostomus chinensis, assembly GCF_037954235.1. Classification (NCBI taxonomy): domain Eukaryota; kingdom Metazoa; phylum Chordata; class Actinopteri; order Syngnathiformes; family Aulostomidae; genus Aulostomus; species Aulostomus chinensis. Next base: position 24,345,108 of record NC_141326.1, read on the forward strand.
AGGTTATTGATGCTGTAGACAGTCTATTATTTAGTTGAACTACCCTGATATTGCTGATTCACATAGTTCAGAGTACACAAAATACACAAAACCCGTCTGTTCTCAACCAGTAGTTTCTGATTCTTGTAAAGTATGAAAAACACTAAAAAAAAAAAAACTCCTGCATCACTGAATCACATGTCAACCCTCTGGGCTTATCTATTCTCTGCTAGTCTAATAACCGATTTGAAATATATAAATGAAATCCAACAACACCACTTACACAGACAGAAGCCCTGGAGTTAAAGAAGTAAGTACAATTAAAAAAAAAAAAAGACGGGTTCTTAGATTTTATCCGTGTGCCAACTGTCACTGTTAGCTTGCCAAACAGAGCATTTCACATTGATAGGGTGGCTCTTTATAGAAATAAATTTAAATCATTTTACCCTTTTATACAGTTGGAAAAGAATAAGCCATTATTGTCATTGTAGAAAATGATGACAGATAACCTGGGACAACCACGTGCCACCCTAACATCTCCTTTTCATCCTATTATTTATTAATATTCTACTTTACGCAGAAATGTGAAATTTAAAAAAAATCCCTGCCAAAAAAAAAGTGAGCTGCAACTTGGAACCCTCTCGCGACCCACTAGAGGGCGCTCATGGCCCACGACCCACCGTTTGAGAAACCCTTGCTCAAACTATCCGAAAAAACTGCTCCAAATCATCCAGAAGCTGAGCGGCAGTCAATAACTCCCTACCTCTGTTTTCTATTGGTCAGAGCCTATTTTACTGAATCCCAAAATAGGCTTCAAGGACCACAAACTTTCATTTCCAGAACCAGTGGCCTTTTACCAGAAAAAAGGGCTCATGGAAATGCCTCCTTTGTTTATTTTCTCGGTTTCTCTTGTATAACAGGGTATGAGCTTGCACTCATCTGTTGGGATTGTTTTACAGCAGCATGACCCGAATGAGAACTGTCTCCTATTGGCTCGTACCAAAAACAGCATCTATGATGAAGAAGCGTGGTACGCTTGTCTTTTTCACCCTTGCGGGCAGCAGGAGAAAACATTTATCACCACTCTCCTCGGCGCAGATAAGGTGTCTCTATTTATTCAGTGGAAGAGATAAACCCTGAATGAAGCATTGTGGGGCAAACAGGGAGAGATGGTGGAAAGAAGGCAAGGACAAGGGTGCAGCTTGGTTTTCAATTGTTTGTGGGTGTGTGTGTGTGTGTGTGTGCGCGTGTCCATGTGAGCAGATGGCATTTATTGGAAAACCATCACTGCTCCACGAGGAGACTGGAGGCTGACCCCCGGTGCTAACCCCCTTCCCACCACCAGCCACCAGCAGCAGCAGCAGCACAAGCCTTTCCTGCCTCCACATGCCGCCAACTAGCGTTAATCCACCCCACTGTGAGACTGCTTGTATAATATTTAAAAGGAAATAATCCCCAGGAGAGGGAGCATCCTGTACAGTAGGTCTGCGCTGAAGGGGCGGAAGATGGCAGGGGATGCTAATAAAAGGACTATTTAGAAAGACAACAAGGCTGAACAGTGGTCTGTTGAGGGCTGCGCCAGGGACTGAAAGATACAGACTGCGCAGGAGATTCAACAGGGACATGAATAGTGCTTCTTGTTCTCTTCAAGAGAGACAAGAAAGAGGAAGAAGGAAAAAAGGGGGGGAAACAAACAGGAGGCAATGCTCACTGCTGTCTGCTCAGCTGTTGATGCACAGCCTACTGTCCAGAGGTGAGGAGGAGGCACAGTCCACAAACCCATTTCTCACAGAAAATTGCTTGTGAATGAGGACAGGCGGCTCCTTGTGAGGTGACTGGGCAGATGCTGTGGCTGCAAAGCTCCTGACATGAAATGCATGGTTTGGAGAAAAGCATGACCACAGGGGCTTTCTTTCTCTTTTTCCCCTGCAACACACAGCTGTTGAGTTGAACAGCAGAACAAGTTTGCAACCAGACAAAAACACACAAAAAAACAAAGGGGAGGTGACATACATTTTAAGTTTAGTTTTAAATGGATTCCCATCTATAATGGAGTGATTGTGATGATAATGCCTCGGGTGCTCATAGTGTGATCTAACACTTCTGAACAGCAGGATCAGACAAATCTATCAAGAGCACCGGTGTTATTAGAGGGTTAACCGTGTCGGATAACGCTCCCATGCGTGATCGACGGGACGTGTAATAGGCTATCACAACTTGCTGCACATATTTGTCATATTTGAAATAACAAAAACATGGCTGAACGCCAAAACTCAACAAACACTCCCGGTCTACTTTGACGGGATACACAAGCTTTGCCCGGAACTCACCTTGGAGGAGGAAGAGAGGAGTTGCACAACAGCGAACAGTCCAGACGATTAAATCATTTAAAAAAAAATGAAGTCCGTAAACAAGTTCACATTTTACTTTCCTCGGATATTCTGTGAGAGGTTCAGCAAGGCACTATTCCGTTGAAAACACGCGTACTGCTTGACCGAAAAGCCAATTCCTGTTCAAAGGCGAAACAGGCAACTCCTCAACAAAGAGTCTCTGGTTAGAATACCGGGGACTTTCTCCACGCCCAGGTGCTGAGTCACATGGTAATTTCCAGGTGTGTGTGTGTGCGTGTGCGTGTGTGCGTGCGTCCGTGCGTGCGTGTGTCCTGGAGCCGACACACCTGTGGGATCCGCTCATGCGTTCGCCCTCGACGCGTTTTGGAAACCAGGAAATTGAGGAGATGAAGGAGGGAGGGAGAGAGGGATAGAGCGAGAGAGAGGGGGAGAGAGAGAGAGAGAGAGAGAGAGAGAGAGAGAGAGAGAGAGAGAGAGAGAAGCGCGCTCTGAAGGACGGTCGACGCGACCCGAGAATGATTCTCCTCCCCGCTGCTCACTCACTCATCTCCGGCTGAGGAGACAACAAGCGGCGGCGAGTAGTAGCAGGCGGAAAACTGGAGCAAGTTGTGTTGATTGCTGGCGACGCGCTGAAATGTTTCCGCGGGCGGTGGGAGCGGCGGGAGCGGCGCAGGCAGCAGGAGTCTATTTGGGGGCGGTTCCAGGTCACTCCGGGGGAAAATGTGAAATACGGCCAAGGGAATGTTCACAAGTGGTGGTTTTGGTTTCTCTTACCCTGCCACTTCATATAACTGAACAATTTTTTTTAAACGATTTCCATTAAACGTGTTTATTGACTTACTGGTGCAAGATCATTTGAAGTTGGAGGCAAAGCAAAATTATAAAATCAGACTTTTAACTAATCTTCTCAGATGGGAGTTCATGCTATTGGTTTTATTTGCTTTCTAAATTGAAATGTATAAAGTCAGATCAAAGTAAGTGAAGAGCAATTTTAGCAACAAAGGAACACCATCTTTTTTTTGGTGGGGGTTGCTCTTTTTTCACTGTTGATAAATCCAATTCATCAAACCAAAGCACAACTGTGCTCTTATATCAGAGCTGTCAGTGACATTGTGCCAATGTTTGGTGCACATATTTGTTGATCCTCCTAAGAGCCAGACAAGACGTTAGATACTCCTCTGTCCTCTGTGGTGCATTTAAGAGTTAAGACCCACAGAGGGCGGCTGATTGCTAGTTAGCTTAGCACAATGAATGGAAGTTGTTGAGGTAGTATTAGAAGTATTAGCATACCTCCATCGGAAATCCTGTCACACAATTTTCTCCAAAACAGTCTTTGTCTGACCTAGTTTAACTAGTTAGCATTTGTTATGAAGAACTACAAAATGTTGTTAATTTAGAGTAAGACACTTTGCCAGAACTACTTTCCCGATTGGTTGTAGTGATTTGGCGCAGCACCTCAATCAAAACAGAAGAGGAACAAACAGTTTTAGAAGCTGAGCGGAAGGACAGAGGTATGCTAGCCTGCCTATCCGCTTCCATTCATTGTGCTAAGCTAACCGGCAGTCTGCAAGTCCATGTGGGTCTCATCTCCCTGATGCACACACAGAGGAGAGACGGGGATCCACCTTCTTGTCCGGCTCTGGAGAGGATGGACAATAAGAGCATTTCTCAAAAAGTTGTCAGAAAAATCTATAAGCAATCCTGGACACACACACACACACACTTGTATCTTCTGTTGTGTTCTCGCCTAAAATAAACAACTTTATATATCTATGTAAATAGAAGGAATATCAGCATTTGTATGTAAATGTCAGATGTAAACTCCTCTCACAGGTCTTCACCACTTCAGATGTAACTCTGACAGCGTGACCTTTGTGTTCTCCGTGATAGCTCAAACATCTGAGGAATGTCATTTGAAAAAGGTCTGCAACATGTTCTTAACTATCCGGCCGCACACCTACTCAGACTCTGATGCTCAGAGTGATGCACAGTCATCACGCTGAAATGTTTTCTCCATAAAATAACCGTCAGAATGAGTTGTTTTCCTGTGGATAGACAGAAAAGTCTGAGATTATTGACAGGGAGCAGGATGTTGTGTCGGTAAAGTACAGTCAAGTTTTCAAATGTTTTATTATTCAATCGCGACGACTGACGGCAGGGACCTTGGCAACTGATGTTTTTAAAACGTTTGAATGGAAAAACTACCTGCACACTTGACAACTCCTGAAAGTCATGATGACTTTGCTTCCCTTTGTAATATTGGTGGTCTGACACACTGTAATTAACTTATTATGACATGTATAATTTCTATTGACTTTGAAAGTTTTTGTTCCATTGTTTGTGCCGTTGTGATGAGGAATTTTAAGTAAAACATAGATTTTCCTGTCTGATTGTTCTCCTCTACCTTTGTTTTTCAGGTTACATTATAATCTGCATAAAAAGCCTGCCTACGGGTGATAATTGGAAATCAGCTGTCAAAACACATTTTACATGCAACATATCTGTTATATTTTTGATGACTGCAATGTATTTATGTTAATTGCACTGGCGTTGTCAAAATACAAACCCCCCCTCAAAAAAAAAAGATAAAACACGAATAAATAATTATCACCCGAACACAGATTACTGTTGAAAGGGAATTTGGGGACATTGCTAGATTTAAAAATGTTTTCAAAACCACTCAATCGTCATTTATTTATATTTCAATGAGCCCCGTTTGATGAGCCGTATTAGTAGTCATTGTTGAAAATGATTGGTTTGGTTGCTGAATCATTAAAAACAAGAAACATCCATTTGCAATCTAGAAAAGTCTTTCAGTGCTCTGTAAATATGTTTAAACCTTTTCATCAGCTGCAGGGTCTTTTTTGATAAGAAAGTCTCATATTCTCCACAGATTCAAGCAGCAAGTGGCTACAAGTTATCTGTAACCTTAGATGTGGGCTATATTGATGCTTGATTGCTGCTATCATCACCCACGGGGTTATACAAGAAGCTTCTATTTGCCTGAGAACCCACTAAACTTACTAATTTGGTGGCTCTTTGTCGTGACTTGTCGTGTGATAGGGTGTCTGTTATATGAGTGATGTATGGGCATGTAAAAGAGGCTTCCTGTTTTGGGAGATGTGCTGCCTTTGCCCACGAGCCCCTCCCAGAGAAGATGGCGTGGGTGTGAGTCAGTCCCTAACTGCTGACACAGGCACAGAGCTGGGACAGACTCACAAAGCAAGATGGGGAGATGGCCTTCACAGGTCCTCACATTGACTGATGAGATCAAGGAGAAACTAGGCCAAGCCAGACAAGTGTCAGGCAATCAGACACCCGGAGATAGAGTGAGAGAGACAAACACTCCCCCCGATCACAAATAGAGCTCAGAGAGTAGAAAGTGGCAGAGTAGAGTGGGGTTGTTTTGGGTTTGAGTTCAATATGTCTAAACCTGTTTGTCTAAAGAGTAATGAGGCTGCTGAGACTTGGACATGCTAGCCTGGGGGATGACGGTAGCCAGGAGAGGCCAAATGAAAGCTCTAAATTCACTAAAGTGGGATAGAAGTTCACTTTGTTCTACTAGATAGCCTGACTGTGATGACATTATGATCAATGCACCTGAACCTTCTTGCAATCTGCAATGTGCTGTTTGAATAGTGATGATCTGTTATCATGCCGGTGCCACGCAGTACCATTAGTCATAAGGTGTCCCTCAGCAAGTTCAGGCTTTTAAGTCTGGCTATCAACACATTATACAACCTAATTTATGATACAGCATTTCAGGTGTCCTTAATGATATAGTGTGAACCACATTCAAGGTTCAACGTTGAGTCTGCATGCCATGTGGATAGACTGCCCTCTGTTGGTGGCAGCATGCACAGTTTCAGGAAGTAACAGGTAATTTTACACTTTGTGCAGCATGTGAATAAAGTTTTTAAAAAAAATACAAATCTTAAAGACAAAGTATCCAAAACCACAAGATCCTAAATAGCTTCTCTGGAGATATAACACTGAACTAATGGTGCTCTTGCTACAGTTACCGCCTCATCAAGTATGGTCCTCACACACAGTTTTTTTCTTACACACAATGGGACTTTTTTTTTAGACATCAATTCAGTCATACAGAGAGTGAAGCTGGATGGCTACGTGTAAAACCTGGTTCTTGACATATAATGTGTACCTCTTGTAACTGTCAATCACAGATGTCAGGGTGGAGGAGTTATAAATAGCCATCAGGCTTTGCTTTCTATCAGTAAGACGAGATTGAGGGCTAGACAACCCTACAGTGTTAGAGCAAGTTTGCACACAACAATCTATGAATGAATTGTCGTCGTACATTTGGGGGGAAACCCATGCTGCTTTCTAATTTCCACAAATTCCACTTTCCAATGTGCAATATATATCCAAAGTGCACTACTTGTGGTTCCACAGTGATATACGCCGTGTGTATCAGCTGAGTGTGCAGCGTGCACACACTCTCACATAGATGGCTCATCAACTCTGCCCTTGTTGACAAGGTGCAGAGAAGAGTACAGACACGAGAGACCATAAATGGCAGCAAAACACAAACAGCTACATTTCATTCGTCAGTTTCACTTCAAACTCAGTGTGTGTCTCTGGATATTTTCTGTCATTTGCTGGTATGTTTTTCTTTTCCTTGATGTACAAAATAAATGGTATCTAACCGAAACTGAGATCTAACAATACACAACACACAAAGAACCTTGTGCTGGCTGAACTGCTGCACCTGTAACACATTCATGCCACATGTGGTTGAAATCCTTTTTATTGTACTGTTCAAATACTGTGAAATGCACATCCCGACACGAGTTAAATGGAAAGCATAGTCATCTGTTAAACTGACTATAAGCATATATCTTTATGTAAAAGGGCATTGTTAAAAAAGAAAAAATTGTTAACAACAGCGTCACAAATTAAAGATAAACTAGGGTTACATTATGGGGGTGATATTTTGGTCATTTGTCACAGATAGAACTGTGTCATGCAGACTTAATCCCTCACTAAAACATACGACTTTCACAGATGAGGTTGTGTTAATCATATGCCATTTGGTGAATAACATGCACCAATTGGTCTTGGCACTGATACAAAACACATTACAGCGCAAATCATTGCATATGTATATGTATTTAGCACAGATGGTAAAAAAAAATGGTCAATGTCAAAGCCATGTCAGACTGAAGCTTTAATCTTTTAACCTGGAAATCCTCGTACTAATTAGCAATTTATTCCAATCCTGACCCCTGAATATCCATGCACACTTGTACTTTTGGTTATGTAACTGGCTGAACCGCTGGCTGAAGGTTTCCAGACAGTGTAACGCTGAATCTAAAGATGCATCGTTGACAGATGGAGTCGTTCGCAGACACAGGAAACTGTCATGCTGGTGAATAATAAAGGTGTGAAGAAAGAATCAACAGGGCAACTGTGGAGCGTTACTTTTAAAGCACAAGTAGCGTTAATTTGAATGGCTCCCTGACCTAGCTAAGTGTGCCTCCAGCTGTCAATACAAGTTTTAAGAAATTACAACAGTGGTAGGAGATGTGGGAGCGACCTAGCTATGGCTACTGTATAAAGAGCTCACATCCTCTTCAAAAGTGCGTGTGACAGGGAGACATCAGGTTTGGCATAAAACGGACAGACAGGCTTATGTTACCATCCTGACTCAGTCTGAGAATAACCACAAACTGGGAATAGCAGCGTGGCAGCAGTGTGTGGGTTGGTGAGAACAGCCTGCAAGCATGTGTGTGAGTGTGTGTGTGTGTGTGTGTGTGTGTCTGCATGTGTGTGTCAGAAAGTGAGAAAGGCACAATATTTTAACTAGAATAAGGATATTTAAAGATATTGGTTAAATGTACATTCAGCTTGTGGTATTGCGAAATTAAACCATCACTTCTGACCTTGAAGTTTAGGGACAAACTAAAAGGCACCCATGAGGAACATTGGTTCTCTTATCTGATGTCGCCTTGAGGTAGCTGAGCTGCCACTTTACTGAAGAAAGATGTTATTGGCTTCTTCTCTCTGCTCATATCTCAATGCAATCACAGCTTGCCCAGCTCTTCTCGTATTGGCCAGGTGGCCCTACTCTAAGAGAGACAGAGAGACTCTCGATACCAATAAATGACCTTAACCAGGCTGATATGATGTAGCCCAGATTAAACACTGCCATGTGTACATCCAGCTGCACTCATTTTTTTTTTTTAGGTAAACATACACACACACACACACAAACACACACACACGCTTCCATGCACTAATGTTGGCGCCATATCAAATCCATTCCGTTTGATCAGTCGTTCAGAGAGGTTGCGTGTCCTTGACATGGTGTGTAGATGTGTGATTATATGGAGAAGCTTCAATATGTGGTCTAAGCTGGATCAGCCTTGCTGGCACAAATGCAGTCTGTGGACTTAACTGACAAGCTTCCATTTCCCCAAACCAAAACAATCTTACCTAGGAACTGCTCCGCACAGTTAGCCATCATGATCCAAGTATGACATTGATTTTCTTTTTTAAGCCCTGTGATTGATAGTTCAGGGGGAAAATGGCTCTCAGCATGTTAAAGACTATGGACGGCCCACTGAACCCCTTTTTGGATAGCATGGTATTATGTGGGCTGCTCAGCAGCCTGTGCTGAATAGCACAAACAGCTAAGCCATCTGTTACTCTCTATTTTCATCCTTCCTCCTACCAGCAGGGACAGCCACAGCCCTGAGGGACTTCAGCTGCTCAGAGTCCTTTTTGTTCAACAGGTCAGGTCTAAGCTTTGCAGGGTGGGACCACCAATCCAGAACTCATTTTATGGCAGGTGATTACAGAACGTGCTTGATTGGGCAGAGCAGGTGACGAAGGGTAAATAATAAAAATTAATCAGGTGCCACAGTGAATGAAAGGATATTATGACTGTCACAGTTGTTAAATGACCACAGTGCTACGAGCCCTCCGATGCTTTTTAAGCCAGGTTAGAAGGATCATATTGTGAATTGAACTCTGTTCTTATAATGTGTTTCTTGGGCTGAAAACAGAGAAATTTGGGCTTTCCAGGTGAGGATGAAACAGAGGCTGGCAGGATTCATTTGAGATTACTTGGTGTAATCCCCTTATCTGCGTACTTACCTGTCCCAGACAGTGATCCAAGCCTACCTCTGTGAGCCTCATTGGCCTGACATTCTGGCAGGAGCAAATCCCTGTCTAATGTGTCAGCCCAGGCAGCTTTAACACCTGGCACGCCAATGCTTATCTGCCGAGCGCCCAAAAGCACCTGCATTATCCCACTAAAGCTTCACAACAAGTGAAAAGGTCTCTAATATCCACACAGTGAAATTACTGTCTGTGTCATACCACAAATACACAGTTTGTGAAGTGCACATGATTACTAACAGCTTACAACTAGATCAGAATACGCAAACAGCATCAGACACCCCCATTTTACTCCTTTTGGCTTCCTCCAGAATGGATTATTACAAAATGGATTATTAAAAAGCAGAATTATACCTGTTCTTCTCCAAACTATAATGTTACGATGTCCATTAACATATGTATATATTCTCTGGATTAACACTGATGAAATGCTAAAAATACATTTGTTGGTCCAAAACAAGTTCAACCAAGCTGTAAGTCTGCATTATGGAAGCTTTTATGACTTTTTATGTACTTTTTTAATGATAAAATAATTGCGTGGGAAGGATTTGTTTGCTTTAATATTGCTGTATTTGTTATGTTTTACGATATGAAAATATAAGGTGGTAAAAAAGAAATATGGCAAACATAACAATTTAATATTTGGGAAAACAATTGAATCAACAGCAGTGCAGTTTAACTCTTTTAATCTTTGATGTGGTATTAAATATTCAAACTCATACAGTTCTAATTTCCCTCTAGTCCATTGCATACATTTTGTGGTATAGCAAATATGGATTATTTTTAAAGCAATAATCATGCAGATAAAGCATACTAAAAGATGGTATGACTGTTTCCTAAAGTTAATTTAGTTTTAAATGTTTTTATTTCATATTTTCGTGTATTATGTTTTTGTCCTCTAACAAACACGATATTGACAATAAAGTTGATTTGAATATCCGGGCCTATCATTTTCCGTCCAGTTCCGCAACCTCAGGTCAACGGTAGAGCATCATTCTATTTAGCTAGCCTACTGTACTTGATGAAAATTGTCCTCTAGGTTAATAATTTGGAGAAACAAAAGTTGGCCGTGGCACCTCTAATTATGCTCAAGATATTTCCCGAAAAGTTTGACTTCTTCAGCACACTTTCCGAAGCCAGAAGGGAGCAGGTGAGAGAAGTTCAAAGAGTTAAAAGTTTGAACGCGAACGTTAGCATAGCACAGTGTGGTTGTGTCACAGGCACGGGAGGCTAAATGCTAATTTAACATTTATTTATTTATTTAATTTGTTATTGTTGATTTTGTTTTTGGATTATTTTGTCTGTTTAATTATTTCGTAGAATTTGGGTTAATTTGACTGTGGCCCTTGTGACCCAAATTAATTGTAAACCTCTAACGCAACCAGCAAAGTACATTTGAAATTATATAAATGTAAGCCTAACTGTATTAATTTGTTTGGAATATTGAAATGTGTTTAATTTTGTAGTTAAGAGAAGGTGAAATATTTATAAGTAATTACAAATTGTCCAAATCAAATAAGCTGAATTTAAAGGCCCTCAAAGTAAAGTTGAACAGGTTTTATCCGTGGCAACAGTGACATCTAGTGGTTGGACAAGTTGGACACATTTTTTAATGATCTGGAGCAGAAATTTGAATTTTTCAGGGCTTTTATTTTTCTTTGAGGAAAGGCGTTGCATGAAAACGACAATATACAATAAAAAAGATGTGGTTCGTGTTGGGTGTTTTGGTATTTAGCGTGTTCTGAGTGGAATTAGGGAAGCAATATGTGGTAAACTGGATTAAGATGTGGTAAACTGGATTATCATCGCTCACTGTAATTTAACTTGAAATATAAACAACAGATGATGGTATCCTCGTTGTAAGTGACAACTGTTTGAAATCAGACGGCAGTCCGGGACAAATAGATAAATCCCATGATGCATTGCGGTGGTTGGCACTTGCAATATATATTTATGCTTGTAAAATGATTAAACTAAGGACTGTGGGATATCACGACCAAAGCTCACAATTTGCTTAAGTCTGAAGTCTGGTCAACATGTGCTTGTTTTGGACCTGAACGCAACCGCCGTTACTGAACAACGTATGCAGCGTAAATACTTCCCTGTCATAAGCTTGTCGCCTTTAGCTTTGCGCAGTGGCAGTATCGTAGCCTATGAGGTTTATCCGAGGCGCGATTATTGCTAGTTGAAAACTTTACCCAATACCCCGCCTGGACGACTTGAAATATAGTCGGCTATGGCAATTTTTGACGGTCTCTACGGAGACTGATCTTAATGTATAATGTCAGTATCCCACGGTGTTATTGAAGAGTTCGGTAATGTAGCACGTTACAGTAATTCACCGAATAGTAGTGGTAAGGACACTGTTAAAGCTAGTAGCATAGCGCTCGATCCACCCACGTAATGTGTGCGTCCAGTTAAATCACAGAACGGCACGTTGCTAATGGCCTGCTAGCTTGTGTCAAACGTACGTGAACTCCTCCTCAGATCTTTGCTACTTGTTTCGTTGTGTTGTCAGATGCTGTGTTTCTGCCTGACACGCGGAGGGCGATGACCGTTACTTGTTGGGTTTTTTGGAGTTGGAAAGATAAACGTCTGATGTACTCCCCGCTTCAAAGCAACGGTGCAGAATTGCTCTACTACTGGAGTGACGGGGTCCGGTTGAGGAGGTGACGTCGGATTATACCTGGCATTATTTCCTCTTGTAAATTTTCCCCGGAGTAGTTCGATGCTCGTTTCAGTATCGTAGCTTATGACGACAAACCGAGGCGTGATCATTGCTAGTTGAAAACTTTATCCAATACTCCGCCTGGACGACTTGAAATATAGTCGGCTATGGCAATTTTTGACAGTCTCTGCGGAGACTTCTAGTACTGTTCAAATAAATGCTCCTGACTTTGATGCTGTAGCTTGAGATTGTCTGTAGCTGAAATGTCATTAATCGCGTCACAGGCACCAGTTCCTTATTGTAGTGTTAAAATTATTACCAAACAATGGTGATGTAATGTTTTTTCCAGAGAATTTGTCCCAAAGAAACGTGAGGAACCTACATATGTTGTTCCACTTTGTTTCCACATATCATGACTTAGAATAATGTCAAGGATTCCTTGGAAAATTGTTTTATTAGAAATGAGAAACTTGCATAAGTTGTTCCACTTTCTTTCCACATATCATGACGTAGAATAATGATGTCATGGATTCCTTGGAAAATTGTTTCATTAGAAATGAGAAACGTGCATACGTTGTTCCAGTTTGTTTCCACATATCATGACTTAGAATAAAATGTCATGGATTCCTTGGAAAATTCTTCCTTTAGAAATGAGTAACTTGCATCCGTTTTTCCAGTTTTGAACTTAATCTTTTGTAACCATAAAATAACTATGAGTGGCAATCTCGATCATGCTTGCCAGATTATATAGACATACATGTGTACGTTGAAACCATAACAGAGGGCTGTGCAGATGCCAGAGGCACCCCTACTGTGGACCAGAGCGTGCCATTCTTGCGCAGTGGCAGTATCGTAGCTCATGAGGTCAAACTGAGGCGCGATTATTGCTAGTTGAAAACTTTACCCAATACCCCGCCTGGCTGACTTGAAATATAGTTGGCTATGGCAATTTTTGATAGTCTCTGCAGAGACTGCTAGTTCTGTTCAAATAAATTCTACCAACTTTGATATTGAAGCTCTAGGTTTTCTGTAGTTGTGATCTTATTTGTCGTGTCACAGGCACCAGTTCCTTATTGTAGTGTTCAAATTATGACCAAAAGTGGTGATGTCCTGTTTTTCCAGGGGATTGTTTTCCCAAAAAATGTGAGAAAGTTACATACGTTTTTCCACTTTGTTTTCACATATCATGACTTAGAATAATGATGGCATAGAACTCGGAAAATTATTCCATTAGAAATGAGAAACTTGCATACTTTGTTTCAGTTTTGAACTTAATATTTTATAATAACCATAAAATAACTATGAGTGGTAATCTCGATCATGCTTGCCAGATTATATAGACATACATGTGTACGTTGAAACCATAACAGAGGGCTGTGCAGATGCCAGAGGCACCCCTACTGTGGACAGAGCGTGCCATTCTTGCGCAGTGGCAGTATCGTAGCTCATGAGGTCAAACTGAGGCGCGATTATTGCTAGTTGAAAACTTTACCCAATACCCCGCCTGGATGACTTGAAATAAAGTTGGCTATGGCAATTTTTGACGGTCTCTACGGAGACTGATCTTAATGTATAATGTCATTATCCCACGGTGTTATTGGAGAGTTCGGTAATGTAGCACGTTACAGTAATTCACCGAATAGTAGTGGTAAGGACACTGTTAAAGCTAGTAGCATAGCGCTCGATCCACCCACGTAATGTGTGCGTCCAGTTAAATCACAGAACGGCACGTTGCTAATGGCCTGCTAGCTTGTGTCAAACGTACGTGAACTCCTCCTCAGATCTTTGCTACTTGTTTCGTTGTGTTGTCAGATGCTGTGTTTCTGCCTGACACGCGGAGGGCGATGACCGTTACTTGTTGGGTTTTTTGGAGTTGGAAAGATAAACGTCTGATGTACTCCCCGCTTCAAAGCAACGGTGCAGAATTGCTCTACTACTGGAGTGACGGGGTCCGGTTGAGGAGGTGACGTCGGATTATACCTGGCATTATTTCCTCTTGTAAATTTTCCCCGGAGTAGTTCGATGCTCGTTTCAGTATCGTAGCTTATGACGACAAACCGAGGCGTGATCATTGCTAGTTGAAAACTTTATCCAATACTCCGCCTGGACGACTTGAAATATAGTCGGCTATGGCAATTTTTGACAGTCTCTGCGGAGACTTCTAGTACTGTTCAAATAAATGCTCCTGACTTTGATGCTGTAGCTTGAGATTGTCTGTAGCTGAAATGTCATTAATCGCGTCACAGGCACCAGTTCCTTATTGTAGTGTTAAAATTATTACCAAACAATGGTGATGTAATGTTTTTTCCAGAGAATTTGTCCCAAAGAAACGTGAGGAACCTACATATGTTGTTCCACTTTGTTTCCACATATCATGACTTAGAATAATGTCAAGGATTCCTTGGAAAATTGTTTTATTAGAAATGAGAAACTTGCATAAGTTGTTCCACTTTCTTTCCACATATCATGACGTAGAATAATGATGTCATGGATTCCTTGGAAAATTGTTTCATTAGAAATGAGAAACGTGCATACGTTGTTCCAGTTTGTTTCCACATATCATGACTTAGAATAAAATGTCATGGATTCCTTGGAAAATTCTTCCTTTAGAAATGAGTAACTTGCATCCGTTTTTCCAGTTTTGAACTTAATCTTTTGTAACCATAAAATAACTATGAGTGGCAATCTCGATCATGCTTGCCAGATTATATAGACATACATGTGTACGTTGAAACCATAACAGAGGGCTGTGCAGATGCCAGAGGCACCCCTACTGTGGACCAGAGCGTGCCATTCTTGCGCAGTGGCAGTATCGTAGCTCATGAGGTCAAACTGAGGCGCGATTATTGCTAGTTGAAAACTTTACCCAATACCCCGCCTGGCTGACTTGAAATATAGTTGGCTATGGCAATTTTTGATAGTCTCTGCAGAGACTGCTAGTTCTGTTCAAATAAATTCTACCAACTTTGATATTGAAGCTCTAGGTTTTCTGTAGTTGTGATCTTATTTGTCGTGTCACAGGCACCAGTTCCTTAT
Organism: Aulostomus chinensis; assembly: GCF_037954235.1. NCBI lineage: Eukaryota > Metazoa > Chordata > Actinopteri > Syngnathiformes > Aulostomidae > Aulostomus > Aulostomus chinensis. The sequence goes on from NC_141326.1 coordinate 24,360,285, forward strand.
TGTAGTGTTCAAATTATGACCAAAAGTGGTGATGTCCTGTTTTTCCAGGGGATTGTTTTCCCAAAAAATGTGAGAAAGTTACATACGTTTTTCCACTTTGTTTTCACATATCATGACTTAGAATAATGATGGCATAGAACTCGGAAAATTATTCCATTAGAAATGAGAAACTTGCATACTTTGTTTCAGTTTTGAACTTAATATTTTATAATAACCATAAAATAACTATGAGTGGTAATCTCGATCATGCTTGCCAGATTATATAGACATACATGTGTACGTTGAAACCATAACAGAGGGCTGTGCAGATGCCAGAGGCACCCCTACTGTGGACAGAGCGTGCCATTCTTGCGCAGTGGCAGTATCGTAGCTCATGAGGTCAAACTGAGGCGCGATTATTGCTAGTTGAAAACTTTACCCAATACCCCGCCTGGATGACTTGAAATAAAGTTGGCTATGGCAATTTTTGACGGTCTCTACGGAGACTGATCTTAATGTATAATGTCATTATCCCACGGTGTTATTGGAGAGTTCGGTAATGTAGCACGTTACAGTAAGTCACCGAATAGTAGTGGTAAGGACACTGTTAAAGCTAGTAGCATAGCGCTCAATCCACCCACGTAATGTGTGCGTCCAGTTAAATCACAGAACGGCACGTTGCTAATGGCCTGCTAGCTTGTGTCAAACGTACGTGAACTCCTCCTCAGATCTTTGCTACTTGTTTCGTTGTGTTGTCAGATGCTGTGTTTCTGCCTGACACGCGGAGGGCGATGACCGTTACTTGTTGGGTTTTTTGGAGTTGGAAAGATAAACGTCTGATGTACTCCCCGCTTCAAAGCAACGGTGCAGAATTGCTCTACTACTGGAGTGACGGGGTCCGGTTGAGGAGGTGACGTCGGATTATACCTGGCATTATTTCCTCTTGTAAATTTTCCCCGGAGTAGTTCGATGCTCGTTTCAGTATCGTAGCTTATGACGACAAACCGAGGCGTGATCATTGCTAGTTGAAAACTTTATCCAATACTCCGCCTGGACGACTTGAAATATAGTCGGCTATGGCAATTTTTGACAGTCTCTGCGGAGACTTCTAGTACTGTTCAAATAAATGCTCCTGACTTTGATGCTGTAGCTTGAGATTGTCTGTAGCTGAAATGTCATTAATCGCGTCACAGGCACCAGTTCCTTATTGTAGTGTTAAAATTATTACCAAACAATGGTGATGTAATGTTTTTTCCAGAGAATTTGTCCCAAAGAAACGTGAGGAACCTACATATGTTGTTCCACTTTGTTTCCACATATCATGACTTAGAATAATGTCAAGGATTCCTTGGAAAATTGTTTTATTAGAAATGAGAAACTTGCATAAGTTGTTCCACTTTCTTTCCACATATCATGACGTAGAATAATGATGTCATGGATTCCTTGGAAAATTGTTTCATTAGAAATGAGAAACGTGCATACGTTGTTCCAGTTTGTTTCCACATATCATGACTTAGAATAAAATGTCATGGATTCCTTGGAAAATTCTTCCTTTAGAAATGAGTAACTTGCATCCGTTTTTCCAGTTTTGAACTTAATCTTTTGTAACCATAAAATAACTATGAGTGGCAATCTCGATCATGCTTGCCAGATTATATAGACATACATGTGTACGTTGAAACCATAACAGAGGGCTGTGCAGATGCCAGAGGCACCCCTACTGTGGACCAGAGCGTGCCATTCTTGCGCAGTGGCAGTATCGTAGCTCATGAGGTCAAACTGAGGCGCGATTATTGCTAGTTGAAAACTTTACCCAATACCCCGCCTGGCTGACTTGAAATATAGTTGGCTATGGCAATTTTTGATAGTCTCTGCAGAGACTGCTAGTTCTGTTCAAATAAATTCTACCAACTTTGATATTGAAGCTCTAGGTTTTCTGTAGTTGTGATCTTATTTGTCGTGTCACAGGCACCAGTTCCTTATTGTAGTGTTCAAATTATGACCAAAAGTGGTGATGTCCTGTTTTTCCAGGGGATTGTTTTCCCAAAAAATGTGAGAAAGTTACATACGTTTTTCCACTTTGTTTTCACATATCATGACTTAGAATAATGATGGCATAGAACTCGGAAAATTATTCCATTAGAAATGAGAAACTTGCATACTTTGTTTCAGTTTTGAACTTAATATTTTATAATAACCATAAAATAACTATGAGTGGTAATCTCGATCATGCTTGCCAGATTATATAGACATACATGTGTACGTTGAAACCATAACAGAGGGCTGTGCAGATGCCAGAGGCACCCCTACTGTGGACAGAGCGTGCCATTCTTGCGCAGTGGCAGTATCGTAGCTCATGAGGTCAAACTGAGGCGCGATTATTGCTAGTTGAAAACTTTACCCAATACCCCGCCTGGATGACTTGAAATAAAGTTGGCTATGGCAATTTTTGACGGTCTCTACGGAGACTGATCTTAATGTATAATGTCATTATCCCACGGTGTTATTGGAGAGTTCGGTAATGTAGCACGTTACAGTAAGTCACCGAATAGTAGTGGTAAGGACACTGTTAAAGCTAGTAGCATAGCGCTCGATCCACCCACGTAATGTGTGCGTCCAGTTAAATCACAGAACGGCACGTTGCTAATGGCCTGCTAGCTTGTGTCAAACGTACGTGAACTCCTCCTCAGATCTTTGCTACTTGTTTCGTTGTGTTGTCAGATGCTGTGTTTCTGCCTGACACGCGGAGGGCGATGACCGTTACTTGTTGGGTTTTTTGGAGTTGGAAAGATAAACGTCTGATGTACTCCCCGCTTCAAAGCAACGGTGCAGAATTGCTCTACTACTGGAGTGACGGGGTCCGGTTGAGGAGGTGACGTCGGATTATACCTGGCATTATTTCCTCTTGTAAATTTTCCCCGGAGTAGTTCGATGCTCGTTTCAGTATCGTAGCTTATGACGACAAACCGAGGCGTGATCATTGCTAGTTGAAAACTTTATCCAATACTCCGCCTGGACGACTTGAAATATAGTCGGCTATGGCAATTTTTGACAGTCTCTGCGGAGACTTCTAGTACTGTTCAAATAAATGCTCCTGACTTTGATGCTGTAGCTTGAGATTGTCTGTAGCTGAAATGTCATTAATCGCGTCACAGGCACCAGTTCCTTATTGTAGTGTTAAAATTATTACCAAACAATGGTGATGTAATGTTTTTTCCAGAGAATTTGTCCCAAAGAAACGTGAGGAACCTACATATGTTGTTCCACTTTGTTTCCACATATCATGACTTAGAATAATGTCAAGGATTCCTTGGAAAATTGTTTTATTAGAAATGAGAAACTTGCATAAGTTGTTCCACTTTCTTTCCACATATCATGACGTAGAATAATGATGTCATGGATTCCTTGGAAAATTGTTTCATTAGAAATGAGAAACGTGCATACGTTGTTCCAGTTTGTTTCCACATATCATGACTTAGAATAAAATGTCATGGATTCCTTGGAAAATTCTTCCTTTAGAAATGAGTAACTTGCATCCGTTTTTCCAGTTTTGAACTTAATCTTTTGTAACCATAAAATAACTATGAGTGGCAATCTCGATCATGCTTGCCAGATTATATAGACATACATGTGTACGTTGAAACCATAACAGAGGGCTGTGCAGATGCCAGAGGCACCCCTACTGTGGACCAGAGCGTGCCATTCTTGCGCAGTGGCAGTATCGTAGCTCATGAGGTCAAACTGAGGCGCGATTATTGCTAGTTGAAAACTTTACCCAATACCCCGCCTGGCTGACTTGAAATATAGTTGGCTATGGCAATTTTTGATAGTCTCTGCAGAGACTGCTAGTTCTGTTCAAATAAATTCTACCAACTTTGATATTGAAGCTCTAGGTTTTCTGTAGTTGTGATCTTATTTGTCGTGTCACAGGCACCAGTTCCTTATTGTAGTGTTCAAATTATGACCAAAAGTGGTGATGTCCTGTTTTTCCAGGGGATTGTTTTCCCAAAAAATGTGAGAAAGTTACATACGTTTTTCCACTTTGTTTTCACATATCATGACTTAGAATAATGATGGCATAGAACTCGGAAAATTATTCCATTAGAAATGAGAAACTTGCATACTTTGTTTCAGTTTTGAACTTAATATTTTATAATAACCATAAAATAACTATGAGTGGTAATCTCGATCATGCTTGCCAGATTATATAGACATACATGTGTACGTTGAAACCATAACAGAGGGCTGTGCAGATGCCAGAGGCACCCCTACTGTGGACAGAGCGTGCCATTCTTGCGCAGTGGCAGTATCGTAGCTCATGAGGTCAAACTGAGGCGCGATTATTGCTAGTTGAAAACTTTACCCAATACCCCGCCTGGATGACTTGAAATAAAGTTGGCTATGGCAATTTTTGACGGTCTCTACGGAGACTGATCTTAATGTATAATGTCATTATCCCACGGTGTTATTGGAGAGTTCGGTAATGTAGCACGTTACAGTAAGTCACCGAATAGTAGTGGTAAGGACACTGTTAAAGCTAGTAGCATAGCGCTCAATCCACCCACGTAATGTGTGCGTCCAGTTAAATCACAGAACGGCACGTTGCTAATGGCCTGCTAGCTTGTGTCAAACGTACGTGAACTCCTCCTCAGATCTTTGCTACTTGTTTCGTTGTGTTGTCAGATGCTGTGTTTCTGCCTGACACGCGGAGGGCGATGACCGTTACTTGTTGGGTTTTTTGGAGTTGGAAAGATAAACGTCTGATGTACTCCCCGCTTCAAAGCAACGGTGCAGAATTGCTCTACTACTGGAGTGACGGGGTCCGGTTGAGGAGGTGACGTCGGATTATACCTGGCATTATTTCCTCTTGTAAATTTTCCCCGGAGTAGTTCGATGCTCGTTTCAGTATCGTAGCTTATGACGACAAACCGAGGCGTGATCATTGCTAGTTGAAAACTTTATCCAATACTCCGCCTGGACGACTTGAAATATAGTCGGCTATGGCAATTTTTGACAGTCTCTGCGGAGACTTCTAGTACTGTTCAAATAAATGCTCCTGACTTTGATGCTGTAGCTTGAGATTGTCTGTAGCTGAAATGTCATTAATCGCGTCACAGGCACCAGTTCCTTATTGTAGTGTTAAAATTATTACCAAACAATGGTGATGTAATGTTTTTTCCAGAGAATTTGTCCCAAAGAAACGTGAGGAACCTACATATGTTGTTCCACTTTGTTTCCACATATCATGACTTAGAATAATGTCAAGGATTCCTTGGAAAATTGTTTTATTAGAAATGAGAAACTTGCATAAGTTGTTCCACTTTCTTTCCACATATCATGACGTAGAATAATGATGTCATGGATTCCTTGGAAAATTGTTTCATTAGAAATGAGAAACGTGCATACGTTGTTCCAGTTTGTTTCCACATATCATGACTTAGAATAAAATGTCATGGATTCCTTGGAAAATTCTTCCTTTAGAAATGAGTAACTTGCATCCGTTTTTCCAGTTTTGAACTTAATCTTTTGTAACCATAAAATAACTATGAGTGGCAATCTCGATCATGCTTGCCAGATTATATAGACATACATGTGTACGTTGAAACCATAACAGAGGGCTGTGCAGATGCCAGAGGCACCCCTACTGTGGACCAGAGCGTGCCATTCTTGCGCAGTGGCAGTATCGTAGCTCATGAGGTCAAACTGAGGCGCGATTATTGCTAGTTGAAAACTTTACCCAATACCCCGCCTGGCTGACTTGAAATATAGTTGGCTATGGCAATTTTTGATAGTCTCTGCAGAGACTGCTAGTTCTGTTCAAATAAATTCTACCAACTTTGATATTGAAGCTCTAGGTTTTCTGTAGTTGTGATCTTATTTGTCGTGTCACAGGCACCAGTTCCTTATTGTAGTGTTCAAATTATGACCAAAAGTGGTGATGTCCTGTTTTTCCAGGGGATTGTTTTCCCAAAAAATGTGAGAAAGTTACATACGTTTTTCCACTTTGTTTTCACATATCATGACTTAGAATAATGATGGCATAGAACTCGGAAAATTATTCCATTAGAAATGAGAAACTTGCATACTTTGTTTCAGTTTTGAACTTAATATTTTATAATAACCATAAAATAACTATGAGTGGTAATCTCGATCATGCTTGCCAGATTATATAGACATACATGTGTACGTTGAAACCATAACAGAGGGCTGTGCAGATGCCAGAGGCACCCCTACTGTGGACAGAGCGTGCCATTCTTGCGCAGTGGCAGTATCGTAGCTCATGAGGTCAAACTGAGGCGCGATTATTGCTAGTTGAAAACTTTACCCAATACCCCGCCTGGATGACTTGAAATAAAGTTGGCTATGGCAATTTTTGACGGTCTCTACGGAGACTGATCTTAATGTATAATGTCATTATCCCACGGTGTTATTGGAGAGTTCGGTAATGTAGCACGTTACAGTAAGTCACCGAATAGTAGTGGTAAGGACACTGTTAAAGCTAGTAGCATAGCGCTCGATCCACCCACGTAATGTGTGCGTCCAGTTAAATCACAGAACGGCACGTTGCTAATGGCCTGCTAGCTTGTGTCAAACGTACGTGAACTCCTCCTCAGATCTTTGCTACTTGTTTCGTTGTGTTGTCAGATGCTGTGTTTCTGCCTGACACGCGGAGGGCGATGACCGTTACTTGTTGGGTTTTTTGGAGTTGGAAAGATAAACGTCTGATGTACTCCCCGCTTCAAAGCAACGGTGCAGAATTGCTCTACTACTGGAGTGACGGGGTCCGGTTGAGGAGGTGACGTCGGATTATACCTGGCATTATTTCCTCTTGTAAATTTTCCCCGGAGTAGTTCGATGCTCGTTTCAGTATCGTAGCTTATGACGACAAACCGAGGCGTGATCATTGCTAGTTGAAAACTTTATCCAATACTCCGCCTGGACGACTTGAAATATAGTCGGCTATGGCAATTTTTGACAGTCTCTGCGGAGACTTCTAGTACTGTTCAAATAAATGCTCCTGACTTTGATGCTGTAGCTTGAGATTGTCTGTAGCTGAAATGTCATTAATCGCGTCACAGGCACCAGTTCCTTATTGTAGTGTTAAAATTATTACCAAACAATGGTGATGTAATGTTTTTTCCAGAGAATTTGTCCCAAAGAAACGTGAGGAACCTACATATGTTGTTCCACTTTGTTTCCACATATCATGACTTAGAATAATGTCAAGGATTCCTTGGAAAATTGTTTTATTAGAAATGAGAAACTTGCATAAGTTGTTCCACTTTCTTTCCACATATCATGACGTAGAATAATGATGTCATGGATTCCTTGGAAAATTGTTTCATTAGAAATGAGAAACGTGCATACGTTGTTCCAGTTTGTTTCCACATATCATGACTTAGAATAAAATGTCATGGATTCCTTGGAAAATTCTTCCTTTAGAAATGAGTAACTTGCATCCGTTTTTCCAGTTTTGAACTTAATCTTTTGTAACCATAAAATAACTATGAGTGGCAATCTCGATCATGCTTGCCAGATTATATAGACATACATGTGTACGTTGAAACCATAACAGAGGGCTGTGCAGATGCCAGAGGCACCCCTACTGTGGACCAGAGCGTGCCATTCTTGCGCAGTGGCAGTATCGTAGCTCATGAGGTCAAACTGAGGCGCGATTATTGCTAGTTGAAAACTTTACCCAATACCCCGCCTGGCTGACTTGAAATATAGTTGGCTATGGCAATTTTTGATAGTCTCTGCAGAGACTGCTAGTTCTGTTCAAATAAATTCTACCAACTTTGATATTGAAGCTCTAGGTTTTCTGTAGTTGTGATCTTATTTGTAGTGTCACAGGCACCAGTTCCTTATTGTAGTGTTCAAATTATGACCAAAAGTGGTGATGTCCTGTTTTTCCAGGGGATTGTTTTCCCAAAAAATGTGAGAAAGTTACATACGTTTTTCCACTTTGTTTTCACATATCATGACTTAGAATAATGATGGCATAGAACTCGGAAAATTATTCCATTAGAAATGAGAAACTTGCATACTTTGTTTCAGTTTTGAACTTAATATTTTATAATAACCATAAAATAACTATGAGTGGTAATCTCGATCATGCTTGCCAGATTATATAGACATACATGTGTATGTTGAAACCATAACAGAGGGCTGTGCAGATGCCAGGGGCACCCCTACTGTGGACAGAGCGTGCCATTCTTGCGCAGTGGCAGTATCGTAGCTCATGAGGTCAAACTGAGGCGCGATTATTGCTAGTTGAAAACTTTACCCAATACCCCGCCTGGATGACTTGAAATAAAGTTGGCTATGGCAATTTTTGACGGTCTCTACGGAGACTGATCTTAATGTATAATGTCATTATCCCACGGTGTTATTGGAGAGTTCGGTAATGTAGCACGTTACAGTAATTCCCCGAATAGTAGTGGTAAGGACACTGTTAAAGCTAGTAGCATAGCGCTCGATCCACCCACGTAATGTGTGCGTCCAGTTAAATCACAGAACGGCACGTTGCTAATGGCCTGCTAGCTTGTGTCAAACGTACGTGAACTCCTCCTCAGATCTTTGCTACTTGTTTCGTTGTGTTGTCAGATGCTGTGTTTCTGCCTGACACGCGGAGGGCGATGACCGTTACTTGTTGGGTTTTTTGGAGTTGGAAAGATAAACGTCTGATGTACTCCCCGCTTCAAAGCAACGGTGCAGAATTGCTCTACTACTGGAGTGACGGGGTCCGGTTGAGGAGGTGACGTCGGATTATACCTGGCATTATTTCCTCTTGTAAATTTTCCCCGGAGTAGTTCGATGCTCGTTTCAGTATCGTAGCTTATGACGACAAACCGAGGCGTGATCATTGCTAGTTGAAAACTTTATCCAATACTCCGCCTGGACGACTTGAAATATAGTCGGCTATGGCAATTTTTGACAGTCTCTGCGGAGACTTCTAGTACTGTTCAAATAAATGCTCCTGACTTTGATGCTGTAGCTTGAGATTGTCTGTAGCTGAAATGTCATTAATCGCGTCACAGGCACCAGTTCCTTATTGTAGTGTTAAAATTATTACCAAACAATGGTGATGTAATGTTTTTTCCAGAGAATTTGTCCCAAAGAAACGTGAGGAACCTACATATGTTGTTCCACTTTGTTTCCACATATCATGACTTAGAATAATGTCAAGGATTCCTTGGAAAATTGTTTTATTAGAAATGAGAAACTTGCATAAGTTGTTCCACTTTCTTTCCACATATCATGACGTAGAATAATGATGTCATGGATTCCTTGGAAAATTGTTTCATTAGAAATGAGAAACGTGCATACGTTGTTCCAGTTTGTTTCCACATATCATGACTTAGAATAAAATGTCATGGATTCCTTGGAAAATTCTTCCTTTAGAAATGAGTAACTTGCATCCGTTTTTCCAGTTTTGAACTTAATCTTTTGTAACCATAAAATAACTATGAGTGGCAATCTCGATCATGCTTGCCAGATTATATAGACATACATGTGTACGTTGAAACCATAACAGAGGGCTGTGCAGATGCCAGAGGCACCCCTACTGTGGACCAGAGCGTGCCATTCTTGCGCAGTGGCAGTATCGTAGCTCATGAGGTCAAACTGAGGCGCGATTATTGCTAGTTGAAAACTTTACCCAATACCCCACCTGGCTGACTTGAAATATAGTTGGCTATGGCAATTTTTGATAGTCTCTGCAGAGACTGTTAGTTCTGTTCAAATAAATTCTACCAACTTTGATATTGAAGCTCTAGGTTTTCTGTAGTTGTGATCTTATTTGTAGTGTCACAGGCACCAGTTCCTTATTGTAGTGGACAAATTCAGACCAAAAAGTGGTGATGTCCTGTTTTTCCAGAGGATTTTTTCCCAAAAAATGTGAGATACTTACATACGTTGTTCCACTTTGTTTTCACATACCATGACTTGACTGCGGAGACTGCTAGTACTGTTCAAATAAATAAACCTGACTTTGAAATTGGAGCTTTAGGTTTTCTGTAGCTGTGATCTCATTAATTGCGACATAGGCGGCAGTTCCTTATTGTAGTGTTCAAATTATGACCAAACAGTGGTGATGTCCTGTTTTTCCAGATAATTTATTCCCAAAAAATGTGAGAAACTTACATACGTTGTTCCACTTTGTTTTCACATATCATGACTTAGAATAATGATGTCATAGATTCCTTGGAAAATTCTTCCATTAAATATGAGAAACTTGCATCCGTTGTTCCAGTTTTGAACTTAATCTTTTGTAACCATAAAATAACTATGAGTGGTAATCTCGATCATGCTTGCCAGATTATATAGACATACATGTGTATGTTGAAACCATAACAGAGGGCTGTGCAGATGCCAGAGGCACCCCTACTGTGGACAAGAGCGTGGCATTCTTGCGCAGTGGCAGTATCATAGCTCATGAGGTCAAGCTGAGGCGCGATTATTGCTAGTTGAAAACTTTACCCAATACCCCGCCTGGCTGACTTGAAATAAAGTTGGTTCTGGCAATTTTTGATAGTCTCTGCGGAGACTGCAAGTACTGTTCAAAGAAATACTCCCGACTTTGATATTGTAGCTTTAGGTTTTCTGTAGCTGTGATCTCATTAATTGCGACATAGGCGGCAGTTCCTTATTGTAGTGTTCAAATTATGACCCAACAGTGGTGATGTCCTGTTTTTCCAGATAATTTATTCCCCAAAAATGTGAGAAATTTACATACGTTGTTCTTCTTTGTTTTCACATATCATGACTTAGAATAATGATGTCATGGATTCCTTGGAAAATCTTCCTTTAGAAATGAGAAACTTGCATACTTTGTTCCAGGTTTTAACTTAATCTTTTGTAACCATATAATAACTATGAGTGGCAATCTCAATCATGCTTGCCAGATTATATAGACATACATGTGTACGTTGAAACCATAACAAAGGGCTGTGCAGATTCCAGAGGCACCCCTACTGTGGACAAGAGCGTGCCATTCTTGCGCAGTGGCAGTATCGTAGCTCATGAGGTCAAACTGAGGCGCGATTATTGCTAGTTGAAAACTTTACCCAATACCCCGCCTGGCTGACTTGTAATAAAATTGGCTATGGCAATTTTTGATAGTCTCTGCGGAGACTGCTAGTAGTGTTCAAATGAATACTCCCGACTGTGATATTGTAGCTTTAGGTCTTCTGTAGCTGTGATCTCATTAATTGTAACACAGGTGGCAGTTCCTTATTATAGTGTTCAAATTATGACCAAACAGTGGTGATGTCCTGTTTTTCCAGATAATTTATTCCCAAAAAATGTGAGAAACTTACATACGTTGTTCCACTTTGTTTTCACATGTCATGACTTAGAATAATGATGTCACAGATTCCTTGGAAAATTCTTCCATTAGAAATGAGAAACTTGCATACTTTGTTCCAGTTTTGAACGTAATCTTTTATAATAACCATAAAATAACTATGAGTGGTAATCTCGATCATGCTTGCCAGATTATATAGACATACATGTGTATGTTGAAACCATAACAGAGGGCTGTGCAGATGCCAGAGGCACCCCTACTGTGGACAAGAGCGTGGCATTCTTGCACAGTGGCAGTATCGTAGCTCATGAGGTCAAACTGAGGCGCGATTATTGCTAGTTGAAAACTTTACCCAATACCCCGCCTGGATGACTTGAAATATAGTTGGCTATGGCAATTTTTGATAGTCTCTGCGGAGACTGCTAGTAGTGTTCAAATGAATACTCCCGAATTTGATATTGAAGCTTTAGGTTTTTTGTAGCTGTGATCTCATTTGTAGTGTCACAGGCACCAGTTCCTTATTGTAGTGTTCAAATTCTGACCAAAAGTGGTGATGTCCTGTTTTTCCAGGGGATTTTTTTCCCAAAAAATGTGAGAAAGTTACATACGTTTTTCCACTTTGTTTTCACATATCATGACTTAGAATAATGATGGCATAGATTCCTTGGAAAATTCTTCCATTAGAAATGAGAAACTTGCATACTTTGTTCCAGTTTTGAACTTAATCTTTTAAAATAACCATAAAATAACTATGAGTGGTAATCTCGATCATGCTTGCCAGATTATATAGACATACATGTGTACGTTGAAACCATAACAGAGGGCTGTGCAGATGCCAGAGGCACCCCTACTGTGGACAGAGCGGGCCATTCTTGCGCAGTGGCAGTATCGTAGCTCATGAGGTCAAACTGAGGCGCGATTATTGCTAGTTGAAAACTTTACCCAATACCCCGCCTGGACGACTTGATTTAAAGTTGGCTATGGCAATTTTTGATAGTCTCTGCGGAGACTGCTTGTTCTGTTCAAATCAATACACCCGACTGTGATATTGTAGCTTTATGTCTTCTGTAGCTGTGATCTCATTAATTGTAACACAGGCGGCAGTTCCTTATTGTAGTGTTGAAATTATGACCAAACAGTGGTGATGTCCTGTTTTTCCAGATAATTTATTCCCAAAAAATGTGAGAAACTTACAGACGTTGTTCCACTTTGTTTTCACATATCATGACTTAGAATAATGATGTCATAGATTCCTTGGAAAATTCTTCCATTAGAAATGAGAAACTTGCATACTTTGTTCCAGTTTTGAACTTAATCTTTTATAATAACCATAAAATAACTATGAGTGGTAATCTCGATCATGCTTGCCAGATTATATAGACATAAATGTTTATGTTGAAACCATAACAGAGGGCTGTGAAGATGCCAGATGCACCCCTACTGTGGACAACAGCGTGCCATTCTTGCGCGGTGGCAGTATCGTAGCTCATGAGGTCAAACCGAGGCGCGATCATTGCTAGTTGAAAACTTTACCCAATACCCCGCCTGGCTGACTTGTAATAAAATTGGCTATGGCAATTTTTGATAGTCTGCGGAGACTGCTAGTACTGTTCAAATAAATTCTCCCGACTTTGATATTGTAGCTTTATGTTTTCTGTAGCTGTGATCTCATTAATTGCGACATTGGCGGCAGTTCCTTATTGTGGTGTTCAAATTATGAACAAACAGTGGTGATGTCCTGTTTTTCCAGATAATTTATTCCCAAAAAATGTTAGAAACTTACATACGTTGTTCCACTTTGTTTTCACATATCATGACTTAGAATAATGATGTCATAGATTCCTTGGAAAATTCTTCCATTAGAAATGAGAAACTTGCATCCGTTGTTCCAGTTTTGAACTTAATCTTTTGTAACCATATAATAACTATGAGTGGCAATCTCGATCATGCTTGCCAGATTATATAGACATACATGTGTACGTTGAAACCATAACAAAGGGCTGTGCAGATTCCAGAGGCACCCCTACTGTGGACAAGAGCGTGCCATTCTTGCGCAGTGGCAGTATCGTAGCTCATGAGGTCAAACTGAGGCGTGATTATTGCTAGTTGAAAACTTTACCCAATACCCCGCCTGGACGACTTGAAATATAGTTTGCTATGGCAATTTTTGATAGTCTCTGCGGAGACTGCTAGTAGTGTTCAAATGAATACTCCCGACTGTGATATTGTAGCTTTAGGTCTTCTGTAGCTGTGAACTCATTAATTGTAACACAGGCGGCAGTTCCTTATTGTAGTGTTCAAATTATGACCAAACAGTGGTGATGTCCTGTTTTTCCAGATAATTTATTCCCAAAAAATGTGAGAAACTTACACACGTTGTTCCACTTTGTTTTCACATATCATGACTTAGAATAATGATGGCATAGATTCCTTGGAAAATTCTTCCATTAGAAATGAGAAACTTGCATACTTTGTTCCAGTTTTGAACGTAATCTTTTATAATAACCATAAAATAACTATGAGTGGTAATCTCGATCATGCTTGCCAGATTATATAGACATACATGTGTATGTTGAAACCATAACAGAGGGCTGTGCAGATTCCAGAGGCACCCCTACTGTGGACAAGAGCGTGCCATTCTTGCGCAGTGGCAGTATCGTAGCTCATGAGGTCAAACTGAGGCGCGATTATTGCTAGTTGAAAACTTTACCCAATACCCGGCCTGGATGACTTGAAATAAAGTTGTCTATGGCAATTTTTGATAGTCTCTGCGGAGACTGCTTTTTCTGTTCAAATCAATACACCCGACTGTGATATTGTAGCTTTAGGTCTTCTGTAGCTGTGATCTCATTAATTGTAACACAGGCGGCAGTTCCTTATTGTAGTGTTCAAATTATGACCAAACAGTGGTGATGTCCTGTTTTTCCAGATAATTTATTCCCAAAAAATGTGAGAAACTTACACACGTTGTTCCACTTTGTTTTCACATATCATGACTTAGAATAATGATGTCATAGATTCCTTGGAAAATTCTTCCATTAGAAATGAGAAACTTGCATACTTTGTTCCAGTTTTGAACGTAATCTTTTATAATAACCATAAAATAACTATGAGTGGTAATCTCGATCATGCTTGCCAGATTATATAGACATACATGTGTATGTTGAAACCATAACAGAGGGCTGTGCAGATGCCAGAGGCACCCCTACTGTGGACAACAGCGTGGCATTCTTGCGCAGTGGCAGTATCGTAGCTCATGAGGTCAAACTGAGGCGCGATTATTGCTAGTTGAAAACTTTACCCAATACCCCGCCTGGATGACTTGAAATATAGTTGGCTATGGCAATTTTTGATAGTCTCTGCGGAGACTGCTAGTAGTGTTCAAATGAATACTCCCGAATTTGATATTGAAGCTTTAGGTTTTTTGTAGCTGTGATCTCATTTGTAGTGTCACAGGCACCAGTTCCTTATTGTAGTGTTCAAATTCTGACCAAACAGTGGTGATGTCCTGTTTTTCCAGGGGATTTTTTTCCCAAAAAATGTGAGAAAGTTACATACGTTTTTCCACTTTGTTTTCACATATCATGACTTAGAATAATGATGGCATAGATTCCTTGGAAAATTCTTCCATTAGAAATGAGAAACTTGCATACTTTGTTCCAGTTTTGAACTTAATCTTTTATAATAACCATAAAATAACTATGAGTGGTAATCTCGATCATGCTTGCCAGATTATATAGACATACATGTGTACGTTGAAACCATAACAGAGGGCTGTGCAGATGCCAGAGGCACCCCTACTGTGGACAAAGCGGGCCATTCTTGCGCAGTGGCAGTATCGTAGCTCATGAGGTCAAACTGAGGCGCGATTATTGCTAGTTGAAAACTTTACCCAATACCCCGCCTGGACGACTTGATATAAAGTTGGCTATGGCAATTTTTGATAGTCTCTGCGGAGACTGCTTGTTCTGTTCAAATCAATACACCCGACTGTGATATTGTAGCTTTAGGTTTTCTGTAGCTGTGATCTCATTAATTGTAACACAGGCGGCAGTTCCTTATTGTAGTGTTGAAATTATGACCAAACAGTGGTGATGTCCTGTTTTTCCAGATAATTTATTCCCAAAAAATGTGAGAAACTTACAGACGTTGTTCCACTTTGTTTTCACATATCATGACTTAGAATAATGATGGCATAGATTCCTTGGAGAATTCTTCCATTAGAAATGAGAAACTTGCATACTTTGTTCCAGTTTTGAACTTAATCTTTTATAATAACCATAAAATAACTATGAGTGGTAATCTCGATCATGCTTGCCAGATTATATAGACATAAATGTTTATGTTGAAACCATAACAGAGGGCTGTGAAGATGCCAGAGGCACCCCTACTGTGGACAACAGCGTGCCATTCTTGCGCGGTGGCAGTATCGTAGCTCATGAGGTCAAACCGAGGCGCGATCATTGCTAGTTGAAAACTTTACCCAATACCCCGCCTGGCTGACTTGTAATAAAATTGGCTATGGCAATTTTTGATAGTCTGCGGAGACTGCTAGTACTGTTCAAATAAATTCTCCCGACTTTGATATTGTAGCTTTATGTTTTCTGTAGCTGTGATGTCATTAATTGCGACATAGGCGGCAGTTCCTTATTGTAGTGTTCAAATTATGACCAAACAGTGGTGATGTCCTGTTTTTCCAGATAATTTATTCCCCAAAAATGTGAGAAATTTACATACGTTGTTCTTCTTTGTTTTCACATATCATGACTTAGAATAATGATGTCATAGATTCCTTGGAAAATCTTCCTTTAGAAATGAGAAACTTGCATACTTTGTTCCAGTTTTGAACTTAATCTTTTGTAACCATATAATAACTATGAGTGGCAATCTCGATCATGCTTGCCAGATTATATAGACATACATGTGTATGTTGAAACCATAACAGAGGGCTGTGCAGATGCCAGAGGCACCCCTACTGTGGACGAGCGCGTGCTATTGGGGCGCAGTGGCTGTATCGTAGCTCATGAGGTCAAACTGAGGTGCGATTATTGCTCGTTGAAAACTTTACCCAATACCCTGCCTGGATGACTTGAAATATAGTTGGCTATGTTAATTTTCTACAGTCTTTGTGGAGACTTCTAGTACTGTTAAAATAAATATTCCTGACTTTGATATTGTAGCTTTAGGTCTTCTGTAGCTGTGATCTCATTAATTGTAACACAGGCGGCAGTTCCTTATTGTAGTGTTCAAATTATGACCAAACAGTGGTGATGTCCTGTTTTTCCAGATAATTTATTCCCAAAAAATGTGAGAAACTTACATACGTTGTTCTTCTTTGTTTTCACATATCATGACTTAGAATAATGATGTCATAGATTCCTTGGAAAATTCTCTCATTAGAAATGAGAAACTTGCATACTTTGTTCCAGTTTTGAACTTAATCTTTTATAATAACCATAAAATAACTATGAGTGGTAATCTCGATCATGCTTGCCAGATTATATAGACATACATGTGTACGTTGAAACCATAACAGAGGGCTGTGCAGATGCCAGAGGCACCCCTACTGTGGACAAGAGCGTGCCATTCTTGCGCAGTGGCAGTATCGTAGCTCATGAGGTCAAACCGAGGCGCGATTATTGCTAGTTGAAAACTTTACCCAATACCCCGCCTGGACGACTTGAAATATAGTTGGCTATGGCAATTTTTGATAGTCTCTGTGGAGACTGCTAGTAGTGTTCAAATGAATACTCCCAAATTTGATATTGAAGCTTTGTGTTTTCTGTAGCTGTGATCTCATTTGTAGTGTCACAGGCACCAGTTCCTTATTGTAGTGTTCAAATTATGACCAAAAGTGGTGATGTCCTGTTTGTCCAGAGGATTTTTTCACAAAAAATGTGAGAAACCTACATACGTTGTTCCACTTTGTTTTCACATATCATGACTTAGAATAATGATGTCATGCATTCCTTGGAAAATCTTCCTTTAGAAATGAGAAACTTGCATACTTTGTTCCAGTTTTGAACTTAATCTTTTATAATAACCATAAAATAACTATGAGTGGCAATCTCGATCATGCTTGCCAGATTATATAGACATACATGTGTACGTTGAAACCATAACAGAGGGCTGTGCAGATGCCAGAGGCACCCCTACTGTGGACAAGAGCGTGCCATTCTTGCGCAGTGGCAGTATCGTAGCTCATGAGGTCAAACTGAGGTGCGATTATTGTTAGTTGAAAATTTTACCCAATACCCTGCCTGGACGACTTGAAATATAGTTGGCTATGGCAATTTTCTATAGTCTTTGTGGAGACTTCTAGTACTGTTAAAATAAATATTCCTGACTTTGATATTGTAGCTTGAGGTTTTCTGTAGCTGTGATCTCATTAATTAATCGCGACACAGGCACCAGTTCCTTATTGTAGTGTTCAAATTATGACCAAACAATGGTGATGTCATGTTTTTCTAGAGAATTTGTCCCAAAGAAATGTGAGGAACTTACATACGTTGTTCCACTTTGTTTCCACATATCATGACTTAGAATAATGTCATGCATGTGTCACCCCTACTGTAGACAGGAGTGAGCCATTATTGCGCAGTGGCAGTATTGTAGCTAATGAGGTTGAACCGAGGTGCGATTATTGCGAGTTGAAAACTTTTTCGTACTATTCCATCACTATTTGCCTCACTTTCCTGTTATAGCCAGAGGTTCTTGTGCCTGTGATGTCATGAAAAGTGTTACAGGCACCTTTCATTTATTGACCAATACTGATGTCATGATTTTCTAGAGAATTTGTCTGCCAAGATATGAGAAACTTGCTTATATTGTTCCAACAATTAACTTTTTAAAATAACCATAGAATAACTATGAGTGGAGATCTTGTTGCCTGTCAGGTTATTTTAACTATTCGTTGAGATCTCAAATCATGTTAGACAGATTTAATAGACATACGTTTGGTCTATCTCTTTGTTGGGTGTGTTTTCAAATAGATTTTGTCCTTTATTTCTCCTGATTCATACTTTGCATTTGCAGCCAACAAAGAGCCTCAAGACATCCCAGTCCTGTGCCAGTTTCTCCATCCTCATATGGGAGCAGTCCTCTTCACATCTGCCTCTCAAGTCATAGCTCCAGGTTTGTCTTTGCCTGCCTTGGATGGAAAACTTTAAAATCCTTGCACACAGCATTTCAAACAAATTGCAAAATGGTTACTACCACAGTAGAGGGCACTGTGGAACAGGGTATGGGATTGTGATTGTGAGTAAAAAGAACACACAGTTGATTCCTTGTTAAATTGTACAGTACTTTGCTGTGAGGCAGGTGATGAAGTAAGATGTACATGATGGATTGTACATATGCAGTAAACTTGCTTTTTCTTCACATGATTGATGCAGATGAAATACGCCTGTGCTCAATCATCACTTGTTTTCATGACGAGTGTATTTGTCATTTTTTGGTGTTTGGGATTTGGACTGTTGGATGGACAAAATACGCAATTTTGGCACATCAGTTTTGGCTCCATTTTAAGAATTTTGTTGACGTTCATTAATTGGTAATGAAATTATTGTTAGTTGCAGCGTTAGTAGACAACTGTGGCAAAGGTCTGGATTACTCATCAGATATAAACATTTGGGGAAGTAGTCATTCTTGTCATATTCAGCAGTCATTTTTAGTGTAATATTGCAACTTAAACAGGTTTATTAGTTTTATTTATAATGGGTAGAAATAAATACAAATATAATGTATGCATTTTTTCATGTACAATTGTACTTGTCTTCATGTTATTTGGATGTATTCAGAGGAATATTCTACTTGCCAAATGCATTAGTGATTTAATAGAGTAACTATAATGAAGCAGAGGATCGAGTCTTGGGTAAGGTGGTTATTGTAACCCAGCTGTGTGAAATGCATTTCTCCCCAACCTTGCTAATGGAATTATGAAATGAAATAGATCATACTGTCAGACAAATGGAGTATTTGGGTGTCTTTCAAAGGTGAAATGGAGACTTAACAGTGATTCATTCTTGACTAAAATACTCAAGATATTATTTCATCTGTATTCAGTGTGACCTTCATGTACTTCCCTTTACTGTTTATCATATATATCCCCTGACCATTGATCAACCTGCACTTAAGAGACTTTCAGGTTTGATGTTGCTCGTGTAGTCCTCTTGACCTGCATATGACCTGATGTTGTCTGCATGTTGAAGAGGTAATTATGATACTCAGACAAATTATATGAGATACAGATGTGCTCCTCGGGGCACACTTGACATCTCACAAACTCTAACCTCTCAAATATCAGTGTTACTTATGTCTCAGACATTAAATGGCAAGACATGCCTTTGTTCTGTGTAAGTGACAGCTGGAGACTTGCCAGATATAAACAAATACATTTGCACAGCATTACAGTTCCTAGGTAACCATGTGACAGTGCTGACGATTGCTATGGAAACCAGTGTAACCCCCCTCCCTTTTCAGTTCCTTTAGGAAATGTGTGAGAATATTTCATTTCCTGTGAATTGGTTTTCCTTTACAGGTTTGACAGTTGTAGAGGAAGACACCATCACGTCATCCTCAGTAATTCCCCTCACACATAGTACAAACTGTAGAATAATTTCAGGCTGACAAATATACCAAATGCTATGAAACTGTGCTGAGATAGTCCATCCATTTTCTCCTGCCTATTCCAGTTACGGGTCGGGGGGAGGGGGGGCGGGGGGGGGCGGCTGGAGCCTATCCCAGCGGCTATGGGCAAGAGGCGTGGTTCACCCTGGACAGGTCGCCAGTCCATTGCAGGGCCAACACATATAGACAGACAACCATTCACACTTACATTCATACCTACGGTCAATTTAGAGTATCTATCAGCCTCATCCCCAGTTGCATGTCTTTGGACGGTGGGAAGAAGGCACGGGGAGAACATGCAAACTCCACACAGAGCCGGGACTCGAACCTGGAACCTTCTTGCTGTGAGGCGACAGTGCTAACCACTGCACCACCGTGCCACCTTGCCGTGATAATATAGTACAATAATATTGAACAAATAGTGGAGCTGAAAAGGTTTGGTTCTTGGCACTGGCTGCTGTTATGCATCACTCCATCACATAACCTAATTACATTTGCCCATTTTCCCCATCTAGTTTACAATAAAATCGGTGATTGACTTAGCACCAGCCTTATATACAAATGCCAAAATTTTTCAAGATTAGAGTAAACAAAAAACTACATTTTAGTAACTATCTTTTGATCTTGAGTTCACCAAGGTGATTTACAACATGGGTTGCATTACTTCTTTTGTTTGATCCTATTTGTCACAAATCCAGTCATAACTCCATGTTCCAAATAGAAAATCATGCTTCTCGTCAAAGAGTGATACATCACAGGCCATTCTTTTAAGAAACAAAACAGGTGCAAATTTGAAAAAGATGTGAGTTATGGCCAGTCATGGACATCCTTATTACATCACCTTCTTCCTCTTTATGAGGTCTGATCAGGAGAAATAGCCCATTATTCATGGTGGATAACCAAAAAGTAGCTATCACACAAATGAACAGAAATCTCAAAAGTCATCAAGTTATTCAGCACATCCAATTAAACTTTGTCCAATCCTTTAATGCCATCTCCTTTTTAATCACTGTATGGTGTATCAGGGGTTGCCCCCAATTAGCTGCCTCCTGTGACATCCTGACATCTCACCACATCACGAATGTATTTCAGCTTCAATTACTTAGAAAACCTTCAGGCAGAGGTGATTGGTCTACTTTCCACTTGGAATCTCTCCTTGATCTTTTCCCCCTTCTTCTGAGCAATACCGAGTGTTTAAGTCCATTATGTTGAACAACAAAAGGGTTATAAATGGCAGCAATTAGAACATTTATTCTGAGCAGTTCTGATGCATAGATGAAACAATGAAAAGTCATGCTATTTATGTGTACAGCGCTATAGAGTGTGTAGTTGACAGAAAACATGTTTCACTCAATCACGTAGATTTTCAGTTGCAACATTCTTATATTGACCATGTAATGTGATATCGTGTGAATAAAAGCTACATTTTACTATGCATTTTAGAAGCCCAAGTCCCAAATTTTAAGGATTAACAAGTGAAACCACCACCATACACAGACCTGTATTTGCACAGTTCACAGGGCCATTATCAGGACCAGTGTTGTCCCAATACTGGAATGTCTGACTTCGAAAGATTGAAACATATCAATATTGATTGATATCACATGCAGGCTCTTGATATGAAGCTATAAATGAGCAATCGTAAAAAAAAAAACAAAGAAAAAAAAACTACTAGCTACTAACAAGGCACAAGATTTTGAGGCTGGCACATCAGATGGTACTTTATTTAGGCACCCCCTCTGACTCCACTGTGTCAAGCCCCTCATGTCTTTTGTTATTGCGATTTGTTAATGCTGGCTAAAAATGAATTATAGTGTCACTCACACTTACCTAACGCCATAATTTTTTAAAGTAAATCAGTATGTCAAAATTTTTTTGTGTGAAACTCTGAACCTGCTAACTGAATTAAGGCACATTTTTCTCTGAAGTCAAAGATCAAGTAATCTTAGAACTTTTTAAATTAATGAATGCAATTAGTTAATCGTCAAAGCAATGTTATCAACTTTACTTTTGACACAGACCTAAAGACGTAGGACTCTCCTCATAAATTAGCCATTCTTCTCAACACCTTTTTGGCGACAAAGGAAAGAAAGCTGTTTCAAGAGACTTTATGTCCTTGCCAAATGGTACATTGCTATTCCTGCCATGATCATTCCTACAGAGGGTGTTTTATTGTGCAGGGTAAGCAGGGAACAGACTGTTTGTGTCTTGGCAAAGGATGTGCTTGTTTTCTCTCACAAGGAAGAGGCCTGAACATAACATGCAGGGCATTCTCATTAGACCTACATGTTGTCATTTTCGTGTTTTACCTTAGACACACCCAAGACAACAACAGCAGCAGAAAGTGTGGATTATATATTAAACTCCTTTGCACATAAAATCCATTTTTTAAAAATCTACTAGTCACACAAAATCACTTAATTCATTAAATAAATGCAGTCCTGAAAACTCAAGAATTAAATTCAGTGGGATTCACAGGGATGGATGATGTTCATTCATCTGCCTCACCAAGACGCTACTCAGATAAATCAAAGCTTGAAAATTGTCTAGTATCATTAAATTATGCTGTCTGGGAACATTGCATTTGCGCTGTTAACTTCAAAGACAATGTTTTAGGATCACAATTTCCTAGCTGTAGCTGGATATCTGATGAACTTGGCTCATTTTAGACAACATCACCTGAATGTGAACGCCACTGGAACAAATAGATAATAGTGGAGTGCTCATCCATGTCACTCACTGACAAATTCCAAAGGCAGTAATAAATGTCAGGTGTTTTGTAGTAGGGGATATGTGAGTCAACCAGACTACATTGTTGACAACACAAGTTTTCAACAAAGTCATCAGGTCTTGTTATTTTATTATATCTCTTTATTTGAGATCATATTTATTTTGACGTGCTTTAGTAAAATTGTACCTTTTTATAAGTGGGTTGACAGTTGCAGAAGTATTGACATGTACAGTATTTTGTAAAGAAAGACAGAGGCATATAACCCATTTTGTAAAAAGAAACAATTTTTCACCATGGTCTTGTTTCTTTTCCCTCACTGTAACAAACGTGTACTGATTTGTGAGCACGATTACATACCCTTTCCTGTCACTATGCAGGCTCATTTTAACCTTGAATGGTCAACTAGTTACATGGCTCTTTTCTCAGTTATCCCAATAGTAAACTATCTCACAATTGGCTTTAGTATTTCAGACAGAGATGTAAGAATAAGGAGTTCTGTGAGCTCTACTAGCTTGAGGTGTTTATCACAGCAGTACAACTGCTATGCATTGACACCTTGAGTACTTATATTATTATTATGATCACTCATTTTATTGTCTCAGTTTCAACCATAGGTTTACCCTAACCGTTATCCTTTGTATCAGAAACATGGCAGTGGTGCACTAAAGGTTAGAGAAATATGATTTTCCCTGGTAGGAAGGATAAGTTTTTATGGGGAAAGTGAAGAGGCATTGCTTTACCCTCCATTCTAGCACTACTGAAGTGCCCTTGAGCAAGACCCTTAACTTCAAAAGCTCCAATGAAGCTGCTATGACCAGTAGATCAGACTGTGGTTTAGCAACTGCTAGGTGTGAGTGTGATCAGGGCCATGCATCTTTTCCTCTTGATGCCCCAAATTCTATCACAATTATCATGACCTGGGGCTAATCCTTGTTGAATGGCTTGGTTTAAATTTATAAAAGATGGGTTGAAAATTTGTCAAACTGACTAGAATAGTGGTAAAAAGGAGGGTTGACCATTGATCAGAAAACCCAGGTTGTTAATTTGCAAGTGAGAGATTTTATTTGCCATCCATTTTGATGCTGAACTTAATTTGTACCAATTGTGACAGTTAATGTAGTTTAACATTTTATATGGTGTACATAATTCATACTCAAGTTGAAGGTCTCTTAAACCATGCCAAGTTCATTCTCACTGATCTTGTGGAAGTTATCCCCATATAACATCATTAGAGCCATAGGAAATACAATTCATTTCTTTCTCTGTCCAAATTATATTTAGAAGATCCATTTTGTTCCTTTTTACGGGCCTGCATCAACTTGCTCCTTCACTGAGGACTCAGGAATTACAGAAAGCCAGTGGACTTCACGTGATTACAGGGGGATAACAGCTGTTTTGATTTACATTGCATTGTCAGGTTAGGAATAAAAATGGTCATGCGTGATATCTACATGAAAAGGAGAAGAAAAATGTACATCTCTTCAACTTGCTAATGCTTCTTAACCAATAACTGTCATCATAGGCATTTGAAACTTGTTGTGACAACACAAGCTCCCAAAATTGATTGATGACAGTTCTTGTTGACCCATGTGGACTCTCTTCAGCCCTGATAAGTTTACTTACTTTTTGAGGGAGTGTAAAATCTGAAGGTATTTCATAACTTTTTGATTTCTTTTAATTCTTTGTTAGGTATTTAGTGCATTACATGGACAATGCATATTATCTTACAGGGTGCGATTTACAGCTTGAAACGAGAAGAGTGAATATGTTGGAAAACTGAGTTAATGTCATGGAGTAGGGCAAAAAGAGAGAGAGAGAGTGAAAATAATTAATTACCAAGTTGAACTTTACCAGGTGTAATGCACATGTTGTAAAGTGTACTTGTTTTGATTCATGCATTATATCTCTTACTGTGAGTGGGTAAGTGAAACAGTAATAAATAAAATCTTCAGCAATACACCACTAGTGTTCATGCTCTGACTTCTGAAATTCCTTCAAGCACATATTTTGGATGTTGTTCTGCCTCTCGACTCATTGCAAGTGTTTTTGACTGACCTGTGACAATTTGACATAAACTCATTTGGACCAAGCGAGAACCAGTTCTGTATTTCATGGAGTCATGCTTGTTTTTACTTCATTGAAATTAGTTGAAAATACCACTCCATAGAAATACAAAGTTTCCATGCGGGTTTGCCATTTAACTCTGCTGACTGACTCAGCATGTCATCATCTAGTTTGATGAAAAGAATCATTCTTTGTGTCAACTTGAGCTGTGGGAGCAAAGGCTAGTCAATGAAATCACCTGGATTTGAGGTTTGCGGTCCAAAGCTCTTCAATGTCAGCACCCTAAAGTCAATTCTATCAGAAAGTGGATCTATTGACATGAGGAATGTCAATGAGTACCAGCAGGCAGGATCAAGTACTTAGCCAGGATTATTATTGGATTTCTGTCCTAAACTTTAACCTGCTCCTGTCGCAGTGGTTATTATTTTCCAAAGAGCAGACTCATATGGTCTGTGGCCAACGCTGGTAGGTCACAAACACCCACACAGACCTGGGAGTGATGAAGCGTTAGTACATGGTCAATGTCCATAAAATATCTCCTGTCAGAAAAGTTCTCATTCCACTTACTAGACATGGAGATTATTTTAGCATGAATCCACCATTTCAGGACTCACCAGCTGTACACTTCAGTTTCTTAATACAAATATTCAGGAACTGAAATCTACCAGCAGACTAACAGCAGGTCCTGAGTCTATTCACTCAAGTGAGAGGAGAACATGAACACAAATTATAGCCTATTCTTTTGCCCCATTAGGCATTCAAGTAAAATTTGGACCCATATTTTGCAAGCCACGTGTCTTCACACACTAAAATAGCATTTCCCCGACAGACGAATCAGGATAAATTTAAATCTGTTTCAGCATCACAGTCTCACAAGGTCTGGCATGACAACATTTTCATAGTGCTGAACTGTTGGTTTGGTTTGACCGCAGTGCAGCTAACATTGTTTTCTAACTGAAAACAGAACAGAAAAGTTAAAGGACTTCTATATACATTTTGAATAGAAAATTAAAATACAAGTGAAATTACTTTAATTCATTATCAAAACATTCACAACACTTGCAAAGGAGACAGATGGGAAAGGCCAACGCATCCACTGTAGAAACAGGAAGCATATACAATTTCATACACTAATGGAGCAGTTTGCAGGATTGTTTGCAACAGATTATCTTTGGATTTATATACAACAGCCAAGAATATACAGAAGGTAAACTCATTTCATATTTTCCAACCGAGAGCCTTCTTTTACACACAAACAGATTTTTGATCATGTTTTTTTTTTTTTTTTAACAGTGACCTTATAACACGCAAATGTGTCATTGTATTCTGGTGACTGAGCTTGTGAAAAGTCCACACCATCTGGCTGTGTCCTTGAGTTTTATCTTGCCTTTTTCTGTTCCATCTCTGCTGTGAAGGACTGAATAAAAAGCAAACACTCCAGCATACCCCCCCCCCCCCCCCCCCCCGGAAAAAACAGCGTCATCTAAAATGTCAAAGAGGCAGAGTAGAGATGTGACAATGTTAATGTCAATGTTTGTTTGAAAATTATTGAAATAGTTATCGATAATTTTTCACTTACCCTCAAGTAATAATTCTCAGCCCATCAGCCTTAGAGGCACAGGAACCTGTTGCTTGATTGTGACTGCTGTCAGGTGAGTGATTGTGAAACTAAACGCCGAAGATAAATAGACTTCTTACTCAAACCATCAAATATCTGAAACTTAATCTAAAGGGCGTTGTAATTAATTCTGCTTCAACAGCAGGATAACACATAAGCCAATCTCATTTCACATAATTTAACTGCCAAAAGAGGGATTAATGTAATTTATATGAACTACTTTTTGATGATTTTAGTGACATCAGCTAACCAAATAGTGGTCTATACCTGGGGATATGTGCACCATAACCAAATGCAAAGTTAAGGAATTGTGTTTGTTGCGACCTTGCAGACCATAGACTTGTATTTAAGACTAGACATTGGCATGAATGCAAATAAACAGTGTAAAAAATCGTGTGCTTTGTCGGTCCCTCCCTTAGCATCATTGGACAAAACCCTATTTTTTTTTTGGTCGAAATGGATCAGAAGATAAATGAAAGTGAACGCATCACTAACTGCATATGGCTAATTCAATCGCTGCAAGCTCACAAGCTAGTTCGCTAGTGACTAAAACTTTGCAAATTTTGCACAATATGTCTTTCTTTTCAGCTTCGTCTTACCAAAATCTGAATTACAGGCACCAAACAGATGTTGAAGCTTTTTTTGTTTTGGCCAGTTCAAAGTCAGCTTGTTCGTGATGCTCCTGCTCATTGGCATCCGTGTTGGTCACACCGGGTAGTCATGTGACCATACATGCATGATGCACACATTAAGACAGCTGGTGGGTGTAACATGAACAGACTCCACACTCTCATAGGACAGGTTGTCACTTTCACAGACACACATGCACACATTTATGGAAATTAAATTGCTTTTTTACGGATATGTAATTGGATGGGCTGTCACACAATTGTGACTTGATTAATTGTGTAGCACTACTGCTATACAATGATTTTCCAACTATTGAGTTCTGACAAATGTGTTTTTTGGCATTCAGTTTCATGTTTTAATAATGATATTGTACAGAAATATCATAAATATTCAGGGATGCCAGTCCAGGGCTGTGGATTATGGATGAGGAGGTTGAGAACCACTATGTGTGGTCGGTTTAACTCACAAAGAGCCATCGTTAATTCCAGCAACTTTGACCATGTGGCACTTGACACTTTGACCCCCCTGTCTCTCTAGGGACTGTGTCAAAGTGTCCTTGCATGCATGAGAGTGATTTGATGACAGCGGCAACACTGTAAACTGATTTAAATAAAAGTGGTAAATAAAACCAGAATAACCTGCCACCTTGCAAAAATATTGGTCTACCGGTAAGCACATAAACATGTTCTCAACTCTTATTTACTCTAACTATAGGAATGCCAATGAGGAACCCTCTCCAAGTGGCAATTCACTGATCTGAGACCATTCCAAACAAAACCTTAACAATTTCCCTGCTCTGTTCTCAGCACATCCCTCCTGTTTGTTCTGGCGGTCATCCACAAAACCATCTGAGCCACCAGCTCATTGACTAAGACCAAGGCTGACTCCCTCGGCCTGTTGCCTGGGGTGGTTGTCTGCCATTCATGCTGACATGCACAGCACAGGCCAGCTCCAAAGGGTGGATGAATAATGTACGAGTGCAGTGCAGTGGTTTTTCATTTCCCCAACCAGCGTGCATGGAGCTGTTGTCTTTCTTGTTTGTAACTCCCAAATCAACAGCCAGTGTTTGCAAGGATTCTCTTTACTTACCAGTGAAAGCAAAAGAAGAGCATAATATAATGTCTTTGATTGTGAGCTACTTTGATTATTTGTATTCAGGACAATCTGTGTTGCATGATTTCATAAATCCCATAAGTAATGAGTCTGGTTTCAACTAGAGGAAAATACCGCTGTTGTGGTAAGAGAAAATGTCCTGATAGCAGTTGCTAAGAAACTGACGAAGTGTTGGTGTTGGACAGTGATAATTATACTACTAGAATGTGATCATATGAGAATAATTTATCCAGTATGTGATGGAGAGACAAGAGCTCAGGGAATGTTGCAGCCCCCCCCCCCCCATGTGTTAATGCTAATGTAAAAACAGTGATGACAGCAAAAGCTTGTCTCCCTCAATATACATGTTCCTATTTTCACTACAGTCCCCTCGCTTTTTAGACACTTCTCCACATTTACATTACTCGGTTCAAGAGAAGAAATTGATTTACTGTAGTAACGGTCTCCGTTGAAAAGTGTAGGTTGACCAGGGCCCTGGATTTGACTTTACAGTCACACAGGAAGCAGATCAAAAGAACAGTCAAAGAAAGTCAAGTAACCTGCTTCCAGAGAAATTTGCCGCAGTGGCTTTGTCCGTCTACATGGACCTTGATGCAAAAAGGAATGGATATTTTTAATAGTTTCAATTGCTTATTTACATAAAATTAGAGAATCTATGGCACTCAGGAAGTACAGCAGTATATTGTGTTGTCTACCAATATGGTAGCTGCTGGTTCCAGTCATTGTGTTGCTTCTGGGTTGGTTGGGCATCTGCAACTGTGTCTGTTGGTGGGAAGCCGGATGTGGGAATATGTCATGGTTGCTGCACCAGCACCTCCTCAGTCTGTTTCTGCTATAGCATCAGTTATATCCGAACGAGAGACTATGTCTTCTTTGAAAAAGAGGCGCAAAGAACAACTCTGAAGGCTTTCCTTGATGGAAAAGACATTTTCATAACTAGCTTCGGCCTCTATATCAGTTCGTTGATGCAATTGGTTGGTTAGCCTGTGAGCAGATGGTCGTTCCCATCGAGCCTGGGTCTGCTCCATGTTCCTGCCTGTTAAAAGGAAGGTTTTCGTCACTGCTGTCAAGAGATGTGCATACATATGGAGTGTCATTAGTTAAGGGGCACCCCTGTTGCGGGTGTTAACTGGGAACACTGCATCAGGGGTGCCCCTTAACTAACGAGCAGCTAAGGGGCATCCCTGTTGTGGGTGCTAACTGAGAACACGCTCCTCTCAGTCAGAGCAATCATGGCTAACAGGCTGCAGCAAGTTCACTGATGTGACTTAAGATGCGTTTGCCTGTTGGCCTCCCTTTTCTGGTGCCAATCATTTTATTTTTGCTCAGCACATCCTTCAAAATCTGCCCAGAGCCTCAAGCTGATGAAAACAAGGCCTCAAGGATTTACTTTCAAATTGAAATCAAACTCATTTTAAAGATGCATGAAAAGCAAACCCATGATCTGTACAGTGCAAAGGGACACACACTGTTTTGCACATCAATTTCTCATTCACCCCTCATTTTCCTGTTTCGGTATTGATTTCAAAATGAGAGCACCTGTGGCTGCTTCTTTAGTCTGTTAGCCCATGCAATTTTTTTTATCATTGGGTTTCATTGTACTCTTACTTTGCAACTGGATTGATGTGCTCAGAAACCCTGCTGATTTCACTTCAAGGAGGATGCTAAACAGCATTTGACATTTTGTTCTCTCTGTGTTTGTAAATGTCACGGAGGATGAGATATTTTGAAATTTTTTTAAAGAATCAAGAAAAATAGAAACAAGACGGAGATTTTACAAATTAGTCACACTTACAAACAGCATTTATATTCAGTTTTAATTGGGTTGGCAACTATAGAATTTAACAAATGAAAAACACACATATATACACACAAATATATATATATATATATATATATATATATATATATATATATATAGACACACACACACACACATATATAAATAATATTTGTGACACACACACATCTGCAGTAGTACTTTGTAGTCCTGTAGAGGTGTGCAAGTCTGAATTACTTCACATGTTAAACACTAAATTGTAAAGCAATTTTTCATGCTCCAAACAGGGTGTTATGTTTATTTAAAGTTGTAAATTGTTTGATTGATAAACAGGAGTGTGCTCCATTGTACAAAGTCTAAAGATTACAGTGGTTCTAAACTATGTTGCTCTGCTGTAACAACACAGTACTGCCTACACATTAACAAGCACAAAGCTGCATGGGGCCTGTTCAACTCTGCTTGCAGCTTTGAATTTGTCTTGTATTTTTTCGTTGGAATATAATGTACTCATTCTGCAATGACCAGATAGTTGAAAATATATCTTTATCTCTGAGGTTGCATGCTAGTATCTCCATAGAAGTTGCAGTTCATCTTCATATTACAGTAAAAACAAGATAGAATCCTTACCTCAGAATACATTGTCTATTCCCAGTGAATGATGAACAAAGAGGTCTTTTCCTACAAATACACAAATGAATTCACACAACATATTTCTGTCTTCTCTCTCTCTCTCTCTCACACACACACACACACACACACTCACTCACTCCCATGTTCATGCCTGTAGGCAGGACTCTACTGTCTTCAGTAATGATGTTGCAGAGGCTAGAGGTTAGCCTTCACTCATTCATGTCTGACCAAGAGGAACTGGGGTACATGTCCATGGTTACCACAACACAAGAAATACACAGTCTCCAGCTCAGCACAGTTTATCTGAATTCAAAATTATTATTGGAAAAACAAAATCAATGTCTCTTTTCACTGATGTCTTGTATCTGGTTTGTTCCAACAAACAATATTTGTTTACAGACAGCACTATTCTAAGAAAAAAAAAGTGTGTGGACATGCTGAGGATAAAAGCTTAAAGCAGGATCAGTAGCATTAATCTGTCAAGGGCCTGTAAATTTCCCTTCTGGCCATATTCCTTCAAGGATGAAACCAGAACAGCTTTCTAAACCATCAGCAATACTCCAAGCTTCTAAAAGAGTCTATTTTTATTTTCTAAAAACTCTCAAAGCAGCTTAATAGGAAGAGTCCCTTGCCACCCTGTGGTAATAGATGTTCTCTCAACTGCCTTTGGAATTTCATGGCAACATACCTCTCAGCTTGAAGAACTTCAAGCAGGTCTTACTGTGAGGTTATTATTTCACTTCTGAGACTTAACAACTGATAAGGTTTAAGAAATGTTTTTGACAATGTCATTTTTAAAACATTTTAACTGTGTATTTTATCTTGTTCTGTCAATGTGTTGTCGTAATTATTACCAACACCAAATGCTCACATTCACAAAAGCAGTAAATTGATGCAACCACAGTTGTGCATCCCAAGCACCTGTTGGGACATAATGAAGACATTATTTTTTTTGTCATTTAATGTATGTTTAAATAACTTGGTATTTACCTTCTCTGGTCCTTTTATGATTTAATATCAAGAAAGAACTCTGTATTTTAACAATTACCAGACTTGATTCTCAAGGTAGTAGACAAATGATTAAGAATATTACTGAAAATTTGCATCCTTTGCTTGTTTTTGGCTTTGATGTAGATTAGCGTGCAATTCTTCATATTTTACTATTTGAAACAAAAGATTGT
The DNA here is from genome assembly GCF_037954235.1 of Aulostomus chinensis. Lineage (NCBI taxonomy): Eukaryota > Metazoa > Chordata > Actinopteri > Syngnathiformes > Aulostomidae > Aulostomus > Aulostomus chinensis. Next base: position 24,391,947 of record NC_141326.1, read on the forward strand.
CAGTGCTTAGAACCAAGGATAAGGTGGTGAATCAGTGGAACAACCTTGTAATGTTATGTTATTTGTGCTTGCAAAGGATTAGCATGGAGTAAAGAGCTGACTATTTTAGCACCGGCTTTGTCACTGTCCAGATAGCTCACTCAAGATAATCTGCTGTGAGAAAGTTGGGTGTCTTGTTCCTTTCAAGCTGGTTCGTTGATCAAAGCTATTTGACAGGTCACTAGTCTCCTCTGATTGGCCAGGGAAAAACAGTGGCATCAGTGAGTGGAGTTGCTGCTGACACACCCAAGGACTTTAGTGTGTCAGCAGCAATGTAATGTTGTGGCAATGCTCCAGCCTAAAATGTGTCACTGAAAATTTAATTATTCATTGTTTTTTTTCTTTGTATTGAAAATTCCACAAGAAAAGAGCCAAACACATCAATCTTATTTTACTACTTGCTGCTCGTTAATCTCAAAGGACTAAATCTTAAAAATGGCTCCCAAATTTATTTCTGTAGGAGGGATCAAATGAAAATTGTCTCCGGAAACATCCAGAATAAAAGGTTGGGATAATGATGGGGAGGAAGTGGGTTGCATTACCATAGATCTCTTCGATGAGTCTCTAGTTGGTGATAGGTGTAGCTCTGATAAAGAGAATGACTGACACATGGTGGTATTTAAAGGACGGCAACCAGGAATTGATTTGCTCTGTGAATGTAGGCAGAAAGAACAGATGTGGTGAATAAGAGGGATTTCGACTATGTAGGAAAATGGAAATGGTGGAGAAAGTCAAAGCAGGTTGAAAGCAAGAATACCCAGTGGAAGAAAGTGACTCTTGCCTAAGGTTCATTTTGAATTGAATCTAATGAGTAAAAAGTAAAAATGGCCCTTATTTGAATAGAGAAGGCGGTGGCCACAATTTCTACCTCTATTATTTCCTTATAATTCAAGTTCTGAGGCTATTGTGCGAAACAATGGCCAGTGTTTTCACTCAGAAGCTTTTCCTGGCATGCTTGTGTCTGTCTTTCTTTAACCCCTCTCACCTTTGGGATTTCAAGTGTGACTCTTGTGCTGATAATTTAAAATGGCTCACTGTGGATTGTCACTCAGTGTTTGTTTGTAAAGCCTTTTGGAAAATTAAATGAATAGTTGGAGTATGGCAACTTCAGTAGTGCCCAAAGAGACAGTTAATCTCGTATTGGTTTTCTGACTCGACAAAACCGCATGTGAATTGTAAATTGTAACCTGCGGTTAGATCGATGGGCATGATTTAACGTGTCAGGTTCCCTCAAGGCCACAGCTTTGCTCTGTGAAGCAAAAGATTAACTTTGTGAGTGGATTTTCAAATGTAAATTAGCGCCCCCACAATTAGTCCCGACAAAGTGTTATTCTTCCAGGGAATTTAAATGGTGGTTTGAGCAATGTGAGCTGCGGAGAAAACATTTGCTGTGTAATATTGACACATGCTTTTACAACTATCCTGATCATTTCTTTTTCATTTGCAACAAACGGTTTACCATTAACTGGCGATTCATCATGCATTCATATACCACCCAACCTTAATATTCAAGCTTTAATTCTTAAGCGACGAATGTTGTTAAATCTTCACTATGAATATAAGATATTCTGCTGATCTTGCATTATCAATAAGAGATAAAATGTATATCTTTTGAAAGCTCTTGTTTTGGTATCTTTGGTTTTCATTCCCATCATTAAAGATTAGTTAAAGATCTTGGAATTTTACAGCAGCAAATATCAGTGCTGAAATAATAGCTGTTGACTTGTGCATAGAGCAGGCACAGAAGTGATTAAAGTGCAAATCACAGCTCAATTATACAGTTACTATATTTAATCTAAAGCAGTATTTGTACATGGAAATATTTGGGAGATTGACATAAACATTCAATATTTTGCTCTCTCATATTTCACATAAACAAGAGTAGGTCAATCTGATAGCTTCTATTCTCTACACTGTGATTAATTCTTTGGCTTAATGCTGAGCATGCTCATTATTCAACTTAAAACATAGTTTTTGCGTATCAGTAGTTTATATTGATGATGTAACATGTCACTGCTTCGTCAATCAATAACTTAATCTACTTAAAATTCCTTAAACAGCTTGATAAATAAATTATATCAAGCTAACAACACTGAACAGACTGGAAATGCATGACTTTCTGATACCTCAGCTCTTATGTTCATTTAGCCGTTTACAAATGCCTTTAATGGTTGCTTTTTCAGTCAACGCTCACAGTTTTGGCCAGCTAATGAGGCTGGTGTGTGAATGACAGAGCTAAAACTGTGGTGTGGCAGTGTATCTTTCCACGCTCCATCAGTGTCCTGTCAGAAAGAGCAGCTAGGAGCACAAAAAGCTGCACTAATTGTTTTGTCAGCTCTTAGCAAGGCAGTGAGCCGTAAACATTCTTAGGCTTTGTGCAATATGTGACCTTAAGATAGACCCTGTCGATTTAGTTATAGAGCTGAATGTCTAATGATAATAATAATAATTTACAAATAACGATTACCTGTGTTTCCATTTGAACATTAACCCTTAAAAGCCTCCTTTCCACTGATTGGCCAACTCGCATTATCCATGGGCCTTCAGCAGATAAATGAAGAAAGACATTCTCGTGGAGCTGAAGTCGGAATCTCAGTGTTGGATAATGAAGCTTTGAAAGGGGTCTGAAGTATGAGGTTTTTTCCCACAGTGATTGACCCGAGCACACTGCCGTCATCACTGAGATGTACAGAGAGCCCGACATTCAGTCAGAAATCCAGAGGATCACATTTTATATTTCATTATAGCAGTCAGATGTGACAAGAGTTGGGGTGCAGGATAGTAATGAAAATATTATTTCCATGTCAGAATATATACAAGAAGGTGACAAGTTTGCACCCCAGGCAGAAGACATGCAGCACATGAATAGGTTTCAGGACCCTTTTTTCCCATCCAACATTCTCCTGCAGCAGGATGTTTCCAGAACACGCTGAGCTGGTGTCAATGGCCTGTGCTCATGCACATACATATGCAGCTGTACAATCCTGAAGTCCACTTCTTCCAGCAGAAGCAGAGCACTCACACTTGGCAAACAGATAGACACTGGGGGACAAAAGTGCTTGAGCATTGTACAGTTCACATAGTGTGAGAAGGCCCTTTCATACATTTACCTAATTATTTGAACCATGGTCCACATTTAATAAAAACATCTGACAATGTAACATTATGTTACTATGTCCTCTTTATAAAGGCTGAAAACAGGATTCTCTCTTGGGTATTTTTGGTCTCAACTTAACACCAGTTTGCATACTAAACACTGTAGTGTAATGACATCACCTCACTTGGAACAGTGTTCAAACTCCATATCTGCCAAAACACACAAGGGAGATCATTAAAATTTAGAAGTGAAAGACTGCTATTTGCCAGCCAGTGTACCAAACTCTGAGACCATCTATTTGTTTGGCATAGCAGTCCTATCTCCTGTTTACTGCTTTGTTCTCAAATGTCAGTAACACTATGTCTGAATCTCAGAGGCCTGACCTACCATTCTTTGCATGCTATGGCTTGTGACAGGCAATACAGAAATGCTAATGAACTTGCATATGGCCTGTTATGTAAAAAAAACCCAACAACAACACTCTGCTGCCAGTTATTTGATCTACATTTAAAATCTGCTGCTTCATTTTTTCTTTTTGAAGGATTTGTGATATTGCTTTGTTTCCCCTTCTCTCTCCGGATTTTAGTTGTTAGAGTCATTGTCATATCAAGTTGTCGCCTGTATCCCTCATTTAAAAAAAAAAAAAGATTTGTTGTTTCATAGCAGGTCACCCTGGAGATTTTGAAACAGAAAAGGTGGATAGCACAATTAAATCTTTCTGGTTCACTCCCTGTTAAGTGATAATGGCATTCAATTAAAATTCCTCACTCCTTGTTACAGTAGCCACTCATATTCCATCAACTAAATCAGACCTCCATGCGTAATAGCTTTCCTTGTGGAATTAATGTATTCAGAGTGCGTAGGGTGACCTTTGAGTCATTCAAATCATTTACAGACTTTGACTCTTTGCAGGAAGACTGACAATCTGTGCTGCAATTGTTTTATGATGAGTGATTTCAACAAAACCTCAGATCAGCTGTGCCTTTATTGTGCAGTCAAAGTGAAAAGGTTTGAAACAACAAATTGACAAAGCCATCGAAATCATTTTTATTGCAAGGAAAATTAATTTGTGTTTGAAAATGTGTAAGTACACATACAAAATCTTGCTTTGTGAATGAAACATTTTTGTGTAGTGGAACTGAATCATGCAGGATTTACACTGAAAGATTTAAGACACATCTGTGAATCTGTTCTAAGGCAAGCAAAACTTACTTTTGGGTTCACTGACAAACTCTTGGATTCATATTCTGTCACAAATATTGCAACCATATATTGTTTGATTGTAATATTGAAGTAAGAAAGCTTTTGGAGTAAACTTTTGATATTTCAGTGAATTGACTTGCCTAAATGGGCATTTTAAACCTTCATGCATGCTGCATATGAATCCAGAATCACCCTTCAACACGTCTTCCTATTTCACAAGAAGATTAAATTGTTTAATCAACGTTTTTAGTGTCAGTGTATTTACAAATTATTTAGACATATTTCTCCATGTATCTACTAGTAGTACAGGGTCACTCCCAAATGTTGTACATGTCACTTTTTCAAATTTTTGCATTACCACATGCTGTTAGGTTGGAGCAAAGGACAATTCACATTGAAAACTCTTTTAAATGAGGCCAGTGTTTCTTTGTTGATCCGTTGTCACCAAAGGTTGGACCCTTTCTTTCTCAAATGTGAAACACGGAACCATTGGCAGGTATTTTACATATTAATAATGCACTGTTCTAAATGTGAATATGTCTGATGGACAACTTAATTCTCTCAACAGTTGAAAGGTCAGTCACAGTGCAACTTGTCTGGTAACATGAAACAGAAAGAATACCAAATAGTGTGAGAGACATAAATGCTTTGAACTGCTGGGATGTGTTTTTGACTGTTGACTTTTGAGTGCAGCAAAAATACTGAATGAAATGGAATATTATACTTTGGCATTTCTTAATAATCACTGTGTTTGCTGAAGATACTACAGCATAACATTCAAGCTATCCAAAGTGTCATTTATTTACATGCCTGTAGCACATTCATTGGTCTGAGTGGTATTTTAATGCCCGCTTCCACAGAATCTGAAGCATGAAATAAATTTTACATGAGCTGAAGCTAATCCGCAGCAGGCTGATTAGGTGCTAAAAAGGGAGTAATTCACCAGATAATGAATACAGCTCGATAAAAATGTTCTGCAAATGTCATTGATGACGCATAATCCCTCATTAAGTGTCACATTTTTTTTCTTCCCTTCTTTCCCTTCTGGCTTTCAAGTCTTCTTTGTAATTCAGAAAAAAATAGATGTGACATTTGATGTCAGTTATATTGATACATACATATATGAAAAACACATTCATCATGCAACAAAGAGCCCATAAACATCAGCACC